>NC_088928.1:34145000-34317500 GCF_038396675.1 Hydra vulgaris
TTTATTAAAACTATTTAAAAAATCTATAGATTGTTTTAAAAGGTTTGAATTTGTGATAAACGCACAACTGCAACAAACTTACACACAACTTCAATTTAATATGACTGTAATAAATTTAGCTAAGGAAAAAACTATTTATACCATAAGACATTAGTGTTCAAGACTACTTTAAAAGTTTTTTTTTTGAGTGCAGATATTCATAAAAAAAATTAAGATGAAAAATATCATATAAAGCATTGTACGTATATATTAAAAAAAAATTTAACCGAGTACTGGCATATGAAAAGACATTGAGCAAAAACCTGACAAGAATCTATAGAAAGCTCAATCTATTTTACATATCAAAGAAAAAGCCCCTTCAAAGAAGCTGTTAGCTATCATATTGAGAGTGAACTTAACATATTGTTTGAAAAATAAACTTAAAACCACTTTATTTATTGCAGAATTTTTATATATGGATGCAAAATATGTAGTGATACTTATATACATTATTAATATATTTAATGTGATACTAATTCATTTGTTTAATAATTATGAAGTTTTGTATTACATAAAAAGCTATAAGAGTTTGTGAAAACTTTATCGATTTGATGCAAACAGAAAACCTTACTATACTTTTAACCATTATATAACTTATTTGATTGCATTCTTATTGGAAATAAATCGGCTTTTGAAAAGGAAACTTTTGTAGATTAAGTTTTGGACTAATTTGTTATATGATTGCAGTATCTTGCCTGCAGCAACTTAAAAGATAAGTTTATGTTATTTTAATTTCCATCGTATTAAACACTAAAAACCGTATAATCCACAACAGTATAGTATTCCCGGTGCAATCAATATGGAAGTGAACAAGAAATTAGATCACCTAAAAAAACGACCCAAAAAAGCTTTAAATTGATGGAGCAAATTCAACTTTTGACAATAACTTCTAAAAATATTTCAAAACATAGTGAATAAGACTTTTTACTAGAAAAATGTAAAATACAGCCATGGGGCATTTTATTTTCGAAATAAATGCAAGTGTTCCGATCAAAGCGTTGTTTCAATTCGGCAACTTTTCCCTACTTGTTGAAAACTGTTTTTTTCACTTAAGTAGTTTAAATTTGAAACTTTATGAGTGCTACAAAGTGGAAAAAAACAACTGTTCATTATTTTATTTGAAGCTAAAAAATTACTTCCAAAAAATTAGTAGTAAGCCCTAATATATATTTATATATATACAGAGGCTGCCTTGGGGGAGGGGGGGGGCTATTCCGAATTTTGCCGGAGCCTCAGGATTTTTAGAGCCTCAAAATTTTAAAATTTAAATATATATTTTTTAATAAAAATAATAATATTTTTACATGTCTGTCAAATCTTTTTTTTTGGATTTGCGAACTTTGAACATTTGAACAATTTTAATGAGAAAAGCATACCAACCGGAATAAATATACTATAACTATGGATATATTCGTTTTTTCCAAAGTACTTTGGCTTTTTTACTTTCATTCAGTCAGTTCTGTTTTGTTTCTCCATCCTTGTTGGCGCAGAAGGAAATTGCTTGCTACATCAAAACTCATCGGACAGTAATTATGACTGGGAGAAAGTTTGAATCTGGTCATAATAAGAGAAAAAGAAAACTTGAGGAAGAAAAATACCTCGCCACTCAGAAGAATTCAATTTTGCGTCACCTTAAGCCACTGAGTGATGCAAATACTCAAGAGATCGCTACTTCTAAAGTTGCACATCGTCCTCATCCTGATGATACCCCTCATCTTGAAGATCCACAACCTCAAGATGATCTTGAGAATCTTCCTGTGCTTGAAGATGATCCAGATACCCACCTCATCATCATGGAGAAGATGATCCAGATCCAATACAGCTTGAAGAAGATGATAACGGGATTTATGGCCCTCAACCCGAAGATGATCAATAGCCCCTCTATGTTCCAGAAAATAATCTTGTTGAAAAAAATATTACGTTTCCATCAACATCGCTGTAAGTAGGAAACTATTTTTGTATGAAAACGGTACAGTCCCTGTTATCCGTCACTCGGTTATACGAAAAGAATTTTTTTTCCCCATTTTTTTTATTTTTTATTTTGTTTTGTTAATTTACCTTTCCTTTTCATACTTTCTATTGATATTTTGCATATTTTTGCCATGTTTTGCGTTATTTAATTAATATAAATACGTACAACCACATTAAGAACTGTAACCTACTAATGCATATAATTTTTTTTTTTTTTTTATTCTCCATATCCTTGTTATCCGACAATTTTTTCTCTTATCCGACACCCCTTGGTCCCGTATTAGTCGGATAATCGAGACTCTACTGTATAAATCTTTATATAAAATTTCTAAAATCTAAAAAGGAAATTGATGAAAATGCGAACAAATCATATAAAAAGTTTTATCAAAATAACTTAAAACAAGCTAAAATAAAGTACTATTCTAACCAGCTGGATAAAAACAAGTTTGATATCAAGAAAACTTGGTCTATTATAAATGAAGTAACTGGAAGAGAGAAAAAGAAACTCTCTTGTTTACCAAAACAAGTAATTACTAACAACAAAACTATAACAAGTGAAAAAAATATATGTCAAGAATTTAACAAATATTTTGTTAATGTAAGCGCCTCTCTTGCATCTAATATTGTTCAGTCGACTAAAGTGTTTAATGAATACTTGGGAGATAAACCCACGACTAGCATATCTAATGAAAAAATAAATAAACACGAGTTTAACAAAGCGCTATTTGAACTAAAGTGTAACAAGTCATGTGGATATGACGAAATTACTAGTAATGTAGCGATCTATGTTATGGATAGTATAAGTAAACCATTATTTTATTTAATAGCATTTTCATTTGAGAATAGTATGTTTTCTGATAAATTAAAATTAGCTAAAATTCACCCAGTTTTTAAAAATGGTGATTGTTCTTCTGTTTCAAATTGCCGCCCTATATCACTACTCCCTGTCTTTTCAAAAATATTTGAAAGGGTAATTTTTAATAGAATTTATGATTACATGTCATTAAATACGCTTAAAAGTTATCTTTTTAATAGAAAACAGTTAGTTGTCCTGGAGGAGTCAGGAGCTCTTGATATTGATTGCGAAGTCCCACAGGGATCGATCTTGGGACCTTTATTATTTTTAATATATGTTAATGATATGAATAAAGCTTCTCATAAAATATCGTCAATTATGCATGCAGACGATACAAATTTATTCTACAACAATTCTGATGTAAAAATATTGTTCGAAACAATGAACACTGAACTGGAAAGCTTTAACCAATGGTTTATAGCTAATAAGTTATCATTAAATTGTGAAAAAACAAGTTTTACTCTCTTCCATAAAATAAGACAATCAACTAATCTTCCGTTAAAGTTGCCAAACTGTCAATTAATAAAAATGAAATAAATCGAGTAAATTATACAAGGTTTTTGGGAGTAATATTTGATGAGAACCTATCATGGAAAAAACATATTAGTCTTATTGAAGCAAAAATATCATCTGCTGTAAGTGTATTATATAAATCTAGGGCCTTTCTTGATTATAAATCACGCAAAATGCTTTACTTCAGTCTTGTTCATTGTCAACTCTCTTACGCAAATATTGTTTGGGCTAACACACACAAAACTAAATTAATAAGATTACAGAGGCTACAAAACCACGCATGTAAAGCGGTTAACTATTTAAAAAGATTAAAAAACCCTTCCTCTGTAATGAAATACATGAATGTATTAAATATATCAAAACTTAATTCGCTTCAAATATTATTATTTATGTATAAATATAAAAATAACTTGCTGCCAAAAGTATTTTCTGATATTTTTACATTGGCGTTTTCACAAAAATACAATCTTCGGTCAAATAGCAACCATAACTATCAATTGAGCAGAGTAAAATCACAAGTGTCAAAATTCTCAATTATTAACCAAGGTCCGTCATTATGGAATCAATTAAAAAATAACAATATAAAAGATTTGAAAAGCACTTTCTCTTTTAAACGACAAATGAAATTGCATCTCCTAAACTTCTGATATATATGCGAGTATGTTTATATATGTGTGTGTAAGTATGTTTGTATATGTGTTTGTGTATGTGTATGTGTACATATGAGGATGTATATATGAGTTTTATTCTTCACGTAGTATTTTTCAGAAAAAATATTTTATTGTAAATTTACTTAAGCCATGTGGACTTTAAATGTTATTGTAAAGGGGTTCTATGAAAAGATTGTGGTGACACCAGTCATCCGTATCTTCTTTGAGCCCCTGTCTGTTTTATATATATTCTTTGTGTAACGTAAAAGTTTCATTGTAATTTTATTATTTTATTTTTATATAAACAGCGAAAAAAAAAAAAATCTCTGTGATGTATTATAAAGGGCATTTTCCAAATGGGGAAACCTATAAAAGAAAATGGTTAGTTTATCCCAAGCATTCAAACAGCATATTTTGTTTTCCTTTCAAAATATTTTCTATCGGAAAAAAGGGCACAAAATTAACTGAAAATGGATATTCTGATTGGAAAAATATAACATCAGATCTCAAGGACCATGAAATGTCCGTAAACCACAAGGAATGCTTTATAAAGTGGATGGATTTGGCTGAATGAAGAAAAACGAGACTGTCAATGAATGCAACTTAAAAAAAATCAAATTAGAAGTGGAGTATTGGCAAAACATTTTGAAGAGAATAATTTCAGTTATAAAGTTTCTTTCCTCTCACAATTTAGCATTCCAAGGACACACTGATAAAGTATTTTCTAAAAGCCCAATACTTTTCTTTGATCCAATACTTCAAGAGCATCTAAGAAAAATTATATCACACGAAGTAAGTGATCACTATCTTGGCAAAAACATTCAAAACCAAATTATTCAACTTTTGGGTTCAGAGATAAAGAAATCTATAATTTCAAATTGTCAGAATGCAAAATATTATTTAATAATTATGGATTGCACTACAGACGTAACTCACCAAGAACAATTAACCCTAGTTCTTAGATTTTACAACAGCAAGTTATTTGCAGTTGAAGAGCATTTTATTGGATTTATTGATGTAAATAGGACAACCAGTGAAGTTTTAATAGAAACTTTCCTGAAACATTTGACAGAAGCAGGTCTAGATATATTAAATTGTCGAGGTCAATCATATGATAATGAAGCAAACATGAAAGGGATTCATTCTGGAGTGCAAAAAAAAAAAAAAGACATTAACTCCAGAGCGTTTTTTTTTGCCATGTAGTGCCCACAGTTTGAATTTGATGGTATGTGATGCTGCAAAATCTTCTTCAAAAGCAGTGTCATTTTTTGGTTGGGTACAAGATGTTTATTACTTTTTCTCAGGTTCTAATATCAGATGGGCTATTTTAATGAAATCAGTGCAAACTTTGACTTTGAAGCCACTGTCTGATACTCGATACTGTCTGATACATTAAAATATGAATATTTCAAAGTTTATGATGCTCTAGTTGAAATTGCTAACAGTTCAGAGTATGATACATCTACCAAATTTCAGGCAAATAATCTTGCCAAGCAAATGTCCAAATTTACATTCATGGTAAGCTTGAGTGTATAGTATGACATATTATTTCAGGTAAATTTGGTCAGCAAAAAAATGCAGTCTCCAGACTATGATCTATCAACAGCACAAACCGAATTTGACCAACTACTCAAGTATTCTAATGACTTTCGTGATAAAAGAATTAAGGATGCCAAACTTTTTGCTATGGAAATTGCAGAAGAATTAGAAGTAAATCCTCAGTTTGAAGCTGAAAACACAGTTCGTCCTCGAAAGAAAAAAAATCTTTTTTCCTATGAATCTGTAGATGAACCAATTTTAAATCCAGAAACACAGTATGTGGTGGAAGTTTTCAATGTACTGGTAGATCAAGTGTTATCATCTTTAACAAGTTAATTTAATCAACTGAAAGAACTTTCTGAGCTTTTTGGATTCTTATATAAAATTCCAGAAGTCACTTAAGAAACATAGCAAGGATTTAGAGGTTGCCTTAACTGAAGATGGACATTCGGGACATTTAGTATGGTTCCAGAAAAATTGCTCCCTAAAGCACTGATCAAGTTTATTTTAGAAAATCACTACGAACAATCTTTTCCAAATTTAGTTATGGCATTGCGAATTTTATTGACATTGTCACTCACTGTTGCTTCTGCAGAAAGAAGTTTCTCAAAACTTGAATTAATTAAAACCTACTTAAGGTCAAATATGTCACAGTGCAGACTTACAGGCTTAGCTGAGATATCAATTGAAATTGACGAGTTAAAGAACATAGATATTAGTTCATTAGTTGAAACATTTGCTAATATTAAAGCTCTTAAAGTCAACTTTTAATGAAGTCATGACAATAATAATAATTTAATAAAAATAATTAAAAATAAATTTTTTTTCATTTCAGGGGGGCCTCACATTTTGATCTTGCCCAGGGCCTCCAAAGTTCAAAGACAGCCTCTGTATATATATATATATATATATATATATATATATATATATATATATATATATATATATATATATATATATATATATATATATATATGTTACTGTTACCCGCAGTACCAGGAATTAACTAAATGCTAATGTTTATAATATATTTAATATTGCAACTCTGAGTTTCATGTGTTATCAAAATCATCAGGCAAGTAGTAAAAGTTTAATTTTGCTACGATTTGTTTAGTGGACGTTACGGTTTATATTTGTATTTTAGATCGTTACGGGACGGAAATTGGTTAGTAGTTAGGTTAATAATATTATTAATTTGTTTTTAGTTGGCTAATAATTGTGAAATAGTTATATGTTTAATGTTGTTTAAAACATTTTTTATATGTTAATGTGTATTATTTGTGTATTAAAAAATAATAAGATAAAAATAAGAAAATAAGAAAATAAGAATTAAAATTGATATAAAAGTATACATAATATTATGAAATATATTAAAAAAATATATATATATATGTATATGTATATATATGTATATATATATATATGTATATATACATATATACATGTATATACAGTGGCGTAGGAAAGTTTTTAAATGCTTGAAATAACCAACTTTTAACCAAAAAGAATATTCCAAATTTTTTTACGTTCATACGTATGACGAAATTATTCTTCCCAATAAAAAATTACTGTGTTAGGAGAATGGGAATAAGAAACCCTACATAACAGCCTACAAATAAAATTTTGGATAAATTTTAATTGCATTTATTATGTAATTTATTTCAAGCACGCAAAAAATCTTTATACTTATTTGAAAGAGGATTTTATAATCTATTTAAATTTAATTTAATTAAGTTGAAAATAAAAGGGTCAAAGTAAAGGACCTCGAAAAAATTATGGAAATTTTTTTCTAAAAAAAATCGAGAAAAAGGTAAAGCGTTTGTTTCTAAGCAGTTCATGGAATGTTTGTTTTACCCCAGATCAACTGCTCACGATAAAATTGTAAAATTAGAGAATGGATCTCTAAAAAGAAAAGTTGGAAGTGGTCGAATCGCTAAGGTAGCTACTAAAGAAAATGTTCCAAAGATTGCTGCATTTTTTGAAAATAAGTCAGGGTGCTTCCAAAAGAAAGTAGCTCAAGTTTTTAACTGTAGTCAAACTCAAATTTCTCAAGTATTAAAAACAATGACTAACATTTGAACTTTCAAAAAAACAAATCGTCCAGATTGTAGCCATCAGCAGAAGAAAGCTATGCGTCCTAAACGTCGTAAATTGTACGAAAATTTTAAAAACTTAGATTTTGTTATGGATGATAAAAGCTATTTTACCTTAAACAATATCACATTAGCTGGTAATGAAAAGTTTTATGCCGCTGATCCTTCACAATGTTCTGAACAAGTAAGATTTAAACAAAGTAACAATTTGCGTAAAAAGTACGAGGACAAGCTTTTAGTTTCTTGTTGCATCAGCTCCCGTGGAATAAGCCCTCTTTATATTCATCCCAGTAAGCAGGCAATCAACCAGTACAATTATAAAGAGATACTAGAAAAAAACTTCACTTCCTCTAGTTTCAGAATATTATAAAAAAGACAATGAGTTTATCTTCTGGCCTGATCTAGCTCGATCACATTACTTAAAGTCGGTAATTGACTTTTTAAAATTGGAAAAAATCAAAGTTGGACCCAAAGATATAAACCCAGCTAACGTTCCAGAAGCAAGCCGAACTGAAAACTTTTGGGGTGATTTAAAACGGCTAGTGTACGAGAATAATTGGAGAGTTGATAAATTGGAAGAGCTTGAAGCAAGAATTAGATATTGTTATTCAAAGATAAATAAAGAAATTTTCCTTACTCAAATAAAACATCTTTCAAATAACTTTATAATATTGCTAAATATGGTATTTGAAATAATTAATTTAATATATTTATAAATTACCTATACTAACATATTAACAGTTGAAATATTAAATAATAAAACTTATTAGTTCTTAAAATGTTAATTTTTAAATTTCGCCCAAAATTCTATTTTTGAGGTGTTAATTTGATGTGGTTTGTGGTCAGGAAAACTAGTTCAAAATTGCAAACTTAAACAATGTGTTTTAGGGACAGCTCAATTAACTTTACTTTTTAACAAGTCCCTATTATTTTGAAAAAAGAAGTTTTTTCAAAAGTGGGTCATGTAGGGTCTTAAAAGTAGCGAAGTTATATAAAAATTTCAAAAAAAATGATAATTTCATACTACAATTATTATCTTAGATTTAATTGCACAAAACTATGGTTTTTTAACTAGAAATAAAAAAAGTACATTTTTACAAGTTTTTAATTAATAATAAAAATTTTGAAATTTATTTTTTATAAAACAATTATTATTTTTGAAATTTATATATAATTTTGCTACTTTTGAGTACCAGGTTGACCTACTTTTAAGGAACTTTTCTTTTTTTAATTTTAGGACCCCATTGAAAAGTAAACTTAATGGAGCTGTTACTAAATATTGGAATAATGCTTTGAAACTTCAATGATATACTTTTTTTCATCAATTAACAACATTTAAACATCTAGCCACTTATTTATTAAAAAATATTTTTTTTGAACTGGTCTAATATATATATATATATATATATATATATATATATATATATATATATATATATATATATATATATATATATATATATATATATATATATATATATATATATATATATATATATATATATATATACATATATATTCTTATATATATATATATATATATATATATATATATACATATATATTCTTATATATATATATATATGTATATACATATATATATATATTCTTTAAACACCCAATAATTACATAAATTGTAGGTAAAAAAACAAAAAAAGAAAATGCTATGTGTGTTCTTGTATTGTTCTTGGAATGTTCTCTTCCATTAAAGTTCTAAATATAAGTCTATGTTCCTTTAAATTCCATAATTTGAAAGATTGTTTTAAAATTGCGGCAATATTGGCATCCAACACTTCCTTAGGGCGTGCAGTTTTAATTTTATTGCCCTCGATCATACATTGCAACATATTAATAACAAATTGCTTGCATATTAGCCATATCTCACCAACAAATAAACTTTGATTATTTATCCACGGCAACTGAGTCATTATAATGGAGTAACATATCGGGTCATTAAGTAGCTTGATAAATAAGTTTAATTTGTTATGAATAAGAATGTTCGATACAGAGTCTTCTTTGAAAATGTAATGAATGGAGATGATTTTTACTATCCTTAGAAATATTAAAAAACGTATATATATCTATATATATATATATATATATATATATATATATATATATATATATATATATAATATATATATATATATATATATATATATATATATATATATATACTACCCTCCATAATTATACGAATGGTCGTACTTTTCGAAATAGGATATCGTAGTTTCACTATTGGGAGAGAAACTGTAAGCAAAGTCTACCAGAATTATATTTTATCTTTCTTTTCATTAGGTTTACAAAAAAATTTAATAAAAGTTCGATTAGATTAATTTATAATTTACTTGCCATTTAATCACTCTTAGCGACAATAACCGCCATACATATTCTTGGCATTCTACTTAACAACTTATCCAAAGTGTCAAAGTCAATTTTATGCCACTAGCTAAAAAACTTTGTCCACATTTTATGAATCATTTGGCATTAGTTTTTGACATTACTTTAAATTCCACCCATAAAAATCCGATAGGAGAGAGATCTTGTGATTGGGGAGGTTGATCGTTCTTGAACTCAGTCAAATAACTTAAACAAGATTTTGAAAAATATGTTTTAGATTTAAGCTTCAAGTCTTTTTCTTTTGAAATAATGAACAGCTTCTCATTAACCCATCTTTCTAAAGGTATAGCATAATTTTTTAGGTGTAAAAGTAAACTACATTTGCCATTACTCCCTCTATTTTCACAAAGCCACCTGTGACATTCTAACCAAAACACCTTAACACTAGATCCATCATATTTAACAGTCATTAATACACATTATTTTATCATAAATTCAACAATTTTTTTTTTCCCAGGCAAACAATCTTATTTTGAAACCAAAGATTTAAAACTTCGACACGTCGGTCCGCATTTACAGTCATTGAAGGTCCATTTTTAATGTAGTTTTGCCCACTTTTGCATTTTTATTATTCTTATGGTTTTTATTAAAGCATTTTAACCAAAATACTTTTAAATTATCTAATAATGCAAAAATAAACTTAAAAAATAGTTAAATAAAAAAAAGGATTTTTAAAAAAAGTTAATGCCATTCGAATAATTATGAACGGTAGTGTGTGTTTATATATATATATATATATATATATATATATATATATATATATATATATATATATATATATATATATATATATATATATATATATATATATATATATATATATATATATATATATATATAATATATGTTAGGGCCCTTAGAATCGGTTGCTGCTTAGATTCGGGTAAAATGATTCAAGCATTTTTGAACTTTTTTTAACGTTGTTTGTTTTCATAGATACGGCGTTAAATACTTGTTAAAATATTAATAGATGTCACAAAATTCAGCGGCCAAGAAATTTTGTAACGTAAACAAGCCATTTAATAAATTAATTGCCGATTAAGAATTTAAACAGAACAAATTAGTAAAGCATAAACTGTATAGTTAAACATCTATCATTTTGCTTTGGTACTCTTTTCTTTTAACACTAAAGTACTTTTAAATTTGAAACTTGAAACTTTCCGAGTGCTGCAATATGGAAGAAAAAATTACTTCCTTAAAATCGAAAACATTCCGGTAATGCAAATAGAAAAATTGCTACAAAAAAGATTTTGTTTAGAAAACTCGACTTTATCTCATATGGAACCACGGAGATCATAAAAAGCTCATATTTTATTCTACCTCGAATAGATACATTTATTTGAAAAAAAGTGTTTGTACAGTGTTTAGATTATTTGAAACAGCTTCTGGAATTATATTCATCACATTGGTGTTTACTTAAGGGCAATACCATTCATCAAGTCCCAATCACTTTATCTCAAAATTTGGGTGGTATGGTCAATAATCTATATAATAACTTCAGCAATGTATAAAAAGACAATTTATCTTCAAACGTAGCATCACTTAGGATAGCTTTAATGCTGACAATGTAGATTATTTTCTTGTTTTTACTTTTCACTATATTTCGTCTTCGTGGGTTTTAAAATTATGTTGTTTATCAATCGCAAATCAGAAAATAATAAATGGTTGTTACAAAGCTACTTTCACTAAAAAAATTATACGAAACGTGCTTTCGAAATTTGACTGGACTTTGAATAATGTTTTACGAGCTATAACTAACACTACTCCTCCTGTGTCGTGCCCACTTGAACTTCTAGGAATCGATTGGCTAGGCTGCTGTGCTTGTCAACTCAAACGATTGACAGAAATAGTGTCGAAAAATGAAATTTAGAAAAGTGTCGAATATACTAAAAAGGCCAAATGTCGCAACAACAAAAAAAAGGAATAGTGTCATAAATGAATTTAATGAGTAGTGTCGAAAACAAAAAAAGGAATCGTGTCGAATATGAATTTAATAAATAGTGTCGAAAACAAAACAAAAACGGAATAGTGTCGCTAATAGTAAAAAAGGAATGTGTCCTAAATAGTTAATTTCAGCAATTGCTTACTCGTTTTGCTTATCTTTATAGCATACAACTTTTACAGAAAAAAAAAACAAAGAATAATGAAAGAAAAAATTGCTGCTCTATGCAAAACCCTCAGTCGATGTAGCAGCACTCCCTTACGGTTCAGGCTATTTAATAGTCGATGTATGTAGTGAAGCCCCTGGCAGCAGGCTACTTCAGTATGACATCAGACATGCTAACTAAATACAGATTTATAGTTATTATAATTTTTTTATTTTTGTTACTATTCATCCAACTTCTTTAGGACTTTATACCTTTTTACTATTTTTGACACTATTCATTAAATTCATTTACAACACTATTCCTTTTTTTTGTTTTAGACACTATTTATTAAACTCCTTTGCGACATCATTCCGTATTCTGTTATTCGACAATCAATAATGAGACAATTTGCGACACGATTCCTTTTTTACATTTTCGACAATCAAAATTTTGCGACTCTATTCCGCCACACCTCTCAAACTCTGTGTGAAATCAGCTTTCTGCAGGCAACCAAATCTTGTTCATTAATTAGCAAAGCTCATAAAAGGCTTGGATTTTTTTCACTCATCGTCAGTCAACGCTTTAATAGCACTTCTCGTTTTCCGGGATAGATTTAAAAAATCATGGTTCTATAGAGTTCTCACTTATCAGGATTGATCATGAGTATATATACATATATATATATATATATTTTAAAAGATACTTTGGTAGGCAAAAAAAGATGTTTTGGTTTTAGTCGGCAAAATACAGATACGTAACCCCTCTCCCAATAAAATTTCTTAACAACTTGATCCTATTGATTAACTGGAGTTACTACATTACTACTGTTGAAGGTTGAAGGCAGTTGACTTTGGAGCTGACGCAACTTACGCTGATGCTAATTGCTGTTGAAATATATTCAGAAGACAACGGTAAGACCGTAGTTACTTGTCCTGGCTATGACGTAGGTACTGGTGATAAAGGTGATGAAGACTCAGGTTGAGATGGTAGTATTTCAAACGTAATTACAGTTTGCAATATCAATTGACCAATTTTATTGATGTCGAGCGGAAACAAACCGGTGTTTTGAAACTCACTGTTTGCATGGGTAAAAAAAACTTTACCAGACATCTAGTCGCTGTAAAATGAGTGATAAAAAAGCTAGCATGCAAATTAAGATTTATTCAATGCAAATAAGTACGACCTATTAACATGTCACGTGTTCTTTAACAAATGAAGTAAAATACTTGTAATTGAATAACTACAATCAGATTCATTGGTCAGACAATTTATAAAAGTCTTACTTACCGAGTTGATGATTAGCGTATTTTATTCAACCTTTAAATTTCATTCTTTAAAACTTTACCGTTTTCATTTTTAATTTATAACTTTTATTGGAAAAGGCAAATTTAATTTTGACAAAAAATTTATGCCCGGCATAAAAAGTTACACAAGGATACATTTAAGTTTGTTGATAGCAAATTTTACTTCATAGAGTTTAATGTCCATTTTCCAAAAAAATCTAAAAAAATTCTTACTCGGTCAAAAATTTAACATTTTAATTTTAAAAAAATTATTTTTTTGACTAAAATTTTATACCACCTTATTCAAAAAATAAATCTCTTCAACACAATCAAAAAATATTTGCAGAAAGATTGATCACTAATTAAAAGTAAAAGAATGAAGATTGTTATATTTTTACTTTACAGATGCATCCTTTATCATTTTGATGTCCGAGAGATATATGATTGTATATGTGTTTTTAAATGGATAAAAAACGCACATTGTAACAATTGTGTAGCTATTCGATAAAAACTGATGTATATTTTTTAGTGTCTGTTTTTGGTAGATCGTGTTTTTTTGATGTCCTAGATTTATTGTGTGATTTTGGAGATTTTTTATTTTAGCTTTGAAAATTAAACTAAAACATGTATTATAACCATATATTATTTTTCCAGACCACATGAAAGGATTTTTTGTAAGTAGTTTTAAATGTCCGCAAAAAGTGCGAAATAAAAAAAAAAATGCTGGATGTTTTTAGAACCGAATATTGAATGTTTTAAGATATTTGACGCGTGCAGTTTGGAAAAATAAAAAAAAAACACTGGCAATATATTTACTATTATTCACAAGCTTAAAAAAAGAAAGAAAAGAATATATATATGGTTTCATTCGTGTAAAATAAAATAAAAAACGATAAAATAAAAAATATACATTATATATAAATATAACTAATTTTTATTAGTACAATTCTTCATATGAGTATATAAAGTAGCCCTCCACTTAAAGGGTCTACCACATATATTGCAGGACAATTTGGCAGTACTGTGTTTACCTTGTATATGAGAATCTAAATAAATTTTTACTTTAAATGCTTGACCACAAAAGTTGCAAACATACGGACGATCATCTAAATGTATAGGAATATGACGTCTTATAGCCGATAGAGAGCTGAAAGACTTTTTGCAAAAAGAGCATTCATAAGCTATTTCGCCGTATATGTTGTTAACGCGTTCAATAAACTGCTCTAGCTTATTTGTATAGTTCTCCGGAAATGTTTCTTTTCTCTCCGTATGTGAATCAGTTTTTATTTCAGATATATTATCTACTAATACAACCTCTTCTGTTATATCTTCATTCGGTGACTCTGGAGATAATGCTTCAATCTTTGCAGTTATAAGTGATCCACTGGAAGTGACATAAGATTGTTTTTCTTCAGAAAATTGTCGTTTTAATTTAACATAAACTTTTTTTTGAGGAGAATATTCACCTTGCTTGAACTTATTCGACGTATCTTCAGAAGTTGTGATCGACGTATCCTCATTTTCAAAACTATTGATTGCATTTGTTCGTTTTTGTCCACCAGAGTAATCAAACGACCTTTTCAAAACTTCGTAATTTTGCTCTTGTTGCTTGTTAGACTTCTTTATTACAACAACGGTTACTGTAACAACAAAACCACGATTTAAAATATTAGTATTTTTATTATATTCATATTCGAAGGAAAAATATTGAAATAACCCACGTAAAATATTCAAACCAAAACAAACAAAAAGTTCTTTAAGCAACCCCTCCCTAATGATTTTATTTTACTTTTTTTGTGAGCCTTGATAACTAAAAATTATCGTTTCATTGTAACACCTCAGGAGCACAACAACAAGTTAATAATGTAAAGCAAACATTTATTAAATTCGCTTCAAGATCTATACTTTGTGCACAGGATTTGTACGCTTGGAATGTTTTTTTTTTTTTATGAATATGCAAGCTTTGACACATTTAAAAACCTTTTCAAATTTCAAGTTGAAAAGATTAAAATATGTTATTAGATAATACGAATCTCAATTAAAATTACTTGAGATCTGATTTATATGGATTTCGTTAACACGATCAGGCATCAATTGATTAACTGTTAAACTATTAGCCGACAATGAATCTGATATTTGGGTAATTGGCACTTCTATACTTTTATCAGTCATGTGATTATGAGAGTATTGATTATGAGACAGGTGAGATAAGGTAGTTAAACAGTGATTTTGCATTTGAGGAACAACGGAATGCGATAGTTGAACCGTACTGTTTGCTAATGAAGTATCTGGATCGGATATAGAAACAACATTATGACCAATTGGGATGCCTACATGGTTAAGAACAACACTATGCACCATTTGCTGGAGATTTGGAACGCTTAGTGTCGTTGGAGTTGCAGAGGAAATTGCAGAGTTGTCAGCTCTACTTTTCTTTTTCTTTCTTCCTGTTTTAATAGCATGACTTTGTATATGCCTTTTCCAAGTAGTTCTCCAGCTGAAGCGAGCGTCACATTTATCGCAAACAAACTGTTTGTCATTTTTATGTACACCATTTATATGCCCAGTTAAATACTGTCTAGTTTTAAATGACTTCTCGCATGAATTGCACTTAAAAGGACGATAATCAAAGTGTCGCCGGATGTGATTTTCTAATAAGGTTTTGCGGTTAAAAAGCTTTGAGCATAACTGACATGAATAATGCTGATTAAACTCTGTATGATACATTTTTACATGTCTTTGTAAACCTTTCTCATGCATAAACTTATCCCCGCAATATTCACAAGAAATTGTTTTACCAACATGGTATTTCAAATGCTTTGTGAAACTAGTTGCATTGCTAAAAACAATACTACATTCTGGACATTGAAATGTATATTTAACACAGCGGTTTTTATCGATATGGGATTTTAGATCTGAAAATTGCCTAAATGTTGCCTTGCATTCTTTGCACTCAAAACGCTTTGTTTCCGGATCCCATAGTTGGTTTGTAATAATAGGCTGAACTAAAAACAAAAGTCGAGAAAATTTATATTTCAATATTTTTTGAAATACAATTAAGAAAACAACTAAAAAAAACTAATATGTACATTCTAAGGACCAAAATAAAATTAAAAAACACCAGATTTTTTGTTTTAATTTTTTAAAAACGAAATTAACATAAAAGCATAGTAAAAGCACCGATTTTTTTTTTTTTTTTCCTTTTTTTTTTTGATCCTGAGTTTTTCTAAAATAACAGATTCGTAGTTACTAGTATCAATAGTTTTGCGATAATTTCTTTATATCTTACTTTTAAACTTCTTGATAAAAAGTTGTTAAAAAGGAATAGATTTTTAAAATCTATTCAAGCTCAACATGAATAGATTATAAAAAAGATAATTTGACACGTTTTAAAATAGGTATAGGTAAAGTAGGTATAAATTTCAAAATTTTCATGAAGTTTTATGCAAATAAAATACCGTGGTAATTATCCGATGAAAACTTAAAATTTTTTACCGGCAAAATTAGCAGTAAATTTATCGGTAAGTTTTACTAATCAATATCAACTAAAATACTACTAAAATATCAACTATTTTCGTTTGATATCTAATTAAATTAGTTATTTTGTTAATTAACAATGGTATTTTATGTCATAATTTTAATTAATAAACATAAATGTATAAACAATAGACAAAGAGAGATTTTAAAAACTTCTTTCAAAAAGAAATTTAGGTTCGTTGTTCCACAACAATTAAGGTAGAAAAAGCTTTATTTTTTTCTGCCTCATTTGTTGCGGAACATTCCACAGTGAATATCACTTACGCCGGTTTATACTGTGTAGTGTTTGGCACATAGAACACATTTTAACACCAAACCAAAAATTTCAATTTTTAGCACTTAGCTAGGATTTTGTATTTAATCTTCATACGTATTTATGACTGAGTTTATCAAAAATTATGAAATAATAAAGATAAAATAAAGTTTACGGCACAAAATTATAAACGTGCATACAAACAATTTTAGGGAGTTAAAGATTGATTTCAAAACTTAAGCATTATGCCTAAAAGAGATTAATTAGTACAGTACAGATGGCACAAAAATACTAAAGTACAGGAATCCTGTATTGTAATCCTGTAAAGTACAGGAACACTGTATTAAACAGTAAAAAACAAAGAATACTAGCAACTAAGAAGAACTTTTACAAAAAAAAAGTTCTTCTTAGTTGCTAGTTTAATCTTGTTTTAATAACTTTTTATACATCTTCAAATTTTAAGTTGAAATGTTTTAATTCTTTTTTAAAAAACTGGTTTTCAGATGAACGACTGCACTACAAAAGCCTCATCGCTGCTAATGTATGTTTTAAATAGTATAAATCATGTTAAATTATGTTATTCAATATCAAAATTATGTTATTCAATATCATGAAATTATTAAATGTATTAACACAATCAGGAGCAACTGTAAATTGCTCCTGATTGTGTTAATACATTTAATAATTTCATGGTTCAATATAAAGAATTTAAAATGATCAAGGAAGGAAATTCGTAAATGAGATGAACATTTAATTAGATATATGTAGTTGTTTGTTCTCAAGTGCTATTTTTTTTTGTAATGATTTTATTTTAGAAGTATTTTTGACTTTTTTTTTTTTTTGTACACCGAAAGTTTTTAAAATTGTGAGCATTAACTTTTCTGTTTTGGTTTCAATAACAACTTTTTTTGAAAAATACCTTGCTTTTCAACATTTTGCAGCAGAAAACTTAGTTAATAACTGTAAAACTATAGAAAAAAGATTAAGAGAAAATATTGAATTGCTTTTAAAAAAAATATATATATATTGAAATAGATGTAAAAACATTATTTACAACAGATGATCAAACAACAAATTT
Organism: Hydra vulgaris; assembly: GCF_038396675.1. NCBI lineage: Eukaryota > Metazoa > Cnidaria > Hydrozoa > Anthoathecata > Hydridae > Hydra > Hydra vulgaris. Next base: position 34,163,300 of record NC_088928.1, read on the forward strand.
ATCATGTTATAAAGTGTTCATCTATCTCTACTCATCTCTGCTCATGTTTGATGTGATAATGTTATCAAGTGCTCATTTAATGAACTATTTAAGTCATGAAATCAAACCATGCGAATCAAGAGACGGAGTTAACTTGCGTAAAATAATTAGTACTCTTTATTTGTTTTAATTGATTCGATAGCGATTGAGCACTTGCTTTATTTCTCAAGGTTCTTGCTTTGGAGTTAAAGTTTGAGAAAGAGTAAAAAAAACAGTAAAAAACTAGTAACTAGTTTGAAAGTAGTAAAGAGCCGACTGTTTTCTGGAGAATTATTTTGCTGATAGATATGAAAGTAACGGTTACAGTTCGAAAGTGCAGCAGCGCAATGCGAGGAAAATCTGAGTTTGAGATCCATTTTTAAAATTTCGTTAATTGTTTGATTTATTGACAAGTTACAGAATAGTGTCATGCAATAAGAGGTATCTAAGTTGCTAGTTTAGACTCGACAACGCCAAGGTCAGAGGAGCCAAAGGAATTTTTTGAAAACAAGTAAACCAATGAGATTTGATTTTGAGAAATAAAGCATATAATAACTTATATTTATATTAACTTAAATAAAAATTTTAATAAACTTTTTATCATCTTTATATAAGTGTCCCTTTACTTTAAAAATGCTATCAAACTTCTTAAATGCAACACCAGCTAGCTTAACCCAACCAACAAACTGATAAAAAGCTTGGCATAGTTGTTCAAGAGTTCACCAAGTTCTCATCAAGGGTTTTAACATTGAGTCTATTACAGTATATAACTACTGCAATAAAAATATACAAAATGCATTAACAAGTTTAAATTTGTCTAATACATGAGATGCATTCACACTTCAGCATTTTATGAAACTCCTTGAAATCTGCACAAAACCACTCTGAACAATTTTCAACATACCTCAAAATCAATGTAACACAAAATGCAATCAAATACAGTAATTTTGAATAAGATACAATTATACAACTATTACAACTTTATATTTGCCCTTGATGTACTATTTTACTACTTGAAATATTTTATCAAAACATCAGAAACAAAGAAACTTCGCAAACCCCAATAAACACGTTTAAAAAACCTTTTAATAAGTTTTAATATTTTTTAGTACATCACAAACACATCTTGGACGTTCTCCTACATACCACAACCCATAACATCATACACCCATAGATTTATATGTATAACTATAACTGCAAAAAAATTACAACTGTATTATTGGAAATACAGCTGGTAACATGAGGTAGAAATACTCTATATGATTTAAATGATTAAAAAAGACCAAAAATCCCTTCTAAAACAAGAAGACACCTTAAATACATTTAATTGCATACCACAACAAAAATTCAAGTATAAGAAAAAAGCAGCATAAAAAATGAATGTGGTTATACAAAATGTGTGGTTTGTGGTAAATATATATACGCATATACATATGTATATATATATACATATGAATATGCATATATGTGTGTGTGTGTGTGTGTGTGTGTGTATATATATAAAACATATATATATATATATATGTACACATATACATATGTATATATATATATATACATATGTATATGTGTGTGTGTGTGTGTATATATATATATATATATATATATATATATATATATATATATATATATATATATATATATATATACATATATATCAAAAAAGGTCAGGAAGAGTTTTATCCCACTTCATATGTCTTATGTAAAGACATATATATTATGAAGTTGAATTTATTCAAAATTAATTTTTCACCAATTATAATTACTAAATTATTTAAGTTTAAACATTAAATAAACAAATAGTTATAAACAACACATTAAATATTAAAAAATAGTACTAGAAATATTAAATTAGCAACAAGTAGTTATAAGCTATGCATACTAAACTTGAAATTTAAATGGAACATAGTTCTTATGATGTTCTTCTGAAAGACATAATTTTGTCATTTTAAAGGTTTTTTTAAATTGATTGAAAAATGATCAAATCAACGTACCCGAAACATGATGCAGATTTTAATGTTCATCCTATCATGTGGCAGATTTGAGATTTCCTTTTGATAACTTTGTATCAACACTTTCCACACAACTAGAATCTTGATGCATTGCATATACTTGTTGAGAGTTTCTGTAATACTGGTAAAAAGAGTTTTCCTTCCTATCAATCAATGGTTAAATCAAAACTACAAAATCAACATTCTTTGAAGATGACATATTTAGATGGCAATCCATAACCTGTATATATTTATTTAATTTATACCTTGGCACAGTTTATATTTAAATTCTTAAGTACAGCATTTAATGGAACTTTCAAAATGCTTGTGGATGTGCTCATGAAGTGTTGAAAACAGAAAGTTGTGCATTTGTTAATTTAAGTTACCCAAAACCCAAATATCTAAACTATATACAAATATGATTGCTGCAAAAAAAAAAAAAAAAAAACATGCAGCAAATATTTTTTAACCACAAACAACTTATTATGTAACTATACCTGGCTGATCTTCATTCTCATTCAGCCCAAAAGTCGAAGATAAGTTGGAGTAAAATTCTAAAAAAAGAAATAAAAAGTATTTTTAAAATAAACATTTTGTTAAACTTTCAACAAAACAAAAAAAAAAAACATTTAAAAAAAAATTTCAATTTTTTTTTTAATGTTTTTTTTTGCAGTAAAAAAGCCATATGCAATATTTTTTTTTTGCTGCATTGCAATGAAAATTGGATTGCTAAAAACATTTCAGTAAAGAATTTATAATTAAAAATAAATAAAACTTCAACAAAATTACCATCAGCAATGCTTTCTGGAATAGTACCAGTGCTCAACAAACTCTAAAATAATACATAAGAGTTAATCTATTATTTATCATTAGCATTTATCAAACTTGTATATATATATACATATATATATATATATATATATATATATATATATATATATATATATATATATATATATATATATATATATATATATATATTTTAAATATCTTCGCTTTCAACAAGGCTGCAAGCAGCCACTAATTAAAGTTGGAAGTTACTGAAAGAGTAAAGATGAAGATTGTAGAGCAAGATAACGATTGACAGACAACTTAAAAAATTGCAAATTATATGAATCAGGAAAGCAAGATGAAGGAAGCGAATTCCAAAGAACTGATGTTCAAGGAAAAAAACTAGACAAATAAGCGTTTTTCGAGCACTTAGGAACAGTCACAGAAAAAAGGTGACACTTAATTGAATGACAAGTAACACGAGAATGAATTTTAGTAGATAGCACAAGAGACGCTAGCTCTTTAGAGCAGTGCCTATTATAGTATTTTAGAAAAGAGAAAGAGAAGCAACATTACGACGATGTGATAATGGTTGGAGGTTGGCTGCAAGAGCAGGTCAAACTATGTTTACAATGCATTTTTGCACCTTGTCTAAAAGAGAAAGGGCATCATTAGAAGATCCGCCCCTGATATGGCAACAGTATTCCATACAAGGCCGGATTTGAGATTTATAGAGATAGAGAATAGAATCCGGAGTAAGAAAGTGTCGAGCTCGATAAAGAGTTGCAACCTTAGCAGATGCTAATTTTGCAACTGATTTGATGTATGGTTTCCAAGAAAGATTGGAAGTAAGACTTAATCTTAGAAGATGAAGAGCAGGTGACTTATCGAGTACATCACCGTTTATAAATATAGGAAGATCTAAATTATTGCGATAACGATTGGCTGAAAAAAATTGAGTTTTATCTGAATTAAAATTCATCAGCCACTGTGAGCCCCATGCTGTAGCAGAAGTGAGATCCTTTTCAAGCTCAAATGCCCCCTCCAAGCAATCAGAGGGTGTTGGTTTCTTATCACGACAAGAATAAATGGTAGTATCATCAGCAAACAATGCCACCTTAGATGTGAGAATATCTGGAAGATCATTAATGTAAATTAAAAAGAGTATAGGGCCAAGGATAGAACCTTGGAAGGAACCCCTGAAGTTACAGAATAAGAAGAAGAGTGTTGTCCATCGAGGACAACTTTTATGCTTTAATATATTATTCACTTTTATTGTGGAATTTTTAATAGTTTAATTTTTAAAATGTTTGCATTTTAATGTAAATTGCAATGCTTGTTTTCGCATTCTTATATATTCTTTATATATAATTTTTTCTATATATATATATATATATATATATATATATATATATATATATATATATATATATATATATATATATATATATATATATATATATATATATATATATATATATATATATATATATATATATATATATATATATATATGCCTCAGCGGGAGTAAAGGAGTGCAAGAGTGGAGAAAAGCTCTCCTAAAACAAACATGGCGAGTTATGCCTTTAAACTTCTTAAGACAAGCATTGTCTTAGGGTTTTCACACTAGCTATCCATTTATTTATTAACAACATTACTTATTTGATAAAAAATTTGACAAAGAGCTATAAAAGTTTTAACTATAAAAATGTTTTACATTTTCTTATTGTATTAAAATGCAAACATTTTAAAAATTAAACAATTAAAAATTCCACAATAAAAGTGAATAATATATTTAAGTAATTAATATATAAAATATATAATTTATTACATAAAATAAAAATTATTATGCAACAATTTAGAGTGTAATAATTTTATATTTTATCAATTTAATTTAGAGTGTTATTACATTATATTTATCAGTTAGTCCAATCTAATAAAAAACATTTGTATTTCAATTGGACTCAATTTTAATTTTTTTTGTTGCAACAACCATGCTTTTTAAAAAGCATTGCAATTAATTATGCAATTAATTTTTTTTTTTTAATTAAAATGACTTTGTGTTTTTCATTTTAGTTACAATGATAATTATATTTTTGAGAAAAAAATTGAGCTTTTGCGAGAGCTGTTAATTGCTCCTGTAAACCATTTTAGGGGAGTGTGGCCGAGAGCAAGTCGAAAATAAAATATGATTTTTACCATTTCACCACTTTAGTTTCATGCTGTTGCAATAATCAGGTGAATTACAAATATAGTAATTTTGTTAAAAGATTATATACAATTAGAACTAGTCACGTAAAACTATACAGAAAAAACTATTGTTACAATATTGTATCTAATCTTCATGTGTGTGGTTGCTTAATAGAAATTTATTTTGGTGACAACATTTTGGAAATTATCTCTGTTTTTTTATTAAGTAGCTCTTCAGCATATTATTTTTAGGTAAAATTATTAGTTTTTCATATAAACAAAGTAAACATTTTTTTTATGTTGTATTGTTGAAAGCAGGGGCTTTTTTTAGGATAGACCAAGTTAATTCTGGTGTTTCTTTAAGCTTTTCCCTAGTTTCCCATATATATTTTGAGAGAGTGGTTGTATTTAAAAGTTTTATATCTCTTTTTCTACATACCCTCTGATAAACCAATGTATGCTTTGCTAGGTGTGTTTGGGGAAGATGTTATACATTTGTAAATTATGTTTGCCGCTCTACAATATCCATTCAGGGGACAAGTTTTTTTTGCTTGCAATTGCAAGGGAAGTTTTCAGTTGTGTTTTTTAAATTTATTTTTTGTGATTTTTGAAATGTTATTTGAGCAGCTGTTGCTAACTTTTGTGGTGTTTCAATTGAATAGTTTATGCAAAGGGTTTGAAGATTGAAAAAATGCTTATCTATTAATTTCAAAAAGATTTGTCCATAATTGGTAGAGACACTTTTATTGTATACAAGTATATATATTATACAGGGGTCAAAATAAGTGTTGAACATCAATGCCCCCAGACTGTTTTTGAGACCTGATTTATCGGGGCAACAAAATATTGTTCATTTTTACTGAAAAAATGAACAATGGTTTGTTGCCCTCTTCTAGCAGGTCTCAAGAATGGTCCAAGAGACCGCGATGTCCGACACTTATTTCAACCCTTATATATATATATATATATATAATATATATATATATATATATATATATATATATATATATATATATATATATATATATATATATATATATATATATATATATATATATATATATATATGTTTGTATATTATAGTTATGAGGTCCAAAAATATACTAAAAAAAAATATAAATAATAATCCAAAAAATAATAAAAATACAATTACAAAACTAATAATTTTCATTAATAATCGAACAGTTGATGATTGAAAGCAATTCATTTACATAATGACCAGTTTCAGCATTTTACGGAGATAAAATGCTTACTTACATGATACACCAGTATCTTAAGTGTTTTTAGAGTTTTATAACATTTTACAACAAATAGTCAGACACTTGATTTCAAGGAGGATTAAATAACACAGTTGAGCATTCAAAAGATTATATGATAAAAAATAAAAATAGTAACATTATAACATGAAATTCAAAAAAGGGTTATTCCCTTAGCACATGTATTAAATTAAAATAAACATGACAAAAAGCAAACACACCTGTTTAAATTTCCATGTCTTTTGTTTTTCATTTAATACTGGCTCCTTGGAAGTAAGGTATAATATGATTTGATGACACAAAATCAACTTTAAATTTGCTACTGAGATATTATTTACATAAATAATAAGTTACACATAAATGTAAACAAATGGTATATCTATAATATGTACACACACACAAACTTAAATGAGTATAATAATTAATAATAAAATAAATACATATATATATATATATATATATATATATATATATATATATATATATATATATATATATATATATATATATATATATATATATATATATATATATATATATATATATATATATATATATATATATATATATATAATATATATATATATATATATATATATATATATATATATATATATATATATATATATATATATTGAATTAAATTATATTCATTCAAGTATCAATATTACACTATTTAAAAAAAAGCATTTAGGTATTTTTAAAAAAAGTGCAAAAAGATGTAATTGATGATATGAGCATAAAAATGTAAAAACTACTTGAAAAAAACATAAGGAATTTTTCAATAATGTAATTTCATATAAATGTGTCTATGACTTAAAAAGTGTGAATGTTCAATTTGCTAAATTTTATTTAAATGCAGAAAGAAACATCTTTTTATTTAGTGCAGAAAGTTTGTAAATAAAAAAGTTTTCTTTTTTTGCAAAAAAAAACTGTTTGTAATTTGCAGTCACATTACCTTGGAACCCATATATATATATATATATATATATATATATATATATATATATATATATATATATATATATATATATATATATATATATATATATATATATATTAGTGTGATAACTTATTCAAATTTTTTTAATGGCCTTAATATTAGGAAATGAAATGCTTTTTAGTGACTTTGATGATTAATTTTAAAAATATCCTCCATTTTGAAAAATTAACTTGTTCACTCTTTATGTATCACTTAATTCAGTATTTTTCAGTTTGTAAGTTATAAATTTATAAAAAAAATTATTTATATACTTTTAGATTGAGATATATAAAATATGCAGTGATACCATAAACAAAAACAGAAAAACTTGACAAAGTAATTTAGTTCATTTTGAGAAAGCAAATGCAAAAATAATAGAAATCATAAGCATTGTAGAACTACTAGAAAAGCTGCTTTATAGTTAACTATTATGCTTTTTAGAAGTTACAAATATTATAAGACATGGTCAGAAATAATGTGCAACCGCACATGCTTATCTCTTAACTTGCATAAATTTATTATCAGCTGTGTTTAATCACACACATAATTTACTATCGTACATATTTAAATTTATAAAATATATAAAAAACATATTATGTTTAAAAAAATTTTTTTTGTTATATCTGTTGCCAAATAAAATAAAAAATATAATCTTTTATATAAGTATTTTGTAACAAAATACATGCTAGTTATATAATATATTTAATAAACACAGTCAACTTTTTTTAATAATTTCTTCATTTTCTTTGTTTAGAAAATGAAGTTTGATAAATATTTTAAATAATTCTTTGTAAAAAAATTAAAAAGAAACAATTAAACCAAGAATTAACTAAATCTTTCCATAACAATAGAAAAATAAATTAGTAATTTTTTTAACAATTTAGTTACAATTTAGCAGTAGCCAGACCACTAAACCAGCAGTCTAGATTTATCAGAATCTAGACTGCAGGTTAAATAAGTATTTTACCAATGTTGGGTGGTATTCTCTACTATAATTTATATAAATTTTTAAAATGATATTAAAAAAAAAGTTAAATGTTTAGAGAATATATGTTTTAATTGATTCAATATAATGAGTTTTTAATAATGTCTTCAACAAAACAAATTGAAGGTAACAAGTAAACCTCAAAGAATTTAACAACTTCACTTTAACAGAGAAAAGACACATTTATTAAATACACGTAAAGACAAAAGCATTGACAATTTTACCTTAGAGTTAGACTATTAAACTTTTTTTGTGTATTTCTTCTTAACTATGTTCTTTGTATGTGCGTTATATGTGATATGATTTTAACTATATAAACTTTAAATAATTTTTTAAAAAAGTTTGAAAACATAATAGTTGTTTTAAACTGTTGTTGTTCATAAAATAAGGTTTTATAAAGATTTAAAATTAATCATAAAAATTGTGTTAAGGATTTAAATTTCTCATAAAAACCACATTCATGCAAAGTAATAATCAAATTTAAAAAAAAAAGTTTTTCATCAGAGTTAAAATGAATTGAGCCCTATTTTTTACCAGCTAAAAATGTAAAATAATTAATATATATTAAATATTTAGCATAAAATATATTAAATACAAATTGGGTAATTTTTGTTTAGGTTCAGGGAGCATTTAAATCAGAAAGAAATTATAAAGAAAGTATTAATTTACACCAACTGTTTCAGTCAAGACTAGGACTGATTGCTCAGGCATCTTTGCAAGTCAGTCTTTCTATTTTTTTTCATATCATTTTAAATTTTTTAATTTTTTTATTTGAATGTAAGTTTTTGTTTAGTTAGCGGTTACAATGTTTTTAACAAGCGAAGTTCTTTACATGTTTCTTTACTTATTTCTTTACATGATATTATTTTACCTATTCAAGCAAGATTATTTTTCATTTAGACATAATGAAAATAAAATTAATCGAATGAGCATTCACCATATTTAACTTAATTAACTATACTTCATTAACTATACTATTAACTATATTAAGTTTTTGTAGAAATTTTTATTAAAAATTTTCTGCAAAAACTTAAATGCAATGGGCCCCAATTTTAAAAAGGTATTTACTTTTTCTTAATCTAGTAAAAATGGTAAACCCTGCTGTAATTTCTTCTGATTCTAATATAATTAAACTTCAATTTATAGCATCATAAGCACATTGACACACATAAATGCATTATGTATTATTGTGAACATCATTATAAATGCTTCATTACCTCTAAGGTATAAATGAACCATGAACACCTTTAACTGTATCAACATCTTTTAATAACAATGTTAACAATATTAAATGTTAATATAGTATCAACACTTTTCCTTTTGTTTACCAAAATATGCTTTAGAAAAAGGAAAAACCTAGTTCTTGTAAAAAAAATGTAATAGATATTTGTACAGAAATGTTGTAAAAAAACTTGTGTATAGTATTAAATATCATTAATGATATATGTTGCAAAAAAAACTTGTAAGTAGTACTAAATAATGACATATAATAGAAAAATACTAAACTAACAATAAACTAAGTTGAGTTCCATGTTGCAATTTGTCAGGATATATATATTTTTTATGAACCATTTGATCTTATATTAGTTATATTGTTGTTGTATTGTAACTTACATTAACTATATATTTGTTTAAGTATCTAATAAATCTTCCTAAATTTAACACCTGTTAACTATGAGTTATATCTCATTTGCATTAAATTTAAATTATTAGAATATTATTCAACTAATAAAATTAAATTATTTAATTCAAAATTAAACTAAATAAAAGTAAATAATAAATTATAATTAATATAAATAAAAATATATTAAAATGTAGACGATACATAAATATAGTTAATGTTAAATAAGTTTATAAAAAAATATTACAAGATATAATTGTATCAGTTAAAAGGTAATTGATACAGTTAAATACTTTAATTATAAGCACTCTGATCATACAAGTAGTGATAATGTAAAAACACAAAGTAACAACACAACTAACACATTTTCCTTAAAACAATATCTAAAAATAACTACCTGCTTGCTACCGCCTTTCATGCAAACATCCAAATACTTTTCTTTCCATTCCAAACGCTCTTCTTGAATTCTTTGGATATCACTTTTTGTATTCCATAATGCCTTAAATATTATAATACTATAAAAATGGCAAATAAAATTGAAGTCTACCCCATTCAATTTTACATATTTGAAATTAGTTCAACACCTTGTAAATTTTTACTTTACAACATTTCTTAAGAGCCCAGAATAAACTATTCAAAAATGCTTTTTTTGTACAAGAAGCTTGAATATCTTTTAATAAAAAAGTACCTTCTATAACTTATAAACTTTATTGAGGAGAAAGCAGTATGTCTTACTATAACATACTGTTTTTCTATAGTTTTGATTAAAGTTTTCTAAAAAACTTTGATCAAAAAACTGAATATATTATATGTATGTATATATGTATGCATGTATGAATTGTTTGGAGTCAAAAGGAAAGTTTTCTTTTAAATCATATAAACAGTTTAAAATGTATATTTAAAAGAGTTTTGACATTTTTTTCATATACAAACTAGTATCAAATAAAGATTTTTTGAGTTTAAAATTCTAAAATTTCAAGATCTTGCAAAGCTTTATAACTGTCTTTTTGTGTTAGATTTTCTCAAAAATAATCTACCAAACTCATTTGTTAATATTAAAACAAGTGATACATATAATTTTCTTTTCCCTGACACTCAATTGACTACTTTTAACTATAAGAGTGACACCTTACCTAATTTATGTAAGTTTATAATTTATTATTGTAACTTTGATATATTTTATGGTGAAATAAATAGACCAAAAAAAAATTAAGGATATATTTGATGTAGTTGATCTTATATTAACATTTATTTCAAATAAAAACAATTCTTTATATTTTAACTTATTTAAAATGTTTATAAATAAATATCTAATTTACATTTCTAAAATTCTTTAGAAAACATTCACTAATTTTTGCTTTGGTGAATTTTTTTTTTATCTTGTGATAATTAACATACAACACTTGTTAGATATAAAATTTCAAAAAATTTAATGCAAACAGCTATTTACAGAAATTACACTTGCTTTACACTTTTGGCATACAATATTTATTTTTGAGTGTTGTATTCTAAAACTGTACAAACCTAATTTTTACTTACTAAAAACAGCAACTATAACATCGCAGTTCTGGTTTTAATGATAATACCTCTTTATGTTGCTCTCTTTCTCTAAGCAATTGATTTTCTAAATTTTGTTTATCAATATGAAGCTGCTGAACTTCTTGTTGTAATTTTTCTAACTGTTGCTGTAGAGTTTCATTAGATTTTTTTAAATGTTCATTTTCTTCCCGAAGCATGGAAAAATTTGCCAAAAAATCGTCTGCATCCTAAAGCAAAAAAACTTAATATTAGGTATATTAAGTAATGAAATTAAATATACTAAGCAAAAAAAGATATATTAGGCAATAAAAGGTATATATTAGATATATAAGGTAATAAAAAAAGCTTGATATTAATTTAAATATTTTTTAAACTAATACTATAAAACTATTTTTAAATGTATTTAATTTAATCAACTACAAAATTGAAAAAGGAAACTTTTTGCGCTCGCTTTTAGAGAAGTTCTAAATATTTTAAAATTTAGACGTAAAATTATTTTATGCAAACCAAGTGTATAGTGTAAGTTATATCATGGTTTTTTTTACATAAAAACATTCTAAACTTTAAAGTTTGAATAAAGAAAGAAATATTCATTATCATTGAAATTATTTGATTTTAAACTGTCGTAAACTAAGTTTAATATCAATCAACAATAACAAATTTATTTTTCAAGCAGTTTACTTTCTTTTTTTAAATATATGTATATACATATGGCATCAAGCCTAATGCAAATTTTGAAACTTAAAATAATATATAATTAAAAAGTAAACTTAAATTATAATTTTAAAAAATTTCAAAAATTTGATTTTTGCACTATTTACGTACATAAAGAGTTTTTTCAATATATGTTTGAACGCCTTGATTAAGATTTGATGCATCAGCCATTTTTGGTTTGTTATTGTAATATGTTTTCGTATTCAAAGTCGTCCGACCAGACGGATGTTCACAAATGTTCACAATTATGGATGTCCGATCAATAAAAAACGTTTTATGATATTTTTTTTTTGTGCAAATGTTTAGTATATTTAATAATATAATAGTAGATTTAATAGTTTGAGAAATCCTTTAGTGTATACTTATACATATTCAGAGCTTAAAATAAAACGGAGCGTTTTTTTGACGTTTACAAAACGTGTTAAACGTATTAAAACATTTTATAGACCTCTGGAACATGAGTTGCGCCAGCTGGGCGTTATCATGACTTTTTTAAGGTTTCTTTTGAGAAGAACTTTTTTTAAAAAAAAAATTAGACTGTTGCCTTGATAACGTGAAAATAATCACGTTAATCAAGCACAATTTAAAAAGTTTTTATTATCATTATTATTTTTAATTTATTTGAATTTCATGGTGTATTTTGCCATTCAATGCTCTTAAATCCAAAGATATTGTAGGCTTAGCATAGCCACAATTAGTCATAAAGACCAATTAGCGTCCGTTATTAACCAATATTTCGTACCAAAGTACTACTTAAGCGCTGATTTGGCGGTGACTGGGTCTGAACTCATATTGCATAACATCTGGGTTTTAACAATTTTGACGGTCTAACTAACTGCCAATATTTTTATGAGATGCGTTTTTACCTGCAACAATGACTGACTAGCAAAAAGGGTAAAAAACGATTTCAGTTGATACAGGTGAAGTTGATTGTCTTGATCTATTATTGACCAAAAACAATATGTCATAGTTGAATAACTTTGCGCATCTACCAAAATCTGCTTGGAGTATCTCGGTCACAAAAAAAACTTCATAAGTTTTACAATGCATAATATAACTTTTGAAGTTTTTTTGTGACCGAGCTATTCCAAACAGATTTAAGTTTAAACAATTTTACAATATTGTTTCCTTCGAGTCTGAAGAAATTTAAGATATTAGAACAATATGTATATTTAACAACATCCCCATCATATTCATGGGTAAGATGGGGAAAAAATAAATATGCATTCTGTTTTAATATCTTAAGTTTGTTCAGACTCAAAGAAAAAACCATTCTAAAGTTGTCTAAACTGTCAGGTATGTTTATTTTTCAATTTTAGAATATGCATTTTTACTTGAAACAATACCTGAACAAATGACTAGCAAAAAGTACCACATCTTAGTTGATACAGGTGAAGTTGATACAAAAATGGATACAAAATGGATACAAAAGCATGATTAGTATATATAACGAAATATACCTTGTTAAATTTTATTATGGATAGTATGGTAATTATACTGTGGAGATTTGAAAATACAAAGTGACAATGTTTGTCTGTGGACCATATATTGTTTTATGAAATTGCAACTAAAGTCTGCAAAAAGTCATTAATGCTAATGTTAAGATCATAGTCTTTTAACTTTATTATTGAAAGAGAACATTTCAGTTTAAAACATTTGTTTAAAAGGGAAATATTTTTTAACTTAAATGATTAAGGTAGTATAAAGTGCCATAAAAATAGGTTTTGAAACATTCAAAGTAAAACTATTGCGTTTTATATGTTGCTTATATTTTCTGCGTATTTTCAGCTTGATGGTTTTGACTAAAAAGTTTAATAACTATGGCTAGAAAATTTTTTTTTCATTTGCTGCAATTATGTTGCAACTAAATATGTTCGAATTATGTTTTAGTCAAAACTTCAGCACTTTAAAATATACAAAAGGAATTTTTTTTTTTGCTTTAATCTTATTTTGTTTCTTATATTTTCTATGTATGTATACCATGCAGTGGCAGATCTAGCATTTTTTGATCTTTGAGATAGCTAACTTCCAGACATGGAGCTAACTCTAAACATTTATATATTTATACTTATATCAAATAATAAAGGCTTGAAATTGAAATATTTTTTGCACTATTCTCAAGTTGATGAAATATTTTTTGCACTATTCTCAACTAGACTTATATTCATCGATAATTTTTAAGTTTCATAGTATTATCTCTCAGCGTTCAAAAATTATGAACATATAAAAATTACAACCCCCTCAAATTGAGGGGGGCTTAAACTTTATATGGTCATAATTTTTGAACGCTTAGAGATAATACTATGAAACTTAAAAATTATCGATGAATATAAGTTTAGTTGAGAATAGTACAAAAAATATTTCATCAACTCGTTGCTCTCACGTTTGGGGCAGGTGTAGCAAAAATTTTGGGGCTTTTTTGTTCCCAGCCTCCAATCATCGCAATTTTTTGCAAACCCTCATTATTTGATATAAGTATAAATATATAAATTTTTGGAGTTAGTTCCATGTCTGGAAGTTAGCTATCTCAAAGATCAAAAAATGCTGGATCCGCCATTGCCATGTTCAATCTGTGACTGTGTGATTTACATGAGATTTATTCTCCATCTTTAATTAATAGGTTTAGTTCATTGGTTTACTTTTTTCAGGTATGACTTCTTATAAATGAAAGATTGAAGAGAAAGTTGAAATAACGCTAAAATGATTGAAGCTATTGAAATAGTCAACAACAATAAAAAGAAATGTCTACTTTTACGAAAATAACCTCGAGGCTAATTAAAGTCAAACTAAGAAAATAAAAAAGTAAAAAAAATTGCAGAAATAAATCATCCGAAGTTTAAAAGTGCAGAGATAATTGGAGTTTAAAAGTGCAGAGATAAATAGTTAAGAGACTATTTCATCAAAACTTTCATCAAATATCAAGTTGCTGCACAGCGAATCGTCTCATACAATCTAGCTGATCTTCATTATTTCGTTTGTTATAGTCATAAAAGGTTGAAATAAATAATATATTTTTTTGTTTTATTGAATAAGTATCTTTGGATTTTTAGGTTTAACAACTTAGAATTTTTATTTTCGGAGGATAGGGGGCAAACCCCCACAGCTAAACCCCCCCCCCCATCCTCTCTCATTGCAGCAACCACTCTTATAATGAAAAAATGAAGTACAAAATAAAAAACATATTTAAGGAACGAGGGTACATAATATTATAGAATAAATTTATTTTAGTTCTCAGAAAACTCGTCATTTGAATTCTCCTAACGCTCATTACTTGAATCTTCAGAAAACTTATCATTTAAAACATTATATGATTCATCGGACAAATTACAATTTTATATTCTTGGAGTCGGAACAATCAAATTAAAAACCTCTATTTTCTGCCTCTTTTTGCTGACAGTTCTCTAAGTGAATTGATAACAGGTTCAGATATTATTAAGAACATATTCCGCAAATCCATATTTGTCGAAATACGTTATTTTTTCCTCGTATTATGTTCTCAAATTCTCATACAATCTTTATTTCGTGCTTCTTGAGATTTTTCTGAGAGCTGGCCAATTGGAAGAATACACGAATTTGTAACTTCTGTACTGTGCATTAAAATTTTGTGCATTGTAACAGGCATGTAATACCACTAATATAAATCTAAATCTGAAGCCCTAGTTTCAGAACAAAGTTTTTCAAATTTGACACAATCAATGTCATGACTACAAGATGGCGTTCCTAATAAAACATTAAATTTTTTAATTAATTCGACGTCTAATTCTGTAATCTCTCAGCTCTTTTCTAGGTTTAGAAAAAACTTGCGAAATGTGTTGCGATCAAAATGTATTGCCATAACGAGGTTTTGGTCTGTCCACAATAAGTCCCATTTCTATAATAAAGTGCTAACGATTGCCGAGGATTTATCCAAATATAGTATTACAGTCATCATTTAATCTCAAGGAGACAAACGAAAACACAAACAGAAACTCATTATTAGCATCGGAGTTCTCAAATCTTTGCTTATAGACACTGTGCTCAGAACTTCCGCCATATCCCCGTTTGCTTATTAATGTAAACAACGAATTAGAGGATACATTTTTGGCAAATTGACTTTGTGTTTCAATTAAACGTTCAGTTGTTTTATTCAATGTGGTTTGAAGTTTAATTTCAGCTCCTGTTTTTGAGGCAAAAGTAATTTCTTCTAGAGAGTAACACAACCGTTTGGGTTTACATAAATAATGGTAAGATGGGAATACTTCATGCCCTGCTTTCAGTGACCACTTTCTTGTTTGTTTATAAGAGTGACTGGTACACTTGGAATCGACACAATAAACTAGTGCCTTATTGTAACTCAACTGCCTACTACCACAAATAACATCAGTAGATTCTCTTCGCTCTATTGTTTCTGTGCTATTTTTAATAGAAGTAGCTACGTTTTTTTGATCCGACAAACAATGTGCCATTTCAGCAGCTGTAGTTAATTTATTGGCACTCCACGATTGCAATAAGTCTTCAACTCTGCATCTTTTGGTTTTGATAGATGATTTTTCAAAGTTTTTTTTTTTTGGCTGACCTTGATACCAACTTCTTTCAGTTGTTGTGGAAGCATAGGAAAGATGCGAACTTCATTTACATTCTAAAATATTGCCCTCTAACCAACTTTTTTTTTTATTCAAAAAATTATCCATAGTTCTATTGCCTGCATTCCACTTTTCCTTAAATTTAGCGGATATGCTTGTAATTGAGCGGATATGCTTGTAATGTTCATGGTTCGACGCCGGCTCTAGCACAATAAGCGACATTGGTAAGGACGGAGGCGTGAACTTCCTTGTTAAATTTTCTTCCGCGTTGCTCAATGTTGAGTATACATTTTTTCTTGATGCTATTTGATTTCACTATCAAGAGTTCGCTCGCTTCGTAAACGAAAAGTTCCGAATATTCCCCAAAAAGTACACAACCGTTCCGCGCCAAACAAGACCCCACGGCATTTAAGAGGTGAATGCAGTTTACTTCTTTAATGCTGCTCTTATTGTAATTTTTTAATTTTTGAAAATATTAATAAAAAAAATTAAGAATTACAATTAGATAATCATAATTATCATGATTAGAAGAAAAAATGAAACGGGCCGCATATTTACATACTCCACAAGGCGATAGCACACATGCGTAAAAATCAAAATGCAAGACCGGAATTTTTTTTTTTAATAATGATAGACTGCCTGCCCCAACCAAACCCTCAGTCGATGTAGCAGCACTCCCTTGCGGGTCAGGCTATTTGTCAGTCGATGTAGCAGCACTCCCTTTCGAGTCAGGCTCAAATTTAAAAATATGTTTCTTTATAAAAAAGTACGAAAAATGGAACAAATGACTCGAAAGGGAGTGCTGCTACATCGACTGACAAATAGCCTGACCCGCAAGGGAGTGCTGCTACATCGACTGACAAATAGCCTGACCCGCAAGGGAGTGCTGCTACATCGACTGAGGGTTTGGTTGGGGCAGGCAGTCTATCATTATTAAAAAAAAAAAATTCCGGTCTTGCATTTTGATTTTTACGCATGTGTGCTATCGCCTTGTGGAGTATGTAAATATGCAAACGGGCCGCAATCAAGACATAAACTTATAATTGTGGTTGATCGAGTCAATTGTAAACAAGTGCTTCACTGCTGTTGTTACGGATGCATATATTCCAGAGAACGACGCCTCATGATCACAATGACTTCTATGTCAATTTCAGCACCTGAAAGTGTGAAGTAATTAAATTAAAAGCTTAAATATATAAATTAAATTCTTTGAAATACTTTGTTAAAAAAACGGATATGAAATTTCTAAAATATCCATGTTTGCAAAATTGTAATGTGTGTGAAAAAGATGTGCATTTACATTGACCGCCATGTATTTCTCAGCACTTCATTTTTCGCTTTAAAATTAAAAAAAAATTATTTTAAAACAGTTATTTATTTAAAACAAAATTAAAAATAATCTTGTAAAATTATGTAGGAGGTTTAACAGTGATGGGAAAGGAATTTCGCTAATTCTATTTCAAATAGTTTAGGTTACGGTTAAGTCATTGCTCTTAACAGTTATTAAGTTAGTTTAACGTTTAGTCATTCACTTATATGCAATACCATATTTAATGTATCAAATATCTATTTTTAATAGATATTGAAAGTTAAGTATAGCTAGAGTAAAGCTAGAAGTTAATAGTATTAGAAGTATTAGTATTAGAAGTTAATACTATTAACTTCTAGCTTTAATTAAAGCTTTAAATCTTTTAAGCATAAACTTTTTTTTAATGTTATATTTAATCATTTTTTGATTATTTACAATATTCAATCAAATGAAGGAGTAGTTGTAGAATACAAAAATTACGAATGATGGTCCTAGGTAACTAAGGTTTTTATATATAAATTGAGTTATCTAAAAGTAAGACATTTAGGATGCCAAATTAAAACATTTAATGAACTAGTTCATTTAAAAAATAGTGGGGATTTATTATGCTAAAATTTTGTAAATACAGGAATTATCATTACAGTAAGAAGGTAAGAAAATATATGGGTTTCAGATTTTTCTCCATGTGTGAGTGATAAAACCAATTCATGAGACCCATGTATTCTTTCTCCTTATAGAGGTTAGAAAATGTAAAAAATTTTAAAAGCACTTTCATGAAGCCTGTGTAAAAACTACTTATAGCTACTTATTAAGTAGTTAAATAATAAATAAAATTAAATACTTATTTATAAAGTTATTATTTAATTGAAACACTTTACAAATACATTACTCTTTTCTAACCTGAGAGTTGAATTTTATTTTTAGAAATGCAAATAAGGATTACTATCCCAAATCATATTTCGAAAATAATGAGCAAGAAAAGCATATGCTATCATGTTGTGAGAACTTCCAGAGGCAATACTGTCAACTTTATCCTGATCGAAAACTTTTGTTGCTAGCACCAAAGAATGAGTTTGGAGTAGAGGTATTTACTTGCTACTTTGTCTTGTTTAAAGGCTACTGCTTGATTTTTAGTTTAGTATTTGTATAGTTTACTAATACTTACATACAATTTAATTTTTTATTGATATAATTTTAGTTACAAGTTTATTATTTGTATTTTTTCATTCTTAAAATAGTTTTTTTTTTGTAGAAATTTATTTGTTCAACAATACGTCCCACTCTTGTAAAGCATCTAGAAATGTACAACTTTATTGGTTGCTCCAGATTTGTTGCTGATTATTTAACTTTCAAGCCATTAGACTCACCTATTAATTTGGTAACTATGTAAAAACAATTCATTACTAATTTCAACACACTGTTTTATACTGATAATTGCATTACTGTTACCTGACAAACCACTATCCCTTTTACTTAAAAATAAAACTTCCTCAACTTAAAATTAAACCTGATTTTTCCACATTTTTATTTATTAACAGTTTAGTCAGTGCTACATTGACTGAGGCACTGGGTTAGGAAAACAATGCATTTTTTCATTATTCTTTGCTTTTTCTTCTAATTCTGAAAATTTAAAGTACACAAAATGTATTAGGAAATTGCGTCCTTAGATAAAACAAAAAACTTGCTATCATCATGTCATTATTATAAGATGTTGTGTTGTCTAATTATATATCAATATTTATTATAATTTTATTAATTCATGTACCCCACAATCTATACTTACATTTATTTTGCAAAGGTGGTTTAGAATAAATGAATACAGCATTGCTGGCTGGTTTGAATTAGTTGCATATAAACATGAGGTTGTCATAACAGATCTTAAATGGGATAGAAATGGCAAGCCAATTGCTGGTCACATTTATGAAGTAATGAAACATAATCATGACCAATTTACATGCAAGTTACTGTCTGTGCATTTAATATTGTAATAATATTTTTTAACATGTGTTAAGCATCTATTTGCCTTCAGATTGATGCAAACAACATATCTACCACAAATTTAAAAGAAATCTGGTGATGTTTCTGATGTAATAATGAGCAATCTGTTTTGCTTCACAGCTTTCAGAGTCATGATTTAGTAAATGAAGAATTAGTAATTATAATGTCAATTGGTAACTATAATCTGTCAAATTATGTTTTTTTTTATAAATATTGCACTTAGTTTTATGGCATAGTTCTGCAGCAAAGTTTTACTATCACTGTGTTAAAGAAACTTAAAGATGTATATGTAAAATGTGTAAAGAAGTTCTATGTTTTGAAGCATCAAGATAGAGTTACTCTTATGTCACCCTGAACTTGGTTTATCTATGATATTTTGCACAATTTAAACTCTTGGTTTAAAGCTCTAAAGTGTTAATGTATTATGACATGTTAGTTAAGAGCTGTTTATCTGCTCTTAAATGTTTTTAAACTTTTTTGTTTGTTTATTTTGCATAAATCTGTATTATCTCAAATAAATTAATAATAGTAATAACAATAATGAATGCATACTTAGTTATGCTAGAAAATTCACTGATAAGCTTATTGATAGGCAGTGTCTATATATAATAGTGTAGGTAGGAATAGGCGATATATATATATATGTATATATATATATATATATATATATATATATATATATATATACATATATTTATTTATATAAGCAGTACTATTTGTTAAAGAAATTAGTACTAGTCATTTAAAAAAAGTTTAACAAGTAGTAATATTTGTTTAACAAATACAATAACATTTTTTTTTTCAAATAGTAATAATTTTTTTTTCATCTATGTACCTAGATAAAAGTTGTCAACAAAAAACTAGTTCAAAACCAGCTTAGAAAAATAGAGGAAAGTTGTTTGACACAGTTTTACATTTTTACTTTAGATATATGTATATTATATTATGTATAATTATGTATAACAAAATACTAGAATGATGCAAAAAAATTAATAAATAAAAAGTAATAATAATAATAGTGTAAATAAAAGTAATTTTAAAAATAAAAAAAATAAAAAATAAAAAAAACAATAAAAACAATTGTAATAATTATAAGCAAGTGATTGATATGCCACTTAAATAAAAATATGATCAAAGGAAGAACACTAAGTTTTTGTTTATAATAAAATAATTTTAAAAAAATCTCTTTAAACATCAGGTAAAGAGCAAGGAAACAGTTTACAGAAGACTTGAAAAGTTGTGGGTTGTATGAGTCATGAAAACATGAAGATGGAAAAGAAATCCAAAGGGTTGAAAGGCTGGGAAAAAAACTAGATAAATAAAAGTTTTTAAAGCATGCAGAGACAGATAGAGTAAAAGAATAAGATTTTACTGAATGATGAGTCAAGCAAAAATGAGTTTTGGTTAATAGAACTAGAGATAATAACTTCTTTAAGCAGCTAAGGTGATAATGGTAGATTTATAGAAAAACGAAAGAGATACAACTTTATGCTGATGGGAGAAGCTAAAGTCTGGCAGATAAAGTGTGTAAAACTATGTTTACAATGCTTTTTTGGATTGTTTTTGGTGCTGGAAGAGAATGAGTATCATTAAAATAACCAGCCCAAACATAACAGTATTCCGAGTCTTCTCCATTTGAAATTTAATGCCAGTGCACAAAAAAGCGCTGGCAGGATGGCAATTTTCAAGTTAGCCTGTACAATTTAAATAACACATTTTTTTCTGCTATTTAAATTAAAATAAAATGCTTTAAATAAATACTAAATAATATAATTTAAAAAAAAACTGGTTAAATGCCATTTTTCATAAAAGTTAAAGAAATTGACAAAAAAGTTGCAATTTAAAACAAAACACTTTTATTTTTTCAATGGGGTTTAAGTCAGGACTTTGTGGTGGCCATTCAATCACATTGATGCATGCGGTTCGAAAGTATTCAGTGACTTTTTTGGCTTTGTGGCAGGGAGCATATTCCATGTAACTGGCTACATCAGATGCCGTGATCGGCTACATCAGAAGCCTATCTTCCCGAATGGTTGTTTTGCGTGGTCTGCCAGAACGCTTTTTGTCTTTTACTGTCCCAGTCTCTCTCTCTCTTTTGATGGTGTAGGTGACAGTCCTCAAGCTAACCTTTAATGCTTTAGCAATGTCCCTGTAGGAAATTCCTTGTTTTGCCATTACCACTATTTGCAGGCGTCGTTTAAGAGATAATGGGATGGCCATATCAATAACAATCCTATACAAAAAAGCACATTTTTTTCTAATAATTCATAAAATTATGTAGAAAATAATTGTTCACGTTAAGTTTAGTTGACAAGAATAAAAAATAAATGAGAGATTTGGTGTGAAATAATGATATATGTGTAATTGTAGTTAATTAGACTAATTATAATTACTAATTATAATTAGTAATTGATAATTACTATGGTGTTAAACCAATCACAATTGTATTAAAAGTTATAGAGTGATAATATGTGGTATACAGCAACTACAAATTTCAACAAATATGCGCACAAACATCCAAAAACTATATTTTACTTACCAGTATAATACAGATTGTATTGAAGATAGTGGCAGGTGTCTCAATCAACCAACAATAGCAATTAAATTAACAAGTTAAACTATATGAAAACCGTTGCTAATAATGCGGGAGATTTAGACAAATTCCTGAAGGAAAAGCTTTAAAAAGTAATATATCAAGGTAACCTAAGTACAAGTTGTGTAAAATCCAACAGTGTGGCAAAGACTTTATGCCACCACCGTATATACATACATATATATATATATACATATATATATATATATATATATATATATATATACATATATATATATATATATATATATATATATATATATATATATATATATATATATATATATATATATATATATATATATATATATATATATATATATATATATATATATATATATATATAAATATATATAGTGATGTGTGAAATTCGAAACTTTGATTGCGAATTCGAAACTGACTTTTAGTTTTGTTTCGAATCGAACTTTTTTTTTAGTTTCGAACAATTCGAATTTTCGAAGTATAGTATCTTTGTTTTGAAGTGAACCCAAAGTTAATCGAATTTTATCGTTTAAAAGTGAAAGAAAAAAGTTATACAGTTCCACAATGGCGGAAAGTAACGATGGTAATTGTCGAAGTATTGTCTGGGAATTTTTTAGTAGACAAAAAACGAATGCCAATAGAATTATAGGCATTTGCAAAATAGGAACATGCAAGTTACCTGTTCAGTGTCCAACTGAAGCAACAACAGGTCTTTATGCTCACCTACGTGCTGCTCATCCGAAAGCGCATAAAGAGTGTGTAGCAAGAAATGAAGAGAATCATAAAAGAAAACTTGCAGAACAAGAACTGAAAAATGAAAATAAGAAGCATAAGTAAAGTTGATGACCTTTTTAATAAGAAAGCACATTGGTCGTCAAGTCATCCAAATGCCATCGCTATAACGAATTCGGTTGGTCGCATGCTTGCTTTAGACATGTTGCCATACGACTTTGTAGAAGGCAGAGGATTCAAAGAACTGATGAAATTAATGGAACCACAATATCTGGTGCCAAGCAGAACTACGTTTTCAAGATCAGTTATACCTGTGTTATATTATAGTGTAAAACAGAAAACCGCTAATGAAATATATCGAGATTTTGAAGATATTCCTTCGTATTCATTCACGACTGACCTGTGGACTTCGAGGGCGCAAGATCCATTTATTTATTTCTGTCTGTCATATGTAAACCCTGAATTTGAGCTAAAGACATTTGCATTAGAAAACAAGCCGTTTCCAGGAGAACATACCAGCGAAAGCATTCTTGAATCTTTAGACAAGACTATTGATAATTGGGAACCAATTTATGCGTTGTGTGATAATGGCAGTAATATGAAAAGTGCCATGAATCTCTCACAATTATTTTATGATCTTTTTTGTTTTGATCACACTTTACAATTAACCATCAATGATGCCGTGAGTGAAATTGATGGAATGCAGACTGTCCTTTCCAAAAGCCGTCATATTTTGTCACATTATCACCATAGCTGCCAGGCTACACAGAATTTGCACAGAGAGCAGAAGCGATTAGGAAAGGTAGAACGAGAACTGATAATCAATGTTGCTACTAGGTGAAACTCGGATTACTTTATATTGAAGAGATTATGCGAAGAATAAGATGCTATATCTGCAGAGCTAGCAATAAGTGAAAAAATTGATAACTTGACTAATGCAGACTGGAAGCTTGCTGAAGGCTATCACACAATTCTTGCTCCATTTGAACAAGCAAGTAGAGAATTATGTGTCAAGAACTACCCAACGTTGTCTATGAAAATTCCGGCTTTGCATGGCTTAAATCAGCAATTGCAGCAATTCATCAATGATCCTTCACATAAGGGTTATGGTGTACTTATTGCTCAAAAATTAAAGTTAAAACTAGACCGACCATTTCCGCAATTCATATCAGCTTTGCCTGATGCAGCATGTACATTTCTTGATCCATGCTACAAATCCATCTTCTTCTCTGAACAACAGCAAGCTACTGTTGTAGACAGTCTTCATCAGTACTCTAAAGAATTCCGATCTCGTGGCGGTACTGGTGTTGGTGGAGGTGGACATTGTGCCTTGAGCGATCATGACACAAACTTAATTCAAGGTACAATTCAATTACGTTTTATGTTACGTGATTAACACAGATTAAGACTTGATGGTAATGGTAATGGCCTGCAGTTCAGATTTAACTTTCAGATTTACTGCATTGTGGTTTAATTTAATTACAGATGAATAATAAAACAATAATGCATAGGTTTTCATTTCTCTTTGCTATTTTAGTTTTACATCTATTTATATTATATAATACTTTGTAGGAACATCTGCTAGTGCTGGTGCTCCTGCTCCTGCTTTTGGAAGTGCTGGTCCTGGTTCAGGTCCTGGTCGAACATCAGCTGCAGTCTCCAAGCCAAGTAGTTTATGGGATGACTTCGACAGCATGCTTACAACAGCAACTGCAAATAGGATGCTACCAGTTGATGATGCAGCTTCTGTACAAGAGGAGGTCAGAATGTATATGATTGAACCTCCTATTGGAAGGAATGCCAATGTACTTGATTGGTGGAAAGTTAATCATCGCCGTCTGCCAAAACTCTCAAGAATAGCGAGGGCACTATTGGCTATTCCAGCAACTTCTGTAAATTTGGAGAGATTGAACTTGACTTCTTTTAACATTGTTACAAGAAGGCGATGTAATCTACTCTACTCTCTGAGCATGTGACTGAACTAACTTTTATTCATGAAAATTTGTAGTATAGCACATAGCAGTAGCGTACCGAAGCCAGACTGCCCTGCCAGCCACAGTCAGTACAGTACATTGTAGATTAAGGTCTTGGACTTTTTGGAACAATTGCCTATGCATGTACTACTACTTTACATAACTGTAAGCATTTGCATTCATTATAGCATTGTACTTTTACTTGTATTGTATTATCTGTTAAACTATAACTGTAAATATAATACTAGTCCTAGTCTTTATTCTATGCACTGCATTACAAGTACTTGACTTGATTTTTTTTAACTTGAATTATTACACATTGTAATTGTATTGTATGATACTAGTCTCATTTGATTTCATTTACTTTTATTTGACTCTAGAGTCAAGTCTGTGTTGCTTAGTATTTTGTTTACATTATAAAACTGCAATATGATTGGTTATTAAATATAAAATGTATAATGTTTCATTTCTGTTCTGTGTTCTGTGACACACTATAAATTATTACTATTTAAATACCAAATTTCAATATCAGTGCAGGGTACTTTCGAATCGAATTGAATTTGAACGAAAGTGTCTTAGTTTCGTTTGGAATCGTTTCGAACTTTAAATCTTAGTTTCGCACATCACTATATATATATATATATGAATATATATATATATATATATATATATGAATATATATATATATATATATATATATATATATATATATATATATATATATATATATATATATATATATATATATATATATATATATATATATATATAAATTAGTAGAAAATCACTTAACAAAAATTTTTTTTCATTTAACACTGTGTTTCATCAATAAAGACTCATCAAAAAGTCTTTTTCTGATAAGTCTTTATTGATGAAACACAGTGTAAAATGAAAAAAAATTTTCTTAAGTAATTTTCTAATAATTTATAATTGCTCTGTTCTTTTAAGAACATTGAGCACTCTATTTTGTAGAATACATTTTAAAGTTGTTTAAATATATACATATATATATATATATATATATATATATATATATATATATATATATATATATATATATATATATATATAGTTCTATAGTTTGTTGGCTTTAGGAAGAGCGGAAGGAAAAAAGTGATTCTTACGCCAACACATACGTCACTTTTAATTACTTTTGACTTTCGTCCAACATTTCCGTGTTGGACGAAAGTAAAAACCATTAATTACAAATTAATCGTTTTTTAAAAAAACCACAAAAACGCAAATTTAATTGACCGGAATGTTTTTAAAAACATTCTGAATGTTTTTAAAAC
Organism: Hydra vulgaris; assembly: GCF_038396675.1. Classification (NCBI taxonomy): domain Eukaryota; kingdom Metazoa; phylum Cnidaria; class Hydrozoa; order Anthoathecata; family Hydridae; genus Hydra; species Hydra vulgaris. Next base: position 34,189,808 of record NC_088928.1, read on the forward strand.
ATTTTGAATGTTTTTAACAATATAAACAATGTTTTTATTTTTATTTTTTTTAATAAAATGTTTTTATTTTTATTTTTTTTAATAAAATGTTTTTATTTTTATTTTTTTTACTGTAAATCATGCGCGGAGTGTTGCTACATCGACTATCTTATAGCCTGACTCGCAAGGGAGTGCTGCTACATCGACTGACAAATAGCCTGACTCGCAAGGGAGTGCTGCTACATCGACTGACAAATAGCCTGACTCGCAAGGGAGTGCTGCTACATCGACTGACAAATAGCCTGACCCGAAAGGGAGTGCTGCTACATCGACTGAGGGTTTGGTTGGGGCAGGCAGTCTATCATTATTAAAAAAAAAAAATTCCGGTCTTGCATTTTAATTTTTACTTTTTGTCAACAAAATATCGAAAAAACTTTCGGACAACATCTAAGGGTTCTATATATATATATATATATATATATATATATATATATATATATATATATATATATATATATATATATATATATATATATATATATATATATATATATATATATATATGAATAGCCTTCAGTTGTATCATCACCAACAACAACTTTGAAACTACAAAAAGGTACTTGTTTTGACTATGCAATCCTGTTGTGTTCTTTATTGATTGGTTCTGGCTATGATGCTTATTGTGTTAGTGGATATGCAACTAAAGAAGTTACTTTGATGGATGAATCACAGAAAGATTGCCCATTTTTATTAAAAAAAGATGAGGTAAAGTTCAGTTTTGTGTTTTTTGAAATAATTTTTTAATAGAAATTTTTATAAAATTTTATAAAATAGTTTGATGTTTGATGAAAGTTACGAGAAACTGATTTATTATTTTTAGTTCCCAACAAAGTATACAAGTTTACAATTAATATTTACTTTCATATCGAATCTGAATTTGATTTAAAGTTTAATATTGTAAATTTTGTTTTGACTAATAGCCTTATTAAAACACTTCATATTTTACTTTTTGAAAAATAGTTTTGCTGAATTTAATTGAAAAATTGGTTTACTTTATAGATAAAAGAAATAAATCAAAAGGAAATTTTAAATAAATATGCAGTGAAACCACCTAAATGTCTTGTTAGTCAGTTTGAAACTCAAATGGAAGCCAAAAGAATTGCAAGGATACAGGAAGAGGATTATAAAAGAAAGGAAGAGGAAAAGCATAAAATACTGGTAGTTTTATCATATATATCTAGTCTTATATTATAATTTGTCATTCAGATTAAACTGTTAAAAAAAATTAATAAAAGTTGATTTGAAACATTTTGTACTGAAATGTTGATTATCTAATTTTAATAGATAGTAAGAAAATGAATCAATGAATAACTTATTATTTTTTAACAAAATAGTCACTGCGAAATCCAACACAGAAAGATAATTTGTATGGTTTACGTGTACATTGTTGGGTACTGGTTCTCTCTGGTAAAAGAGAAGTTCCTGAAAACTTTTTTATTGAAACTTTAACAGGAATAAGCAAACCTGTTGATCATTGTGAATATTTAGGTATTGAAAATATTTGGAACCACAGAAATGTTTGGATTAATATGCAAGATTGCTCTGAAGGCATTAAAGTAACTTTTAGATTGGAATCTTTAGGATTATTCTATATGTGTTGTGTGTGTGTTTATAATTTTTTTATAACTATATTTATCCATCATAGGTTTTTGAAACTTTTTTTTTAAATTAAGAATTTTAGAGTTTTCATTAATTGAGATATTTAACTTTAGAGTTTTTAGAGTTTTAATTTTAAATATTTAATTTTAGAGTTTTTTTTAGAATTTTAGGGTTTTCATCAATTTACTGAGATAATTAATGAAAACTCTAAAAAATAACTTATTTAGAATGATTTTTTTGTTTTTGTTTAGAAAATTTCATATGATTTGGGTGATCCCATAAAGTGGGAATTTATGTTCCCGAACAAAGACAAACCTTTTGTTATTTTACCTAATTCACTAGATGCTAATGAAGAAGAAGTAGTTTGCTGTTTTTTACTTTTGTTGGTTCTGTTTAAAAATAGTGCCACATTTTTAGTTTTTTATAAAAAGAGAGATGTTTTTGTATCACGTGAAACTTTAATATTGAAATAATGTAGCACAAGGCAAAAACTAATATAAAACAATGACTTGATTTTTTTTCCACACATTTTAGATGCTAATTGCATGACGTACATCAATTTTTCTATGATTTGGAAGTGTTTCAGAACTACAAAGTTTTCTTTATATGACCAAAACTCTAAAGTTTAGTAGTGTAACTTCTAATGGATTACAAAAGTAGATGTTTTTAAATATTTTTTTGAAAAAAATTTTTTGTATAAAAGCTATTAAATCATGTTTTTAAGTTTTTGGTTAAGGTTGTTTTTTTTTTATCAACGTGAACTTATCACCTCCTTGAGCCTTTAGAGGTAGCTATGACAGTCAATAAGGCTGCTCTCTCTCTTTCTTTTTAATTTTATTTTTAACTTTCTCTCTCTCAACTCTCAACTCAAAAACACAAATTTAGTTTTTAGTGGAATAGATACTACTAAAAATTGAAAATATTTGGCTATTCATATATATATTTAATTATTTGTGATGCGAGGTATGTTCTATGGGCATTATTACTACTTTTCACTTGCAGGACATTTTTTATTTGTTTAATAACATTGTTAGAGTTTGAAGAATCATATCATTAAATATAGTAAAATAAATTTTTATTTTGAGCTCTTACAAATGATATATATAAAGGTCTTAACAAATGTTATATATAATGCTCTTAACAAACGATAGCAAAAACTTAATATCCTCAAATGTAACAAAAAATGTAAGTTTTAGCCTTTAATTTGGCGATAATTTTTAAACAGAATTTATTTGTTGCATAACTTTAGTAATTACATATCACAATAATACCTTTCTAAGTTAGTTCTTTTACATTGATTTTAGGAAGATGTCTATGATGATATTGTGAACATTCCTCCATCATGGGTAGACAAAATTGAAGTGTCTGAAAAAGGTACTGTTCACATCATTTTTTTATTTTAATTTGTGAGGACGATTTTTTTTTTAAATAAGAGTTTTTAAAAAAAGAAAAAATTATATTTACTATATTAAAAGGCTATTATTGTGCTGTAGATTTTCAAACAAGCTGTTCTGGAAAGAAGACAATCCTTTACAAAAATGCTAAGCTTGATAAATTTTGTGAATACTCTAATAAAGATGGACTTATCTCAAAAATATCGGTCTTAGACGATGTTGGGGGTAAGTTGCTGGGAATGATTATGAACAGTAATAACTTAAATAGATTTAGTAACAACAAGATTTTTGTTAATACTTGCTTGAATTTAAATCTTATTAAAACAAGTGGAAAATTCAAGAATATTGTTCTTTTTATACTTGTTCACGTTTTTTTAAATCTTTTTTTAGAGGTCTGAAGTTCAAATCTCAACTGACATAAAGTGGATGTAAACTTCAAACTTCTCTTAATTTTGAGCTGGAATTCTATCATTAGTATACTGCCACATATCTGACTCATTCATTCATCAGATAGTTTTGTTCATTTGTTGATTTCAATCAATTATTCATCAGTTAGCTACACTAATTTTTTTTTTACTAAACATAAAAGTTTAATAAAACATGATAGTAAATTATTTTTTTTGTGTCATTATGTACATATATATAGCAGCCAAAAAACAAAAGATTATAGTTAATAAATAGTTATTTGACTTATATGTTTATGCTTTTCTATTTTCAAATTATTAAACTAAAACTACTAATTTAGTTGCAATATGTCAAATAATAGCAATATTAGGGGAGAGTGGGGAGCATTGGGCACTTTTTCACATAAATGCTAATAAAACTGTTATTTTTTATTATAATTAAAATTTTATTTCAAATATATCTAGCACACATATTTGGCTGTAATTATTGCTAAGAAGAGTTTTAGTATTAAAATTACTCGCAAAGTTACATAAGATTTTCTAACACATGTCCAAAGTGCCCAAACCTCCCTGTGGTTGGGAGGTTTGGGCACCCCTGTGGGGAGGTTTGGGCACTGTATTTAATATGCACGATATTGTTTTAATATACTACTATGCTTAAGTATTATATAGCATTGCTATAAAAAATTGTAATCCAACTTGTAATACAAACATTTTTTCTTATCATAGACTTTACAAAAAATTAAACAATGTCACTTGGAATAAATACTGCACGATGTAGGACTTAATAAGACTTATCTTAAATTTGGTATAGCCCAAAGAGGCTTGTCTTCTTTCAGCTGACGTTACTTGCCCAACTTGCTTAGTGCCTCTGAGAGCAATCACTTTCTGGGTTCGTTGTACTGTTGATAATCCAGTTTCGTCTATATTGTAAATAGACTCAGGGCCGAAGCAATGCCGTTCATATACAGTTTTAAGATTTTCAAAAAAATCTCTGACATTTTTCTTATTGAAACTTGTGGCACGTGAGAGACTGGTAGCTTCTGGTGTCCTTATCGAAAGATGAGGTTGTCTTTTAAAAAATCCCTTTAGCCAATCATTGGATGCAAGTTTCTTCTCTGTCCAGTTGTGTGGTATTTTTTTATTAATAGCAGTGGCGTATTCGTAAACCAATTCACGAGCCTTCAGTTTTGACATTCCATGGTTTAGTTTAAATAATGTTACAAGATATTCTGAAATTTTTTCGTCTTTCATGAATATTTGGGATGATATAAATTTAGAAGAAATATCTTTCACAACGCCACCCTGTTTTATGTATCTTTGAAGGTTAGACCTGGGTATATCATATTTAATTGCAGTAATTTTAATTTTTCCTAACGATGTTATTTTTCCTGCGCGCAAAATAACATCTTTAGGTATTTCACGTCATTTATTTCTTTTTTTAAATGAAAACGGCATTGTCCTGAAAAGAAATGATTAAACATTCAATTCAATAAGCATAGCAAAAAACTATAAACGTATGACACCAAAACAAACTATAAAAAAGGGGGAGCATTGGGCATGCCCAAACCTCCCTCCTACCTGCATGCCCAATGCTCCCTATAACCACACTTTTCAAATAGATTTGAATAAGTTTATTTTTATCAAATGTTAAATCCTAATTGCCAGGTAAATATATTGTTTATTAAATGCAAAAGAAAAAGTTAACACAGATACTTACACTTTCTTGCAGATTTCTTTGTTATCTTTCTTCAAATCCCAAACAAAATATTTACTTTAGTACGCAACCAAGTGAAATGACAGAGACACTTTTGATGAGCGGTGTTGCCAGTTATAAAACTATAGTGTTATGGTAGAAAACAAAAAATATCTAGAATAGATTATGAGAAATGAGGGGGTGCCCAAACCTCCCGACTGCCCAATGCTCCCCTCCCTCCCCTACTTCAATTGTTTTATGCCAAATAATAGCAATATTACTTGTTTTATGTCATAGTTTAAGTTTTAAAGGATCAACATCATGTAAACATTGAAATTATTATTTTTTATTTGCTAACAATATCTTTAAACTTTTACTTTAGTATTTAATTTTTCATAAACATTTAATATTTTTCATAATTTTATTTTATTAATTTCTGAAGCACTTTTGTTTATTGACAATTTTATTATTAAATATATTTTCAACTTTTTCAAAAAGTTTTTTTTTTTAATTTTTGAACTTAATAATATTCCATAAGATAAAAAATATTTGGTGTTGTTCACCCATTAATGCTGATCATTCACTGATGATGTTCATCACTGATGCTATTTATTTAATGATGTGGTGATACTCATCTTGGATGTTAAAGTAACAATCTTGGGTGTTAAAGTAACATCTTGAGTGTTAAAGTTATAATCTACTAAATTTTTAAGTATGTTGTGCATAGATCATTGTATTCATAGGAAGAATAATTTTTTTTTTGAGGTTCTATGTTAATATTTTTTGAGGTTAATGCAGCCCTTGTGCAGTGGTTAAATTTCTGGCTCAGAATCAAGAGATCCTAGGTTCAAGGTTCTAGCCCAATAAGCGACATTGGTAAGGAAGTAGGCATGAGTTTTCTAATTAAAGACCGTAAGGACTTCTGGGAGCACCTTAATAACAACAACAAAAAAAGTATTTATGGTTAAACTTCTTTAGCATCATTCAATAAATAATTAAAACTTTTATTAAAATTACATGCTTTAAAAAATGTAATCAGGCTATTTAAACAAACATCAAAAAATTTTGGTTTATAATATGAAACTTATGAGTTTTTGTGTCATCATTAGATTTTATACATTTTTCACACTTATGATAATAGAAAAACTATTTGACTTTATGGTTCAGAGGTGTTATTTGTCTTTAAAAATACTAAAAAATTATGTTGGCTGTTGTGACATATCTACCATTATTGACTAAAACAAAGTATACAAACTTTATTAATTTTTCCATTACTTGCATAATATCTTTAAAGATTATATTTTTATATTAAATGTTGATGTTATGTTTGTTCTACATTAAACAGGTATTGTTGAAGTACAAGAGATTTTTAAACACAGAAATGACAGGCTTGAAAAGCGAATTCATAACACAAAGACTGGTTGGATAAATGATCAATTTGCTCCAGGTCACAATTATGGACTAAAGGGTAAGATTTGTTTGTATTTTGTAAGGAACTATTGATTCATTTGAAAAAAAACTTAATGTCACTAGTAGGTAAGCCCACACAATCGCAGGAAGAATTAGTTGGGATTTTAAATTAACTAAATTACATTTTAAATTTATTCTTTCTAGAATATAGCTACTACATAAATACTACATAACGGGCACATAGCTTGATACATTGATACTGTATGGCTTGTGGGCTATCCATCTACTATATATAAAATAAAAAATATAAAATATTTATCATTTCTTTGAACATTAATTAATAGATTTATTATATTTTAAATGAATTTTAATCACTAAATTACATTAACTAACACTTTAAAATTTTTATAACTTTTAAAATCATTGTTAAAAATATTATTCTTGTTTAAAATTATTTTCCTAATGTTGTTCTTTTTTTTATATTTAAGTAGCTTCATTTTTGTGTTCAAAAAGTGCAAAAAAATTTTTTACTATACAATACACCAATATGAGTTGTGCCATATATACACATTGGGCCTGCTATGTACAAAAGTCAAAATTTTGACATGATCCAATCTGTCTAAAAATCATATACAATGTTCTATATATATATATATATATCTAATTAAAGTTCTGAAGTTATTTTATTATATTTGTTGTTAAATAATTTTTAATCATGTTTCCGGAACAGCTTTATAATCATTTGGTGAAAAGTTTTTTATAATTTTGTTTAACCTTGTTACACAGTTTTAATTATTTATTTTTGCATAACAACAGTATTGATTGCTATCCTATTATAGTTTAACATTTAAAAGGTAATACTTAGCCACAGTTATAGATGTTAATGTCATTTTAAGGTGTAATAAATGAATATTAGAATAGATATAACACAAAAGTTTAATTTTATTACTTAAATGTGCCAAATTAAATGCATCTTTTTTGGGGCGGGTTAGGGTAGCAAATGAATGGTCATGAACTGTTCCTTAAAATGTAAGGAAGTCAACGCACTTGGTTTTATGGACGTAGACAGGTGTATTTGAACTACAAATTAGAGTACAATTTGGTTGCTATGGTACCAAATTGTTAGCATAGCAACAACTTATTTTTACATTAATGTTGTTTTAACAGATTTTTATTTGTGCTATGTACACTAAATTAAATACGTGTATTAAAATGAGATTCACACTTCTTATGGAAGTCATAACTTTAATCGGTGGCTTTGGATACCTAGTTTTTTTAATTATTTATGCATAACAACAGTATTGATTGCTATTTCATTACATTTTAACCTTTAAAAGGTAATACTTAACTAAAGTTATGGATGCTAATGTCATTTTAAGCTGTAATAAATGAATAATAAAATTGGCATAACATAAAAGTTTTATTTCATTATTTAAATGTGCCAAATTTAAAGTATTAAGGCTAGATGTACTGCTGCTGAAAAAGTTGCATGTCATCTTGGCCACATTGTCATCAGCTCTACCAATTAATGTGTTTCAAAAGTACTGCCTTGAGGTAAGTTTATTTGTTAATATTATTTTTATACTGAGCTGTGGCTAACTTAGCTTTTGTAATTACATGATTGATTGCCTCTTTTAGGTGGCTTATTTATTTGTACAGAGCTACCCAATGGTATTACATGCCATAAAGTTTGCTCAAAATTTTATTACATGGCCATGAGGTTGTGAGGAGAATGGTCTAGCCTATTGGTATGCTCTCTGAAGAGGCACAGGAAGCACAAAACAATGATTTCAAATGTTTCCGTGAAAACTACACTGGCAAATGCAGTTGTTTGGAAACTAACTATAATGTATTATGCCGACTTTTGTGCTCAACAGACCCAATAATCAGCAGCATGAAAAGGTCAAATTCTCAAAATTCAAAATCTTAACTCCCAGAAGGAGTTAGTGATTTGCTTCAGGCTCCGATTGTCGACTTGCCCAAAATATGACTTCTTATTTTATGCATGTATGTATGTTTTATAAATTGTTAATGTGTTTCAAATTGTCAATGTTTTATTGCAATATTTTTTGTTTTTATTATTAATGACTTAAATCTTTACTTAAAATTAATTACCTAAATATTTAATACTCAACAATTATTTTAAATAGGAGGGTTGAAAATCCGATAAAATTTTATTCAAAACTCTATCTGAGTGTAACTAAAGAAAGTATCTGGTTGTTAAACAATATAGGCATCCATATCAACTAAATTAAAAAAACTATATATTTCATATTTTATATAAAGTATGACGATTTGGTACTCATGCTAAAATAAGTGAATACAGTACTCATAAAAAATCTGCAACTTTCAAATTAGGTTGTTGCTATGTAAGTTAGGTATTCATAAAACTAGGTAACCACAGCAACCAAATGATAAATATCCTCCTCATAAGAACCTCATGTTAATGCAAACCTCATAATAATGCACAATCTAATTTTAAAGTATATAACACACATAAAACATCTGCTACTACCAAAAATAGGTTGTTGCTAAGCAAAATTAGGTATCCATAGCAACTAAATATAAAAAATATCACTTTCATAAAAAGCGCAGACCTCATATTAGTACTCATGCCAAATTTAGTAAATAAAGACCTAATATTTAATTAGTTATTAATTTTGTCCAAGAGTGAATTCTGGCCCACTGTGATGTAATACAATCAGTTATGCTAATTTTTTTCTTCTGGTTATATAGAGCATTTTTATAAAGGAGATCGACATCATATCATGGTATTTTATGAAAGGTAAAGTTAATATTAAATGGACAAAAAGTTAATATTAAATGGACAAAAAGATATTTTAAAGTAATATCTTATTTGAAATTGGAGTCCTTTTTTTCTAGTTCACGGGTTGATGGTTTAGTTAGACGAGAACAAAATGAAAAAGAAATATTAGAGTTTTTTAAAAACAGAGATGACTATTTAACAACAAGGCAGGCTTATTATGATGAAGGCGTAAAAAAGTTCTTACCACAAGGAAATAATGGCATGTCAATAAAGGTATTTTTGCAAATTTCAAGTTTTACTAACTTTTTTTTTTCACTTTAAATAAGTTTTTGCTTATTTGTAAAGAAAATGGTTGAAAAATATGATCACCAAAGAGATAAAAAAGAATCCATTGCTGAAAAATCATTTTTAGTTGGTGAAGAGAGAATAATGATAAAATATCATTTACAAGATAATCGAATCACAGCTTCTTATAGAGAGTTTATGAAACCACCTGGTTTCTTGATTGAAAAATTGCATCACATGAAGTTTTCAAAGGATATGACCAGTGCTTATCTGGTATGATTTTTTTTTTTTTTTCTATCTTTTTTTTTTCATTTTTCTTTTTTTTTCTTTGTTTTATCCTTTACAAGTGATAACACAACTATATAGGGAATTTATTTGTGACATTGTTCAGAATATGTTTTTATTAAGGTTGATGTTACTGAAGAGCCAAATAAAGAGCTTCCCGTTTACAACTTATTTACTCAGTTGCTATTAGATGAAAAGTCTTGTGAAGATAAAATTCATGAGTCAGAAGCAGAGGTCTTTATTTCTATTTTATATATATATATACATATATACTTATATATATCTTATCAATGTTTTTATGAAGAAATTTTAATTTTATTTAAAAGTTATATAGAAAAAAAAGGTTTTTTTTGCAAATTCTTCTATGAAAGCAAGTGAAAAAACACCTTTTCAGTGTATTAAAAAATTTGTAAATAAATACATACTTAAATATAAAATATATTTATATAACAATTTTTTGATACAACGAAGAGGTGTTCTGTTACACTGATAAAAATTTGCTTTTATAATGAATGTTTTTTTTTTTTTTTGTTATTTTTGTTTTTCTGTGCAGTTGATGTTAAATATCGTTTCAAGAAAAAACTTGCATATGAATAATTCTCAATGCAATTACATTTTTAAAAACTTTTTGAAAAGCTGTAGAGATAAATTTTACCTTGTATTGTATATTGATGTAATGATACAACTTTTATTTTTTAAACAAATTTTTTGGTTTTTGAAGATAAAACTAGATGAAGAAAATTATTTTGAAAAAAATTTGAAAAAGAAAGATTATTTGAAAAGCAGCAAGAGCAAGATCAACTACATTTGAAATATTAAATTAAAAATAGCAATCATCTCTAATAATATGTATATGAAATAGGGGTCATCTCTACTAATATGCCAGTTCTTCACAACAATTTTATTGTTATCTCACCCAATATCACAATAAGGTGTCATTATGGGTAATAAATCTATAATTGCAGGGGGTTTATTAATTAGTTGTTTTTGACTAAATCGCAAAGCTCTAGTAAATAATATATTGATATCTTTCTCAGCATAACAACTTAACACAAAGGTTTGCGCTAAAGCTAGCAGTTCTTTAGAAAGATTTTCCTGTTTTGATATAATTCTATTATTGCATAACACTTGCCTTTTCTTTAGATGGTATGGGTGTATTAGATTAATAAGAAGTAAGATTAAGTGGTAAAGTTATAAGAAAGATCATTAATATAGATAAAAACAACACAGGACCAAGGATGGAACCTTGTGGTGCCAAAGAAGTTATGGAAATGAAAGACAATGCTGTCCACTAGAACTATTAATTAATGGAGTTAGAAAGGAATGATTCAATAAGTTTTGAAACTTTTACAGGTATACATATATTATATATATGTATACCTGTAAAATGTATATATGAAGAGAGCTTATGGAGAAGACCAACATGTTAAACTTTATCATAAGTTTTTAATATGCCAAGAGCAGTAGCCCTTGCTTTACCACTTCCAATGCACAATAAACCTTTCTTTTATTGCAGTTAACCAATCAACAGTATAGCAGGAGGATTGAAATCTGTATTGATTGTCAGAGAGTAAGTTGTTCAGCTTACAATAAGATATTATAAGTTTATAAATAGAAAGACTTAGATAATAATAATAAAAAATTAATTTGGCAATAGTTAGAGGAGTCAGAGCAACCTCGAGATTTTTTTAAAAAGGAATCACAGATGTCATTTTCCATAGGACAAGAAAACAAGATTTCCTTGAGCACTTTTTACGCAGTTTATAGAGTAATGGAAAGAGATCTGGAGAACATTTTTGTAAAACGATGACAGGAATGTTGTTCACATGCTGTAGATGAGTTTATGTGAGAAATAACTTTGGCATTGGTAGCTGTGGTGATTTGGATTTCTAACAAAGGATTAACCTGTTTTTCTAAGATGACAGAGTGTATGTGGTCAAGCGATTAATTCAAAAAAAAGTTCTATCTTTGAGAAAGATTAGATGTATGTATGTGAAATGGAAAGTATAATTTACCTTTGTAAATGACACAAACAATTTTCTTCTTCTAAGATACACAATTTAGCTTGTAAGACCTTTAGTAATCTGAAAATAATCAGAGCATCAAAAAAGTTTTTTGGCTTTGATTTCTTGCAGTAAAAAAAAAATGCTTATTTTCAAAAGAGTTTTTCTTGTTAAAAAGATAAAAGAAATGTTTATATTTCAAAATAACTGCTGCACAAAAAGAAATCTTCCATCCCTGCTTAAACTTAGGAGATTTTAAATGAGGGATAATTTTCACCAGAGAAATAAAAGGCATCAGTATTTGGACCATTACAAATAAAATCACAAAAAGAATCCAAAATAGCTGTAAGGTAATAGTAAGGTGTACAATGTTAAGATGAATCTGATGTAGAAGATGTACAATAAAAGTTTTAGTGAGATTACAGCATGATTTTAACCACCTAAGAGTGAACATGGAGAAAAATTGAGCATATGTTCAAGTAAGAAATAAAACACAAAACAAGGAGCAAGGTAAGTGATTAAGGTTGTTTTGAAAATGAGTCACAATGCTAACTACCTGTTTAAAAGATAAGAATAACAATAATTTTGAGTATTAGTGTTAGAGTCAGGGAAGCTCAGCTGGTTAAAGCGCTGCTAAAAAGTTGGAAATAAATATAGGCAGTAGCAGCGGGATTGCAGGTTTAAATCCTGGCTCTGCCTACTTAGCGTATGAGTAGTACGAAGTACTAGTAGTATGAAGGGAACTCGTCTAAATTAGCTCTACTATATCAATGTTTCCTTCTCAACTAATAAAAAATTTTTTTTTTTTTTTAAGCATCTTCGCTTCCAACAAAGCTGCAAGCAACCAATAATTAAAGTTGGAAGTTACTGGAAGAGAAAAGATAAAGATTGTAGAGCAAGATAACGATTGACAGACGACTTAAAGGATTGCAAATTATATAAAGCAGGAAAGCAAGATGAAGGAAGTTCTAAGGTTGCATCTCTTTATTGAGCTTGATAAAGAGACGCAACCTTAACAGATGCTAATTTTGCAACTGATTTGATTTCTTTCTTGGTTTCCAAGAAAGATTGGAAGTAAGAGTTAATCCTAGAAAATGAAAAGTAGATGTCTCATTGAGTACATCACCATTCATAAATATAGGAAAATCTAAATTATTGCGATAATGATTAGCTGAAAAAAAATGAGTTTTATCTGTATTGAAGTTCACCAGCCACTGTGAGCCCCATGCCGTAGCAGAAGTGAGATCCTTTTCAAGCTCAAATGCCCCCTCCAAACAATCAGAGAGTGTTGGTTTCTTATCAGGACAATAATAAATGGTAGTATCATCAGCAAACAATGCCACCTTAGATGTGAGAATATCTGGAAGATCTTTGATGTAAATTAAAAAGAGTATGGGGCCAAGGATAGAACCTTGAGGAACCCCTGAAGTTACAGAATAAGAAGAAGAGTGCTGTCAATCAGGGACAACTTATAAACTACGATTGGAAAGGAAGGATTCAATAATCTTAAAGATGTTGCCAGAAGCACCATAAAAAGAAAGCTTATGGAGAAGACCAGCATGCCAAACTTTATCAAAAGCTTTTGAAATGGCAAGAGTGATGGCCTTAACCTCTCCACCTTTATCTAATGCACGATAAAACCTGTCAGTTATTACTGTTAGCAAATCAGCTGTTGAACGAGAAGATCGAAATCCATATGATGGTCAGAAAGTAAGTTATTAGATTCAAGATGAGAAATTAAGTGTTTGTTAATTAAAGATTCAAAAACCTTGCTTATGGTAGGAAGAAGACTTATGGAACGGTAGTTAGGCGAAACATATCGCTCTCCAGAATTTTTGAAGATAGAGATAACAGATGCCGCTTTCCAGCAGGCTGGAAAACTAGACTCTGATAAGCACTTGTTGAATTGTTTTGAGAGTATAGACGACAGCTCCGGAGAACACTTTGGCAAGACAATAACAGGTACGTTGACTGGGCCACAAGCTGTAGAAGAGTCTAGGCAGGAAATCACTTTAGATACAGAAGCTGGAGTGATACGAATGTCAAGCAATGAATCAACCTGTTTGTTGGCAATATCAGGTAGAACGCAACTAGTGGAATCAAGAGATGATATTGATGAAAAGTTTTTAGCAAACAATTCAGCTTTGTCTTTAGGTGAGGTGACAAAGTCTCAATTTTTGAGATGAGATACAAGATTTAATGACCTGAGAATAGTGGGCTTTGGCATTAGACAAAACCTTTTTACAATGGTTTCTAGCAGTAATAAACAGACGTCTGTTTTCTGGAGAGTTGTTTTGCTGATAAATATGGAAGTAATGGTTTCGATTGGCAATCGCAGCAGCATAGTGTGAGGAAAACTATGGAGAAGAGTGAGGCTTGACCTGGAATCGTCGAGAGGGAACAAAAGATTCTATCCTGAATCCACGAAGTTATGTAAGAAGCACATTTGTCAACAGGAAGACAAAAGAGTTCTAGTCACGTAATGAAATCTAGTCATGTAAATGAAAATTATGGTTTATTGCTTGTTGTTAGCAGGGTCAGTGGTACTAGAGCTTAGTCATCCAGTGTGATGAGCATTAAAGTCACCAATAACGACAATGTTGGTTGAGGGATAAAAGAAAAATACTCAGTCAATTATATCTGAAATATCAAAAGCGGTCTTGAGAAGAAGGAGGAAAAAAAAAAACATTTTTTGATGTAGCCTCTATTTCATTTAAAGGCTGAAAAAACTCTTTTAATGTTTATAATATAGATATGCAAGCATTCTGAGTACTGGTATAATAATTCTCATGTAAAAATGTATATTTTTTTTCAACATCATTACTTCCAACAAGGCTGTAAGCAACCATTATTAGAGTTGGGAGTTACTGGAAGTAAAAAGATGAAGTTTATAGAACAAGATAACGATTGACAGACGACTTAAAAAATTGCAAATTATATGGATCAGGAAAATAAGATGAAGAAAGCAAAATTTAATAAATTTATCATTCTTTCAAATAATTGTAATTGTATTAATTAAAATAAAATAATTATCCAAATTGAATTTCATTTATATGCAATTAAATTTTTTAAACATCAAAACCCTAATGTCATTTTCATGACATAAAAGTTTTGTGATGTTAAAAAAAATTAGGTAAATAGTTAGACTTGTATAACTCGTTATTTTGTGATGTTAAAAAAAATTAGGTAAATAGTTAGTCTTGTATAACTCATTATTTTCCTCTATAAAATAACTTTATTGTTATTTTCTCTTTTTGTTTTCCATGTCGATGGATCTTTTGGCACATTGGAAATAAATATTTATGATTATATATATATTTTATTTTGTTTTATCAGATGAGTAAAATTTTAATGGAAAGAAAAAAAGAAGAGGTTGATGTCAAGCTATTAGTCTCTATGTATGACACTGAAAGAAATACAAAAGCAAAGTTAAGAAAAGAAAAGCAGGTAAATCTGAATAAAATAAAATTTATTTCTCATTCTTGAATACTTCTTTTCTCATCTCAATTTTTTTCTATTCTAGTAAGTCTTTTATTATATTATATCCAAGATTGAAATAGCTATATACGAGACTAATTTAGCATGAAAAAGTTATATCCAAGACTAATTTTGCTTGAAAAGGTTATATCCGAGACTAATTTAGCTTGAAAAAGCTGAAAGAAAAATAGACACCAGATTTTTAGAATATAAGCCTAAAAAAATTTAAATATACTTATATATAGATAGCAAAAAACAAGATTTTTTTTTTAAGTTTCATCTTTCTTTGAATTAATTATTGCGAATTGTATTCCATGCTCTAAACAGCCATGGTGGTTATATGTGGTTATACAGAGTTTTATTTTATTTTAAGTAATCACCAGTATTTGAGTATATTTCGCATCATCAATAAATTTTTGTATTTGTTTAACGAGAATCTTTGAAAAAGTTAAAGCCTAAGCTATCAAAAATTGACATATATTTTTGATAAGATTCATAAAGAAAGAACATTATTTTTTTTTTATGAACATTATCAAAAAAATATTGTACTTTTTGTACTATTGTAAACTATGGGTATACTCTAATGTTACTTTATTTAGAAATCCATACTGAAGCATTATTGCATACTGATCTGACATTTTATGCAGTACTTGATACACAATATACAGAAAATCAGGATTTTTTAAACAAAGTAACAGTTCATCAGTTTATGGATTAAATTATTAGGTGCCAAATATAAATTAGATAAGTTAAATTTTTTAATTGCTTTAAATTAAAGAAATCTTTTATATAACAAGCATAAATGTTAATTGTTTGTGCTCAATATCTCTATTAATACTATCACAATGATAAGTATGTTTCTACTTCTTCTCTTGATTTTTTGATGATGGTATAACAAGCTAATAGTTTGATATATCATTGGTCATGTTATATCATTGGTCATGTTATATCTTTGGTCATGTTATAACTTGTTATATAATGACTTTTGAATGTTAATTTTTAAAACAATAAAAAAGAAATTACTGTTTTGTTTTTATTATTTAAAAAGACTTCATAATGAATTATGAAAATATTTTCATAATTCACTTTATAACTTTGCAAATATATGATTTTGGATTTTTACAACTAAAATTAAAAATGAATACACTTTGACATTATTTAAATATATTTCAAATTTTATTCAAATATTATTAAATATAACTAGTTTCAATTTTAATTTAGGGAGAAAAACAACCACTGGCAGAAGATACCAAGCCAGATTCTGAACTTGATTATTTAGGACCCTTTTTGACAAAAATGGGTAGTCCAGAATATTTAAAACAAAGTGATGCATTAAAGCTTAAGGAAGATTGTCTTAATAATCTAAAACAAAGGCTTATTGATAAAGCAAATAAGATTCAAGAATGTTTTGAAAAGGTTTGCTAACTATTTTTCAAACAACTTTTTTATTTCTCACTATCCCATTCCCATATCTCATTCATTCTAGAGCTATCATGTAGTCCATAACATTTTTTTTTTAAAAACTCACATTACAACATTGTTTTTTTAAAACTCACTTCACAACATTGTTTTTTTGAACATACCAACTTTAAACTATTACAAAGAAAAAAAAATTTTCAAAAAGTGCATTAAGAGATAGTAAGATTTGAGGTCTATGAAGTCAAAAGTATATATTTTTTTGGTTATGCGATGTTATAGTATTTGTAATAGAATATACATTTTATTAAAAAAAAATTGAAGAAAAATTAATTATCAGTTTCTCATGCAATACTTCATAATTGATAGAAAACACTAGGAAACCAAGTACTCCACAACTGCCTAATTTCAAATTATTTGACTTTTAGGGTTAAAAAATAAAGACCAAGAACAGTGACTATTCAAGCATAAAATCTAATTTTACTTGTTTAAAATGATGTAATCCCTTGAGTCAATTTTACTTGTTTAAAATGATGTAATCCCTTGAGTCAATTTTACTTGTTTAAAATGATGTAATCCCTTAAGTCAATTTTACTTGATTAAAATGATGTAATCCCTTGAGTCAATTTTACTTGTTTAAAATGATGTAATCCCTTGAGTCAATTTTACTTGTTTAAAATGATGTAATCCCTTAAGTCAATTTTACTTGTTTAAAATGATGTAATCCCTTGAGTCAATTTTTTTAAGATCATGTTAGCTTAGTCAATAATAATTCAATTAATAAAATTGTTGATATGTTATATGCTGCTGAGCCCTGATTAAATATGGAGCTGAATCTCTAATGAAGTCATGAAGTGAAAACATACTGCCTTTCCATACCCAAACCCTTAGTTTTCGAATTTACTGAATTTTCGAAATTACTCATATTGTATCAAAAGTATTTATATTATTTCAATTCTTAGGCTGATATCGATTCAGATTTTTATTTAGAATCCTAGTTTTGCATTATTCATAGTTTAGTCATGAGGCGTTAATAAACAAAACTCCCGGGATTTTTTTTAAGTATATTTTACAGTTTGTATTTTACGGTATATATATATATATATATATATATATATATATATATATATATATATATATATATATATATATATATATATCGTATTTTACGATTTGTATTTTACGGTATATATTTCGTCCTAGGAAACTAGTATTTTACAACAAAAACAAGCTGAATTTCAAGAAAAACAGAATAGCATGACTAAAGAAGAAGAAGAAGAATATTTGAACTTTTGTAAAAAAGTTATGTTTAAAATACACATTTTGGAGTTAAGATTAAACAGGTTTTATAATATTTTATATTCTAATTTTTGAAATTTATTTCATATTTTAAATTATTGTTTTTAAATCGTACGGTTTCAATATATTAAAAAAATCATACGGTTTCATAATTTGCATATTAAAATTACAAACTGCTTAACTGTTAGGCATAAAGAAATGGCCCCGCTTAAATATATGCGATTAGAAGAAAACCTTCGCAGTGATCGACGTTTGGCGAAATTCATAGATTAAGTTATTCTATGAAAAATCTAATCCAATTTTCATAATTTTTTAGACGATTTTACTAATTTATTTGTAGTATATCTATACATTATAGAGTTATTTTTTTAAATATTTATAATTCTTGGTTTATTATATTTTTAATATTTAATTGTTAAAACAACTTTTTTTTCAAACGTCTGCTCTCATCCTCTAAATGTGTTCTATATAATAAAATAATACTAGAATTAAAAAAATTTTCGGAAAAAAATATTTTTTGGGGTAGCCCAATCCCCTTAAACATCAGACGGGTCCCTATATAATTATCAAAAAAATAGTTCTTCAAAAGTGTATCATGTTGGGTCTTAAAAGAAGCGAAATGACATAAAAAAACTTTAAAAATAATCATCATTTTATAAATAAATTATTATTTTAGATTTCACTGCCTAGAAAATGACATTTTTAAACTAAAAATATGCATTTTTACGAAAAATTTTATTATAATTTTTTTTTCTCAATGTTTTTTATAAAATGATGATTATTTTAGAAGTTTTGAAAATAATAAAATATAAATGCAAATGTGACCTTTTGAATTTATTATTAAAAAAATAAAAGTAAGGTTTTTTAAAAGTTTATTTAATATTGTTTAGTTAATGTTATAAGAGGTATAATGAATGATGATTAGTTTATTTTAGTTGTTGAATGTTGAACAAAGGACTATACCAGGCGAGAATTACGATACCACGCAAGATTTAATTAAAGTAACGATACCAGATGAGATATTAAATACGGAAGCGACACCACACAATCAAAATATTAAAACAACGATACCTGATAAGAAATTAAATTACGGGATCAATACAACACAATTAATTAAAATAAAAATGCGAAACTGGTATATATATATACATATATAGAAAGAGTGGGGACGCAAAATAAGTGGTACCCTACTTTATTTTACATTTATTGTTTATCTCCATACAATATATAAAATCAGGCCTGATACCGATATAAACGAGACTTTCGATACCAGTATCGTGTGATATAGATATTGTAAGGTATCGCACCGATACCAGACGATAAATCGTGACTCAAAACCGATTATATAGTGTCTAGTAAATATACGTAATTCTCAAATCAAAAAAACTTATGAGAAGATTAGCCCCATCTTTACCCATGTCAAGCATAGATAGCCGCTACGGGGCCAAAGCGTTTGAAGAGCCTGGCCAGTAAGGGTTTAATTTTTTTTTGCCTAATTAAAAACTTTTAAATGAATTATAAAAAATTACATTATAAATTGACGTCTATTGACGGATCAGCCTTCACTAGGAGAAGAAAAATGATTGCTGAGGTTAATGTCATCACGAATCAACTTTTAGCTGAGCTTGAAAGCAAGGCGAGCTTATTCTTTCTCATTTTGAGTCTTTGTCTTTTCTTAGATATGGCTATTTTTACAATCATATTTCATGTCCAAGAACTTTTAAATACTTACCCAAACAATGCGGACATTTATTTTCCAGGAGCTTTGCTTCAACTTCGTATTAAACTAAAATTAGACCCGGGATATTCGATCAAATAAACTTGAATCCTCATGCCCTAATATCGATGTTATTTTAAGGTTGTTTCTCACTGCTGCGGTTACAAATTGTACCGGAAAAGAATACTTTTTAAAGGTTTAATAGTGGACAGAAACGCCTGTGAGCTCAAGACGTTCTTTTAATTAAAAATGTTCTTTCAAAAGAAATCAATGTGGAAACAGTGATAATCAGTTTGCTTTAATGAAATTCGCAAATTATAACTTTATAAAGTTTGAACCCCCCTCAAATAGAGGGGTTACAAATTTTATGTCACAACTTTTGAACGCTGAGAGATTATTGCATGAAATTTAAAACTTATCAATGAATATAAATTTATTAAAGAATAGTTCATAAAATATTTTACCAACTTGTCGCTCTTACGTTTAGGGCAGTTGTGGCCAAAATTATAGGGATTTTTTTCTCAGGCTCTAATCTCCACAATTTTTTTGCAAAGCATCCTTATTTCGCATATAAATATTTGGAGGTTGTTCCTTACCTATAAAAGGCGATTTTCATTTAATAAGTTTTTTTTTTTTTATTTAGGTGCCGCAAGAAGTCCTTACGGTCTTATCACAGAGTACCGCGGATATGCATTTATTCGGAAGTTCACGCCTCCTTCCTAACCGATGTCGCAAAATTTGACAAGAAGTGTAGTTTGAACTAGGGTTCCTTTGTTTGAGGCTAGTACGCTACCGCTGCGCCACGGCTGCTCTGTTTTTTACAGAATTATATTCTGGTAATTGAAAGCAAGTTCACAAGTCTTCCTTTCAAAGGAAGTTCACAAGTCTTCCTCGATGTTTTAAAATTATTTTTTTAATATATTGAAACCGTACGATTAAAAAACAATATTTTAAAAAATGAAATAAATGTCAAAAATAGAATATAAAATATTATAAAACCTGTTTAATCTTAACTCCAAAATATGTATTTTAAACATAACTTTTTTACAAAAGTTCAAATATTCTTTTTCTTCTTCATTTGAGTCAGGTGATTTTTACTTTTGAAGACTTTCATCTTTTTTTTTTTCTTAAGAAAGCAGTTGATACTTTTCAAGGTTGCTCCTCCTCCATCCCCTCCTCCTCCCTCATTTAATATCTAGAATCGCCTCTTTATACTGAATGATGATGGCATTAACACAATTTTGTTTTGGTGAAACCTAAAACTTAATACTCTATTTTAAGTTTTGGGTCATGTTCGCAAAGATTATGGGAGGATGATGGCAATTTTTGTACCGACAGAAAGTTTGAAATCTCGGGATGTTGGGAGATGTACAAACTCTTATTGGTACACCCCTGGATTCCTTTCATACAAGGGTATGACAGGAATCCAGGGTTACATTAGTTGTGGACCTGTTGCAAATAACTAAAGTTATATTGGAGGAATTGAAAAATGAAGTTTAAAAAGTTTGTAAGCCTAATTTAAAAAAATAATCTTAAAACATCTTAGACTTGTGAACTTCCTTTGAAAGGAAGACTTGTGAACTTCTTTTCAAATGCTCTTCCGCGGTGCTCTGTAATAAGACATCTTGGGGCACAATCTAAGGCACCTAAGGACATCTTGGGGCACATCTAAAATAAAGTTTAGAAAACAAGAACCTCCCCGGCGGGGAATCGAACCCCGGTCTCCCGCGTGACAGGCGGGGATACTTACCACTATACTACCGAGGAATAAAATCATAACATTTAAAATATTTATAACTTATAATTTTATTTTAGTTTAACTTTTAACTTGGATTTATAAAAGTATGGGTTTTAATGGGAAAAAAAAATTTAAAGTTAAGTAAAAGCTATCCTATTTTAAAAAAAGCTTTTAAACTCAAGCTTAAATAAAGGGATATAAATTTTTGAACAGAAGATTATTAGACAGAAATGTAGAAAAACTGTGTGGACTGATAGTATGTAACTGCAGTTTGAAAGCTCTTTACTGTGACGACGGGGGCACCAATTTCTCGGGCTCTGCGGTCTTTAGTGCAGTTTTATCGGCAGTAAGTTTAAAAGTAAAACTGAAAGTAAAATGAAAGTAAAATATTTTAAATAAAAAATTACATAATTTATTTAACTTTTACCAGATAGACTTTTTTCTATTTTTGCAATTAATTAATTGCATGTCCCAGCAAACACTAAGTAGTAACACTTTTTTTTTTAATTGTTTGTTTTTAATAATTTTTTCACCATTAAAATACTGTATTGAAGGGCTTTCGAATGATATATAACATTCTAGTATATGCTCAATTTAAAAAAATCAGTCCACGTACATATATTATATATATACTTTTATTAAAACTTATGTTTTTAATCAGTGACTTTTAAAAGCAAAAATAATAATTCTAAACTAGAAAATAACGTGAAACTTTCCTCCTTTTTGTTCTTAATGAATACTCTATCCATTCTTTTTCTGGTCGTCCAGTTTTTAAAGTTGAATCAAGTTTTAGCATTTTGATTCTGAAACAACTCACCCTCTAACCAGAGTATTTCTTGTTTATTTAATCTTTTAAAATTACGATTATGCTTTGCATATTTAACTCTAAATTTATAAATAAAAAGTCTAATTTTTTCTGAGATTTCTACATCAGACAGTTCTTCATTATTAGCAATTTATTTTTTGCTTCAGTTTCTAAAACGCCTTGCAAATTCGCATGATTAACACCATCTTCTTAAATTATGTTTATAAGTTCTAATCTTTTCATATTTAATCAACAACAAAGAAAAAACACCTGTATAATCTTCTAGATGCACTCTTTGCAATAAATATATTACAGAAAACGACTCTATCTTGACTTTAAATACAGTTAACATCTGTTTAAGTAAAAAGATCCTTTTCTGTTAAAAAAAAAAAAATCGGAAAAAAGTTTTGGCCACTTATTTCGCAATTTGGACTCATCGTGCGCCGTTTTCAAATAAAGTTGAAACCAAAATATTTTCCTAAAATATTTTAGTATTACTAATTCTTTTTTTATTAAGACATACAGGGCAATGTGGCCAAACAGTGAGTGCATCTTTTTTTAAAGACATGGCTTACATTTACTTACAATTACTTTTTATTGTTGTTGCTATATTTAAAAATATAGCAAATGCATATAGGGGCTATTCAAATAATACGTGACATTCTTAGCTAGGGTGGGGGTGTTTGAAAGTGTCACAAAATATCAGATGGGAGAGTGGGTGGTTTAAGACCATATTATGGTCTAAGTTGATAACTAATTCTTATACTTAATTACAACTATAAATATAAAAAGTACTCATGATTCTTAAATAAAAAAATAATTTTAAAATTACAAAAAAATGTTTTAATTGCAAAAAATTATCTAAAGAATAACTGCAATATTTTGTTGTTTTCAATTTGCTTGCAAATGGGTAGATTAGCAGTGTTAGAGAGCATCAAATGGCAAATTATTGGACTGGTCAAATAAAAGAATCATAATAACCTTGAAATTAGTAAACTTATGGGTGTTTCTGAATTTTGTTTGCGAAAAACGCTGAAAGTCTTCTTTCTTAGAGACCACTGAAGCTCAGTGACCGTGACAAAAGTAGCATATTCAGAACCAGTCGAAAAAATCTTAGGCTCAGCAACAAAAAGCTAGCTCAAATATTTAATCAATCCTTTTCTAACTGAAATATAAGGAAAAGAACTTGTTAAAAGAACATTAGCAAAAAAAGGTATCGGGTCTTACTTTGCAATAACAAAGCCTATCCTAAGAATATATGTTAAAAGAAGAATTTATGTTAAAAGATTTGCAAGTGAGATATATTGCGAGCGCTATTTACAAGCAAGACGAAAAGGTGATAAAGGTTTAGTAGGCATATGGGAATGTTCTTCCAAAAAAGGCCTTGGTTTTTTGAGCTTTATAATGGCCGTATCAAACAATATACCTGCAAAAAAACACTTGAAACATATTTGATTCCAGCGACAAGGCAATTGTATGGCAGAAGCAAGCAACACATCTTTCAACAAGACGGAGCTCCAGCACACATAGCGCATAGTATAACAAACTGGTTTGCCACAAAGAAGATTAATTTGTTGCCTTGGTGCCCTAGATCACTAGATATCAACCCAATAGAAAATATTTTGTCATAGATTGTGACTCAATTGGTAACCATCCAATTCAATCAACTGAGCATTTGAAGCAACTTCTGAACAAGTACTGGTTAAAAGTGCCATACGATATGTGTATGAAATTGGTCGAATTGATGCAGAGACGAGTTCTTCTTTGCTTTCGAGCTGAAGGAGTACTTTTTAAATATTAAATTTGTATTTTTTTAAATTTTTTGTGATCTAAACTTTAATTTGATTAAACTTGCAACTCATTTTATGATTATACAATTATTTATTTAATTTTTTTAAATTATTTTTTTAAACTATCTTCTCTTAATGATGTTAATTGTATAGCTAATAGATTGTTTTTTTAAAAATAAAAAAAAGTGAATTAAATTCATTTTCCTGATTTTTTTGAGTTAAAAAAATCCGGAAAAGTTTGATTAAAATTAGCATCTCGATTAAACTTTTGTGCATAGTTGCATGTATATGGCTAATTCCATAGTTCAGTGACGCATCATGCGGAGAGATTTTTTTTAATAGAAATTTTTCTATAACTCAAAAATAATTTTTTATTACTCTAAATCAATCTTGAATTAAAATTTTATAATATAAACTAAACACAATTGTATTAATATAACACTGCTACATAGCAAAAATTAAAACATGAGTTCAGTGACGCAACGCGGAAAAAAGTGTTTTTTTATCAGCATACTTTTAAATGGAGTTTTCGTTGAAATTTTAATTCTTGCTTGACTTATTAGATTTTTTTGTTGTAATTTATTCATTTGGCAATAACGTTGTCATAAAAAAAGCCACAAACAATAAAGTTTTCATATCGTTTTATTTTACAGAAAAAAAACTATCCGTTCAGTGACGCAACGTTCAGTGACGAAACAAAAAGACGAAATCTGACACGAGACGTTTTCTGACATGTGAACTACAGATATTTGCAAATCTTGTAATGCTAAACCCAAAATCTGCTGCTGACCTGATTTCGTATTGACTAGTTTTAACTCTCAGGGCTGCGATTTGCTAAACAGTAGCTCCTATTCCGTCAACCACTCCTTTCCCGTGCATCGCTGCAAAGAAATGCCAGAAGAATTTTTTATGAAAACGTTTTTCAAACACAACCATTGCAGCCATAATGCTTTTGTTTTTGAACTGAGAAGTGGCATTATTGTTGAACATGTGTACTTCTTTGACTTGATCAGGAATAAAGTGAAGGATTTTGTCAATGTACGGTATAACGGAAGACTTAGTATGATCAGTTGAATCTGAAACTATAGCAAATGTTTTTAACTCAATGTTCCAGACTGCTAGGGTCATGATAGAAACTTGATTTTGTGATAGAAACACCTTGCGTTTTCAGCCCAGTCAACTTAGGTTACCGCAATTTCAGAATTAACACTCATCGAAACCTCCTTCAGTTTATTAAAAATTGTTGATTGGTTTTTCTTTACAAATGCGTGTTTAACGAACTTATCATGCATCGCTGATATGTGTTGGATGAGTTCTGTTACAGTAGACTTTTTTGTAATTTTTTCAATGTTTGCATATGTTTTAGTTTCCGGCTTTCTCCACTCGTCCCAGGATACTTCGAAACCAAATGTATTAACAGCTTGCAAGTGTTTATCGAACTGTTTCATACCTTTGCATGCAACACATTTGTCATAGGCGCAATCGTATGTGCACGGTTCACAAACAAAGTTATTTATCATTTCAGATCTAACTTTGATTGAAGGCGCTTGAATTGATTTTATTAATGCATTTAAAGCAAATCGCATATTTTCATGCAAACTACAAACATTATGCGGAAATTTCGTAACTGATTTTACATTGCGTGGACGAAGG
Organism: Hydra vulgaris; assembly: GCF_038396675.1. NCBI lineage: Eukaryota > Metazoa > Cnidaria > Hydrozoa > Anthoathecata > Hydridae > Hydra > Hydra vulgaris. The sequence continues at coordinate 34,215,585 of NC_088928.1, forward strand.
TCGCAAAATTTGCTGAGTCCAATTTTTATGTGTAGATGCTTTTCCTTGAATAACTCGAAAGCTTTTTTTAGCGTATAATATAAATGACGTATCTGAATATTGTTTGCTTTTCCGTCAGATAATTGAATTCGAGTGACATCTTTTTTGTTTGGTGATATTTGGGAAACTTCATCTTCATTATAAAAGTTTACAACTGCTAAAACATCGCTTTCAGAAAGACCATACAGCTTTGAACATGCTGGAGCTAGACCCGAATTATCTTTACAAGCAGAGCTATTTGAAAGAATAGAAAGAATTTCAGATTGTTTCTCCTTTGAAGTTGGTAGTGCTTTTAAAACTTTTTTCAATGCTTTTCCTCTTTGTTGAACGTTTTTAAAAGATGAGCTTGGTCTTTGATATTGATTTAAAAGTTTTCTTTTTAAAGCGCGACTTTTTAAAACTCTTAATTTTGCTTTTGCAGCATAAGCTGCTTTTTTATTAGAATCGGCTTTCAATTTTTCTCAATACCTCTTTGATCTAACTCTGACATTTCTTTCTTTTTATCAGCATTCCGAGAAATATAATTAGCTTGGTATTCTGCATAACGTTTTTTTTTACTTCTGATTTTGATTCCATTTCTTCAAAATTTACAACTTTATAAGAAAATATTAACATAAATCCTAACTAATAGCCCTTCACAATACTAAAATGCAAAAATTTATTCGAATTTAAAAAATTTGAAAACCCACAACGAAATCTGAACTTTTGGATGATATTTTGACTTCCTTACTATTTTATAATGCGCTAATTATCCCGTCGATGGGTTCAGTGACGCAACAGTTTTTAAACTATAACTATATGTTAATACAATACTTTTTGACCAATTTTTTTTTTAGTAATGATTAAAAGTTTACATTAAAATATATAATTTCTAAAAAAAACCTCGCAATAAAGCATAATTTCATTGCGATAATTAAACTTTTTTAGCTTTTAGTTCAGTGACGCAACGTAATTTTTGATGTGTATGTGACAAAAAAACACTTGAATTATTTTTAAAGAGTAAAAGTTTTTTTTACTCTAGACATATATGTAATCTCAAAGATTCTTTCTAAACAAAAATATGGATATGTTTTGTTTAAAATATTGCAATAACTCGCCCTCAAATTTTACTCACTTTTTCGAATAATAAAAAGAACAAACAGTTGCTAACATTCATCAAATTTATCTACTCAGTTCAAACATTTTCTACTCATTAACAATAATTTTAAGGTGTTTAAACTATAATTAAAGAAATAAAACCTTTTGAAAAGAGAAATAAAACCTTTTGAAAAGAGAAATTTTTAAACACGAAATTTATCTCTTCCATCGTGGAAATAGCCATATATATATATATATATATATATATATATATATATTATATATATATATATATATATATATATATATATATATATATATATATATATATATATATATATATATATAGGGTCATTTCGGATAAAGCGAGCCATCGGATAAAGCGAGCCGGTCGCCTAAATATTGCAATTTCACGAAATCAAATTATGCTTTCGATTTATAACAATTTATTTAATATTAGTTATTCATTTTAAAGTCTAATGAATATTTTAAAAACAGTTGCTAAGCAATTATTTTTGCGGTGGTATAATTATAATCATTCGAGTAGTAACAAAACGTTTTTTCGCTTTAAGACCTTATATTTTGTTTAGCTTCAATTAAGAAAAGTGAGTATTTCATATTTGACACTATTTATAGTAAATATGATTGTAATATTAGTAATATGAGAAACTATTTCAAAAAATACAGTGTTGATATGTATTTGAGCAATGATAAAGTTTTTTAATCGAATTTTCAACCTGGCTCGGTTTTGCATAACTGTTAGATAAACCGAGCCAAGGGCATTCAGGTAAACCGAGCCATTGGCTCACTTTTCCAAAAACTGCAATAATAAATAAATGTAAAAAATATTATAAATTTTTTTGCTTTTTGACCCACATGAATTGTTAATTTATTGGAATTTTTTATGATATTTTTACAGAATGGTACGTTATCAACCGATCACGGCCCGAAGAAGCCAAAAATCTCAAGGAAAACAAAAATTGTCTGAGCAGGTACCGGCAATTCGAGGACAACATCGAAGTCCAAAAAAACTGCCGAGGCCTCAAAGTCATGCAGGCACAAAACTAAATTTATGGCAAAAAGGAAATATGGCTGGTGCTATGGAAGAATACAGAAAACAAGAAGAAAAATATTCAACTGAACGGTTGTCAATACGGCTGATAGCGAGAGCGTGGAATGTGCCATATGAAACTTTGAGGAGGAGATTGTCAGGAAAAGTGAGCAAAGTGGAAAGTGCTTCTGGGAGACCCACAACTCTTTCACAACAAAGTGAAGAAGAATTAGCAGAGACTGTAAGAAAAATGGCACGAGCAGGGTTTCCTTTGTCGCGCAAAGATATTCGAGAAATTGCATATGCTTATTCTGATGCTAAAGGAATAAAAGGATTTTCAGAATCAAAAAAAATTGCCGGTTATTACTGGTTTCAGGGATTTTTGAACAGATTTCCTGATATAAGCACAAAAAAGGCAGAGAATCTGTCTGCAGCAAGAGCAATGGGTATGAACAAAACTCAGGTTATGAAATGGTTTGATTTGTATGAAGACTTAGTGCAAAGACTGGATATAAAAGACAGTCCTAGGCACATTTGGAATGTGGACGAGACAGGTGTGATGAATATTCACAAGGCAGAAGAAGCTGTGGCAATTGTTGGTGAACCTGCTTATAATCTTACTGCATTAGAAAGAGGGGAGACATCTACTGTCTTGGCAGCATTAAATGCATTTGGCGGTATTATACCACCTATGATCATTCATAAAGGAAAAACTGTTGGCAAAGGCTGGAAAGATGGTGCTCCTTTTGGTGCTATTGTAAAAGCAAGTGATAGTGGCTGGATAAATAAAGACTTGTTTGTGGAATTTGGACAGTTATTTGTCAACAATTTACAACGATTAGGACTATTAAACGGTCGACCTCATCTTTTAATTATGGACAATCACTATTCACATGTGTTTAACCTTAAATTTTTAAACCTAATGAAAGCAAACAATATTCATGTATTTGCATTACCATGCCATACTACTCATTTATCTGCAGCTTTAGCAGTATTATTTTTATTAGACTAGTCGCTGACATTTTTATATTGCTTTTGTTCTTTAAATTTTTTGCATTGTATGCATTTGAGGTTAATGTTTGCAAACTTTTAATACCAGTTTACTATATCATAGGTAATAAAGTTAATATTAATATAGTAAATATTATTTGTAATAATACTTCCAATTTTGTAAATTTTTGTCTGAAATAAAAGCTAAATGGCTCACTTTAGAATAAAAATATAAGCTATTGGCTCGCTTTACCAATATGGTGGCTCACTTTATAAATTTTTTAATATAAAGCGAGCCTTTCCTATGTATCTGATATAGTTTACTTGGCTCACTTTATATTAGTTTGGCTCACTTTACATTATATCATAGTTTAGGTATCTGTTATAGAGTTTTCTAGTACAAGAAGTATTAAGATATCTCACATAGTTATTAATACACACTGATTTTAGTTTTATTGGCTCGCTTTATCCGAAATGACCCTATATATATATATATATAGAATATAAGTGTAAATTTTTATTTATGTTATAGTTTTAATTAATTTATTTACCAGTAACTAAAGTTACCTATAAAATTTAAGACTAACATTTAACTTTAAGTTTTTTACAGTTCAAAACGAGATGATATGTAAAGAAAGAGGTTTTCGAAGAAGTTGTTTTCACAACAATGGTAAGCTTCCATTTCTCGAGATAACTGTGAATACTATTGATACACGATTAAAGAATCGTTTAAAAGTTTGCTTAAATTTGACAGTGTAATTTTAATTTTTTTTTTTTTTTAAATAAACCAATCAAGTTATATAAATTTGCTTTTTCTGTAAATTTTAAACATTTTAAACGTAGTTTTGCAAGATTTGCAATGGGTAAACCTAGTGGGATCCATAAGGGCATACCGATATAGGCCCTATAGGTAAACTGCAGCCAGGATCTGGCGGATTCATGAAAGGCTTCCCATATGGGTCCCATTTGCAATCCCAAATCGGTCCCTTACGGTTTTAAAGTACGGAATTTGACTGGGACCCATACAATCAAACAGTTTAGAAGATTCTTAGGGTAGTCTGGATGATTACGGGGCCTTTTGAACTCTTTTCAGTGATGGTTAAAATCATGATGAAGTGATTCTGTTGCTTGCTTGGAATAGATGCCCAGTGAATGGTTGTGGCAATTAATAAACTGTATCACATGAAAAAAGACAGCATGCGCTTTGGAAGTGACACACGTGTTTATAAGCTTGCGGTAGGAATCCTTGAATTCTTCAATGAGAATGCGGTAGTTGTCTTGAAGAACATTTCCAAAGGAAGTATGAACAACTGCAACAAACTTTCTGAATGCGTCAATGAATAGAAATACTAAAAAGCAAGTATGATTTTCCGCCAATTGATGAAGCAAATCAACATTTCGTAAAAGCTTTCTGCACTCATTGCCTGCAAATGCCTTCCGTGAAAAAATTGTTGAATGTTCATCATTTTTGGCCCTTCTGATGCTTTTTTCCATTGCAGACACAAACTTTTTTAAGAGGTGGTTAACAACACCAAGAAGCAAGTGAAGTTCCATAGGTGGAATGAAGTCCTAGTGTTCTTTCAGGTAACTTAATAACTGACTCATGCACAACATTCTGAAAGTCTCTGGCTATTTGGTTTGAAATTTCTGAGGTGACAAACGAGTCAAAAAGATGACTCAAGTTTTTCCCAGATGTTTTTTTCAACTACTCGCTCAGGAGCTACTTTATTAAGTGTTGAAGCAAGCTTGTTCATCCCTCTATTCGAAAGCCCAATCTAGTTTTGAACTTGTAGAAGTTGTTGAGCAGTCAAGGTGGATGTAGCTGGAAAAATTTCTCTTTGTCTTGATGGCCCTGGAAATAATACATTGCAAATCATGCAATCACATGGTAATTCTTTTGTTGCAAGACGGTTCTTTATGTTTTTGTAGTCAGGCAGTGAGGGAAGTTGAACATCTTCACCGTTATATCTTTTTCTAAGGCCTACTCGACAGTTTTTGCAGATACCAATTGGGACTCTTTGATCTTCAAAATTGATAGCTTGACGAAAAACAACTTGACAGCGTTTAACCATAAAGTCAGTCAGTTTTTTTAAAATAGAGAAAACAGACAGTTTTTCTGTTTAGCATCATGAGCTTTTGCTTGATTTGGCATTTTTAATAATTTTACACTTGTATTTTGCTCAAAAGGCGCAATAAAACTGTTCTTAGGCATTTCCCGGATTTTAAAACTAATAAAGGGCCTAGGAACTCTTTTTTAAACAAGTAGCTTATCATTGTTAATAACTTAAGTGAAAAATATGTACAATTTTATGAAAAAAATGTTTTATCTCATTTGATTAATTATCTTGTCAATAGACCAAAAAATCAAAATTTTCAATTCGATTTTTCTTTCACAAACGATGATGAAAGATTTCAAAACCTACTCTAATTTACTTCTACATACTTGTACCATCATACCCCAAAGATTTCTCTCGGGAAAAAAGGTTCGAATTAAAAGTCATTTTGTGACACAGTGTGGTGTTGCAGCTCCCACTTTAAAATATTTCACTTTCAATTTTAAATATTTCACTTTCACTTTTAAACATACAACCGATAAAACTGCAGTATCCCAGCAAGCACACAACGTTGAAACAACGTTGAAATAACGTTGATCAACGTTATTTCAACGTTGTTTCAACGTTGTCTGCTTGCTAGGATAGACAAAAGAAATTGCAAAAGTTATGACCATGCAAAATTTTAAACCCCTTCTTTTTTTTTGAGGGTGAAGGGAAGAAAGGGGAGGGGTTGGAAATTTTGCATGGTCATAACTTTTGTAATTTACAACATTTATTTACAAAATTTAAAATTTTGAAATTTTAAAAATCGATAAATTTAAGTTTAGTTTCAGATTGTTTTCGCAAAGTGTGAAAGTGTCCGATCTGAAATATCAAAAAATCCTGCGGGCGCCAATGCTTTAGGTTGCATTAATTTTTATATTAAAAAAAATATATATCCTCGGTAGTATAGTGGTAAGTATCCCCGCCTGTCACGCGGGAGACCGGGGTTCGATTCCCCGCCGGGGAGGAATTTATTTTAGTAAAGCTAAAAAAATTAATTTTTTGGATACTCCATTATAATTTTAGTCATTTGTATAAATATATTTAGGTCCGTAACTATGAGTGTGCTATAATAAAAAAATATTTTATCGTATTTGTTTGGGGTCGTCCACAAAATTCATCACGCAATATTTTTTTGCAGTAGAGCAGTGGTGCTTCAGAAACTAGAGATCCACAGTTCAATCCCACCTCTGGGCAAGTTTAACAACATTGGCAAGGAAAAAGGCGTGAATCTCCTTTCAAATGCTTATCCACGGTGCTCTGAGATAAGACCGTAAGGACTTCTTGGGGCACCTAAAAAAACATTTAAAACAAAAAATTTTGACCGTTTTTAAACCACTACCCTCCTCCCTCGTCACAACATGTAACAGTTTCCGTATGAGAGTCGTCACAAAACCACTAATCCTTATGTTGTTTTCTGCAGTGGATTAATGAATGGCAAATAATGCACTTATAAGCAAGTGGAAAGTTTGCTCTTAGCAAACAAACAGTAAATGCAAACAGCAAAAAGTTCGGCCTAGTTCGGCCGGGTTTATAGGTTTTTACGGCAAAAAAAATAGGAGGACAGTTTTTTGAAAAAAGTATCGGATTTTTCACAGAATATGTTTAAATAATAAAAAAAAAAAAATAATTAAAGCTAAAAGAGAAAATTTTACCTAGCTGGAAATTTTTTTTTAATGTGTAAAAATGTAGAAATCTTTTTTTTCTTCTTCAAAAAGATTCCTTATTTAAAAGTAATTTAAACGTTGATAAAATCACAATCATATTTTTAATATAAATTCTGCTAATTCTGCTAACAACAATAAATAGATTGCTAATCAAAATAATTTCTTTTAGTTCTTTTATGTGTATATATATATACATATATATATATATATATATATATATATATATATATATATATATATATATATATATATATATATATATATATATATATATATATATATATATATATATATATATATATATATATATATATATATATATATATATATATATGTAAATTATGTTAGTGTATTTTACAAATAGATTTAGTAACTCTTCCTGATGATCCAGCAATGGTGAAACTTCAAGTAGAAGAAAAGGTTCGATAAGTGTTTTTTACTAATGTATATATATATATATATATATATATATATATATATATATATATATATATATATATATATATACTATTTAAAAATATTGCTTCTTCTAAATGTGTTTTTAGCAACTTTCTTATAATACCTATTACTAATTCATTTTACATTGATCCTGTGACTGAAAATGACGTTGAATGGTAGTCAACCAAACTAACATCATTTAATCTACATTCTAGACATCAGAATGTAACTCGAAAGAAGAAGAGTCATAAAAAAAACAATTTGATGAGTTTAAAGTTCATTGTTATTTTCATTATAGTAGGATTAACTTGATTGTAAAAAAGCAAAATTTTTTTCAAAAAACTAAAATAAAATTTTATATTAAATAAGATAATCATACAAGTACCACATATACTCTACATAGCACAAATAAACAGTGCAACTACCACAAAAAAAGATTGGTGCTATGCTAAATTAAGTATCCGTAGGAACCAAAAAAAACTGCCAAATGCACGTGACCTTAAATAGGTTGTTGCTATGCAAAATTAGGTACCCATAGTAACCAAATAAAAATATTAGTAACCAAAAAAAAATAGTAATTAAAAAAAAATTAATACAAACATAAGCATAGTAACCAAATAAAAATTAAAAAAAAATTAAAAATTAAAAAAAATTTTTACAAGAAGCCTCTTTAGTTGGCATAAGACTAACATTAAATTTTCGAAATTAGATTTGCTATTCTGGCCTCTGTGAAATACTTAAACGATTAAAACCTTTACACTGTGCTACAGTAGGTAAAAATTCATTTCTTCGCCAAAACTCTCCAAAATAGTTATCTCAAGTTTTATTTGAATTGTTAATTTATATCAAAAAGTACCAGGGCTATGGAGTCGGAGTCGTGGAGTCGGAGCTTATTTTGGCTGGAGTCGGAGTTGGAGTCGGAAAAATTATATCAACTCCGACTCCAACTTAAAAAAAATCTTTCAAAGTTTCATAACTTTCGTATGAATTTTATATATGCTAGTCATTAAAATATTTTATGTTCTGTCAGTCTAAAGCTTAAGTATCAAACTCTAGCCCTCAAATTGTTACGAAACTATAAGTCCCAGGTTGCTCTGATAGCTGTAGGATATCCAGACATAACGGGAATAGTAGTAATAGTTAGAACAACTGTAGGGCTAGAAGTTTGATATGTTAATTTAAGGCCTTTAAAACAGTGATAATCAACAGGGTGTTTTGCAGCTTAGCTCTGAGAATCATAAATCATCTCCCCTGTGCTCTCCTCCACCAACAACAACAACAACAACAAAAAGCAATATATTTACCAGAAATATAGATGTTTTACATAAGAATGTTATACGTTATAAAAAATATTTGTACAGTCTACATTCTGGATAGTTCACTCTCATATAGCTAGGCTAAATCGAGGAGAGCGACCATAGAGGAGACCACCATCCCTTATACTAGATAACTTCATGACTTACACTGTCTGACACTGTGCTTCATATTCTTAGTAGAAAATTAGACGTGCCAACACTTAGCATAAAAAAGCCGCTTCACAGAAAAGAAAGACAATAAGTATTCCATCAACTTAGCATTATTCTTTTGTAAAGTGATAGTACATGAGAAATGACCACTACAGTAATGGTGTTTGGCTTTGTTATCTCTTTTATATACATATTTTCTATACATAAGTTCCTATACATATTTTCCTAATTCGCTATATTGTAGCCTCCGGATCATGTAGGACATTATAAAGAAGTGCTGCTTTTTATGGTTAAGAATTTAACACAGCTGTAAACCTCTTATGTAGATGTGCAAAAAAGTTATTTATCAAACTTGTGTAAAGTAGAAGTGGCCCAGTTACCTCGGGAACTTACCAAGTTTTAGTAGGAAACTTATTAAGTACTTAACAGGATTAGCCGGGTTTTTTTTTCTCGGGTAGCGCATTGTAGTCACGAACTTTAACCTTTGGACGAAAGCGTTTTCAAACCATTAAAAACCTACTGGAATATTTCTATTGATGATTTCCAAAGAAACTTTCCTGGACGATCACTGTCAAAACTACAATTTCCACTATTATTTACTGAAGCGTGGTTGCGTACCGCTACACCAGGATTCAGATCAACAGGAATCTATCCTTTCAATCCTAATATTATCTCATAAGTAGCTTTTGCACCCAGTGAAATTTCTAATCGTATAAACGTCAAAAACCCATAAGTTTCCTACTAAAACTTAGTAAGTTCCCGACGAGTACTTACTAGGAACTTAGTAGGATTAGCAAGTTTTAGTAGGAAACTTAATAGGAATAATAAGGTTTATACTCGGAACTTAGTAAGTTTTACTAATACGACTTACTAAGTTCTTAACAGGATTAGTAGGGTTTTTTTCTCGATTAAATATTACTTTCTAGTTTTACTTAATAGTTTAGTTTATAGTTTTTTTTAGTTAATTTCATTTTTTATTTAAGGTTTAATTAAATTATTTGGGTTTTAAAGAATTCATATTTATATCAGCAGGGTTATTTTTCAAGAAATGTGTGTTAAAGAATATGTAAAAAAAATTATTATTCTATTTTTACTTAAACATAGATAATTCTTGAAAAAATAACCCTACAAATCTAATTTAACTAGTCGCCTAAGCAACGAGGACGCTTATTTATAAAACAATAATAAAAATAACAAATAATAAAGTGTGAAGTTGTTTAACTAGAACATTTAGAAAAATACAATAAATAGCGATGGTCAGTTCTTTTCGTAATTTCGCAGGTGCCAGTGGAATAATTGCATCCATAAGATTTGTTTTGATCTTTCATGACCATAACTGTATCTATAACGAAATTTATAATAATATTAATGTAATTCAACAACTTAATAACATATATTTTACAATAAAAAACGCATTTTTAACTCACCATAATTTTAGAATGATGAAAAGGTTTCATTACCATTTTTCCATAGCTATAAAAATTAAAAATATAAGAGTATGAAAATATGAAAAAATGTCTACAAATTATGTACGTATTTTAACATATAAGTATTTAAATATTCGTGCTGCTCCTATATATATGCCGAGTAAACCTATTATTATGAGTTTTATAAATCATATATATATATATATATATATATATATATATATATATATATATATATATATACATATATATATATATGATTTATAGTTTTCTTTAGAAATACTGTAGAGTAGCTGGAAATCTCATTGGTTATCTTCATTTTAAAAAGGACAAAACCTCATCCAACAGAGTATTGCACATACTTTTCAATAGGTTTATGTATATATTATATATATATACATATATATATATATATAATATATATATATATATATATATATATATATAATATATATATATATATATATATATATATATATATATATATAATATATATATATATATATATATATATATATATAATATATATATATATATATATATATATATATATATATAGATATATATAATATATATATATATATATATATATAACATATATATATATATATATATATATATATGTATATATATATATATATGTATATATACATATATATAACACCATATAAATAAAATGTCGGTCAGATTTTAATTGCATTTATTATGTAATTTATTTCATGCACGCAAAAAACCTTTAACTTATTTGAAAGAGGATTTTATAATCTATTTAAATTTAATTTAAGTTAAAAATATTATTTAAATATTGAAAATAAAATGGTCAAAGTAAAGGACCTCGATAAAATTATGGAAATTTTTTTCCAAAAAAATCAAGAAAAAGGTAAAGCGTTTGTTGCTAAGCAGTTTATGGAATGAGATTTACCTAGATCAACTGTTTACGAAAAAAAAGTGTTAGGTTGTTTACCTATCTTTTAAAAAAGTAAAATGAACAATGGTCATGACCAACTTATAACTTACTACATAATTGTAGGTATGAACATTTTTTACAATGTGCCAATTAAATTCCAGTCAGAATTTGTCAATTGTCCTGAAACAGACCTATTTAGTTGGCGATTCACATTTTCAAACACCATAGCAGATGTTGATGTAAGAGGTCCGAAATTTTTTATAATATATATATATATATATATATATATATATATATATATTTATATAGTGACATATATATATATATATATATATATATATATATATATATATATATATATATATATATATATATATATATATATATATAATGACATATATATATATATATATATATATATATATATATATATATATATATATATATATATATATATATATATATATATATATATATAATGACATGTATCACAAAAATCCTAACGTTAAATAAATATAAAACTATACTATAATTTTATATAAACTATAACAGTATTTAATAGTTTTATAGTTTGTTTTAACAAGAGATCAATATAAAAATAATACTATATTTACCAGAACAATATACTCTGTAAGAAAGTGATTTTAATATTGATCAATTTTTAATGTCAATATATATTTAGCTTGTTCAGTAAAAAAAAGAGTTACATTGTAAAAAATAAAAAATCATAAATAAGGACACAAAAAAAAAAACAGAAATAAAAAACAAATCACAAGACATATCACTATGAATCAGAAAATGCTAGAATTTGTACTACAAAAGATGCTAGAAAGATACAGAAAATGCTAGAATTTATGTCGAGTTAAAATTAACATTTAAAACCACATTATAAAACATTAACAAACAAATCAATAAAAAAATTGCAAGCCATGCATTCGTTCCCAGATGTTCTTGGGCTTTTTTACTATAGAATTACAAAAATTAATTAGTCAACTATTGAATCTGAATAAGCTGTTTTAGAGTTGACTTGACTTCCGTGTGAATAAAATAATAGATGGCGTATAACAAATAAGACGAATTTTTATTTTTGAAAATTACTAGGAACTTACTTAGTATTTCGTTCAATCCTGGTAAGTACTTAGTAGGAACTTACTAAGGTTAGCAGGAAATTTATAAGCGTGAATTTCATTAGTCATGACTAATGGGAAACTTATTAAGTTTAGCCGTATCAAGTGAAAACTTACCAGGATTAGCCGTATTAGCCGTATTAGCAGGATTAGCAGGAAGTTAAACAGATTCCTAGTAGTATTGGTCGGTTTTTTTTTTCTCGGGTAGAATATCATTAAATGTGCAACATTAAACAGCATTAAACAGCATATCATTAAACAGCAAGCTGTTGTTGTTGTTGATCGAAATTTAGTTGCAGATAAAATAACTAAAACGCCCAGGCCAAGTCAAACAAAAATGGCCAAAAAACATAATTTGAAAAAAACTCGAAAACCATCGAAAAAGAGAAGTAACAATGACGAAGATAGGTTTTGTGGTAATTGCGAACGTTGCAACGGCATCTGACATCAAGTATACGTGATCCGGTATTTGCTAATCGCCGGAAGCAAAGTTAGATAGTAAAAATTCTTTCCTATGCCTACAATCAGGAACCAATTCACTTTTTTTTTAAAGTAGTAATCGACTATCAAAAGTCATAATAAAATATTTTTCATTGATCCAAAGGTTACACTTTTTTGTAAATGGGTTATAAGATTGGCATTTTTTAATTATGTTCCACTTAATTATAGGCATGTTATCTGCGTTTTTTTGTTTCCAGATTTCCTTGGAAATTTCTGTATCATACCTGGTTGTATTAAATGATTAAAGGTGGTTCGCAAACCTGAGCTTGAATGCGTTTTCACTAATACCGATGTAAGATTTTTCCGTAAGACTGAAAATTAGGTAGTGCTAAAGTAGCTTAGTATACAACATTTTTTGATAGACATTTGATAGGTTTTCTTAATGCAGTTGCAATTTATATCATGAGCGGTGAATTTTTTGCGCAAAGTTTGTTGGTTGTGTGTGTGTTTATTTATATATATATATATATATATATATATATATATATATATATATATATATATATATATATATATATATATATATATATATATATATATATATATATATATATATATATATATATATATACATATATATATATATATATAAACACAAAAAATCATCTTGATTGGAACACGTTTATCTTGACTGTTAATGACAATAATTCAATCTTGTGCTTGCAGAAATTGAAAACATCGGATGCAATATATATATATATATATATATATATATATATATATATATATATATATATATATATATATATATATATATATATATATATATATATATATATATATTATATATATATATATATATATTAGGGGGTTGATTTTTCAACTTTTTTTTTAAAAATGGGTATATTTTTAAAAGCTGACATTTTTATATTTATTTATAAAAATGTATACCTTAAGACATTTGATTGCAAAAATGTCACCCGTAAATATGAAATTGTAATATGAAAATAAAAAATTGTAAATGTTTTTTAACAATTTTTAATGTGTAGCACAAAGATATTGTAATTATAATAATTGCAATATCATTGGTGTAGCGTGATACAAATAAACAAACATATAAGTATATAAGTTTGAGTATACATTGTTTGAATGCATCCGATGTTATCAATTTCTGCAAGCACAAGATTGAATTATTGTCATTAACAGTCAAGATAAACGTGTTCCAATCAAGATGATTTTTTGTGTTTACTAGATTTCATTTTAATTTTGCATGTAACTTAAAATTATTTCAATTTACTTTATATTTCAGAATGTCCAGAATAAGCTCCGAGAAAACCTGAAAATATCAAAGCCTGGACAAAAAATCTAGTCCACTTTGAGAAATCAAAATCAACAAGATCTCACATACACAAAGTTTTGCAGCCACTTGGCATTATGAATAAAATGCCAAAAGCTTATTCTGTTATTGGTCGGTATAATTACTTATCAAATTTAGAGAAGTCAGTGTATTCCAGATGTAAAATGGTTGGCGCAGAATTATTTGATTTATGGCTTAAACTGAGTTTACCAAAAAGTAATGAAAGGTCTATAGCAAAAAAAGTAGAAATTCCTATTAAGAAATATAATTCCGTTCAAAAATCCAAACAATGTTTTGAAGAAAAGTGGGATTATTTATTTGATATAACCAAAGTGAATGGTAACTGGCTTAGCAATGAAGATAAAGAATTTTATATATTACAGGTGAAAACTGATGGTCAAGCTGGTTATTCCACATCAAAAGTTGTTAAAGTACATCCATCTAAAGCTGGCAAGAAGAGAACTATCATAGCTGAAACAGGTACAGTAGAGGTCAGTGATGACAATAAAGGAGACAATGAACAAGATGATAAACAAGATTCTGATTATAATCCGCCAGGCCAAAAAACGAAGAGAAAATATGAGAACACCACTGTTGATGTTAACTTAGTTAAGAAGTCAAAACTAAGTATTAAGAGATCAGCAGAAGTTTGCAAAAATTTATCTGAATGTGGTGTTAATGTGCAAGCACCATCCAAATCTGGGGTTTATAGAGCTACAATGTCAGAAGCTCAAAAAATGGAAAAGCATATGATTAATCATTTAAAAAATGATGATTGGGTGTTGCATTTTGATGGTAAAAGAATTTCCGGGATTGAGTATCAAGTCTTGATTTAAAAAAATGCAAAAAAGGAGGTCAAGTTAGCCATTTTGAAACTGGGTGATGGTAAAGCTAATAGTATTTACAGTGGAATAGCTGAAGTGCTAGATAAATTTCAACTATGGAGTAGTATTAAAGTTATAATATCTGATACCACAAGTGTTAATACTGGAAGTAAAAATGGAGTTGTAAGCCAACTTCAAAGAGAATTTGAAAGAAAAAATCTTGAACCAGTTCAATTTATTGGTTGTCAGCATCATGTGTTAGACACAATTTTGAAGCATTCCATGAATGAAATTTTAGATGAAGGAAAAAGCTCATCACCAGAAATACATTACAAATTTATTGTAAACCTGCAAAAAAACTATGAAAATTTAAAATCAAACTTTAAGCAAGGTGAAAAAATTTGTAAAGTAAAGACTAATAAATGGAGAGATGATATGGACTTTTTGTTTGAGTTGGTACAAAGTTACCGATACATGAAGGTGAATGGTAGCTATCCGGCTATAAAATTGAAAAGTCTGCCATCATTGAACAATGCCAGATGGAATTCAAAAGCAACCTATGCTCTTCAGGCATATATTTTAAATGAGTCGAATAATAATCAACTTCGCATGGTTTGTGACTTCATTACATCAGCCTAGTCTGATATATGGTTTTCTGACATGCAATACTCAGAACATAATTTTAGCAATTTAGAGCAAGCAATAACTTCAACTACAGCCATGAAAACCTTGAAAACATTTTGGTCCCAGGAGCCCAGTCGCATTCAAGGAATTCAGAGATCTAATATCTGTGCGGAAAGAGCCATAAAAATTATGCAAGAAATTTATGCAAAAGATATTGACAAGATGAACTTCAGATTTATTCTGCACAACAACTTTTAAATTGCACAAACAATTGATCTTTGTATATTAATGAACAGAAAGTTTTGTAAAAATAAATTGCTATTTTTCTGTTAATTTGTCGATTTTTACGTTATATTTTTTTACTTACGGGGGACATTTTTGAAACTTTAGTCAGTAAAACTTTTGCAATTGGTAATCTCATGTAGAATGTCAGATTTTGGCACTATACCCATGTATAGTTGTAAAAAAATCAACCCCCTAATATATATATATATATATTAGGGTAGGTCGATTTTAATTCCGCATATTGCGTAATATTGCAGTAGCTGGAGACAGTTAAAATGTGATTACTCTCAAAATTTTAGAGATTTTGGATGAAGAATCGCTTGCGGATTTAAATTCTAAGATTTGTAGGATTATGCGAAAAAACACCTTAAAAGGCGTTATATGCAAAAATTGACGTTTTAAATATGTTGATACTTAATTGTTTTTTAAAATTAACTGCATTTCTGAATGATTCGTGAAATTTTGAAGATTTTTTTATTTCGAACCACGCTGGAGCGTAAACCTAAACAATAAAATATACAAGTTTTTTAAAAAGAAACGGTTGGTTGATTGTCTCTAGTATACAAACAAAGAAGACGAATAGCTAGTGTTAACCACCTTGCATGGTTAAGAATTATACTTTCCAAACTGTTATGTTCTTGTAAAACACTGATCATTTCGGTAGCAAGAATTAAGCCTGTAGCAACAGTGATAGGAATCGTCCTATGATTCAAATAATTTCCACTCTATTCTCCATCTTCATAAGTAAATGTGAGGTGATATTCAAGTTTAATGCATTTCTTTAGTACTTCTCCTTGAGGTGAGTTTATTACTTTACTTGTTTTAGTTATCTGATCGAGCTTGCTATCAACCCCAAGACAAATTAACTGTTTTTTTTGTTCTTAGTCCACATCTTCACTAACGATTTTTACTTATGACATGGCCCTATCTAATTTGCATTTGTCAATCAAAATATTTTTTATATCAACATCATTTTTCAGGAGATATTTTATGTCATGTAGTAAAGTATTTGCAAGGGCTGCACCTACGATTGACAAACACTCATTTTTGACTAGTTCCATTGCAAATCTTAGAAGTTTAACCAAGTTGTATTTTCCAATAGGATTATTTCTTGGTTTCCATTCACCTTCATCCTAAAAAAAGTTAATAAAATAAAATACTTTTTGTTTCATCTACTACAAATTTTTCATGTATTTATAAAATATTTACCTCCGTAATGGTTAAACCACTTGTTTCTTCAATTAAGTTTACGTGTATTTAAGTTTAGTTAATTCATCTTTATCAACTAGCTTATGAGATATTTTTTTTCGTTCTTTATCAAGTCTTTGAATCTTTTTGACAGAAAATCTATTAACGGAAGAAAGTTGATATGCATCTTTTGGACCAATTTTTTCCCTCTGATCACGAAGATAAACTCTGTCTTTAAGAGGTACTTTATTACTTTGAGAGCAAAGGCATACAATATGTTCTTCTATGCAATTTTCTTTATTACTTGAAACTTTTCTGTCACTACAGGGAAACACATCAAATGAACAGGAACATGCAGAAATATCAAAAAGTTTGTCTAAGTTTGCATCAAGATTTCTTTTAGCGCTTGCTTTTCCGTGCTTGCGATTAATATCCTTAACACGTACGAGGTCTTTAACTTTCCTATTAATAGATTTGTCCGTTATAAGAGGTAAACTTGGGTTTACTGTAGCCCAAATTGATTTTATGTTATTGCTTATTTGCTGAGTCACTAATACGATATCTGCATTTGGATTTATATGAACAAGTTAGTAATAGTACTGAATAACCTATCTAAAAGTGCTTGGATCTGTTATTGATAATTCTCATGGGTCATCACAACATTTTTTTTCACTTTTCATCCGTGTAATTGTAGCCTTTACTTTTGGCATTTCTTGTGGACTAATTATATATGTAAACTGTATTAAAGTATAACTCTTAGAGTCATGGGCAACAGCGTGACTTTGTAGAAAGGGTGAAAGCACCAAAAAAACTTAAAATATCAGAACTTACTATTAAAAATCTGCTTTGCTAAAAAATAAAGAAATAAAACCTTTTTGAAAAAATTTTTTCATTCGAGAATTGAGTAAAACAATAAGTTCCTCCGACTAAATTAAGTGAATACATTAGTTCCTTCGAAAAGTTGCAAAACAAAAATTATTTAATTTAAACAGGTAAAAACATTACTCTAAATATAATAATCATAAGTATTTACCTTTGATATTAAATAATAAAGATTTCTTTTACTTGCGATTTTTTTTTTAACCTACTTTTAAATACTTTATATTTAATTTTAAAACCAACTTTTAAATACAACCAAGATACAATACTTTTAAATACAAAAAACATTTGCAAAATTTAAATTTAAGGTGGCACACAACTGAAAACAAGTTTTTTTGTAAATAATCAAAATTTTGATTTTTTTTTTTTTAATGACAATTATTTTATATTAAAATAAAATAAAAAACAGATAATTTTTTTTTTTAATTAATTTTATTATCCATAATGGCCAAAAATGGGTTGTAAAACATGTGTTTTTAGTAAATCTTCAAAACCTAATAACTTAATTTTGCCTCAACTACTGAAACTAAAATTTTGAACATAGCTTCCTAATCATATTTCACCCTGTTTGACCGTGGGAATTTTTATAATTTAAATTATTTCATGAAATATTGCATTTCTAACAAAATCACCTAATATATATATGAAATATCAATAAATTCAGCACTATAAACATATAATATTTCACTTTCTATAACTTTTTATGAAAATTCTGAGGGTTAAATGAAGTATTATATTATGATAAACAAATCCTGAAAATTGTATTATGTAATTCTGTTTTGTTAATGAGAAAATGTGTTTCAAAGTTTAAAAAAATACATATTGAGAAAAAAGCAAAAATAAGAAAAAAATATATAACAACATAAAAATTATCAAAATCTACCAGAGATGTAACTATCAGTTGTTTCTTTTATTTGCTGATCGTCTATGAAACCTTTTTTAACTGCTCTTATTTTTTTTCTCTGCATTTTACTTTTATCCGTTGACTTTGACTTCATATGTCAAATTCTGGTTTTGTCAACTTTACTTGACGAAGCTAATGTAACAATTCCACTCAAGCCAAAGTATTTTAAAACTTCTAATACACCATTAGCACCATCATTATAATGCAGCACTGCTGAGTATGTTCCCATTTCAATTGTAGACTTACTAACAAATGTGTGCTTTGGTACGCGAGACCATATAATAGAATTTAATGCTTCATTGGCATTTTGCGTCGTTCCATGCAAACATTTAATTAGAAGATCATCAGCCTGAAGATCCTTGATGATTGGTAAAATAAGATTCTTAATCCAGATAGGTATACATGATTTTGATTTGTAATTTGTATTATTTAGAGCCCAATATTTGCACCAACTTGCCAATCCTCTTGGGCAAAACTGATGTTGCATTTGCTGGTTTTCAAAGTTGGTAAAATGAAATAAAATAGCATAAACTGCCTTTTTCATAGCATACAAGTTGTTGACATTTTGACGAATGGCCATGCCATAATAGTTTTGCATAGAATTTATACATTTTTCTGTTAGGTTACCTCTACCTGATAAAGGTGTTTTAGTGCCTTTGTGTGCTTTGACTAAATTTCTAAGTCGTGTACCCAATCTTTTTTGCACATGACCTACACATTCAAGTTTTATTGGAGTGATGTCAAAATTCTGGTAAGGGTTTGAGTTTTTGACATCTTTGAATGAAGAAGTGTCTCCATCACCTAGAAACTCTTTATAAATTAGATTATTTTTTTTAACCGAGCGATTAAAAATTGTTACTGCTCCTGCAGACTCCATACTTCCAGACAAAGATTTGTGATTTATTTCACATTGATGATCAATTATCCAACACTGATATTCTGGAGTTCCTTTTTTACTGTTCCACATTTTACAGCCCATGCAGTACTTAGACAAAACTTCAATATCAATGCATTTATCCCCAGAAATCGCAGTAACTACACCGTGCAATGAATTGTGACCGCGTTTCTGCCATGTACCATCAATTGAAACTCTTACACATGGTATATCCTGAGCAATGTCAACTTTTTTAGAGTCCTTAGTCGCTAATAACATACTTTTCTCTGAAGCACTTTTATAAGCTACCATAATAGTTTTGTTTAATTTTTGAAATCCATTTTCAGATATACATTTTAAGTTCATGCAAGATGAAAATGTTTTTATAGCTCCATAACCACAGCCTACTTCTCGAAAAGCTATTATTGCACGAATATTAACATCATATGGTGAGTTAGCTGTTACTGCATCAAATTTAGCATTTATTGATTTGTTTGATGAATTAAATCTTTTAACATAATCACAGTGTTCACATTTTAATTGAAACAAATGTGCAAATCCTTTTCTACTGGAATCAACATCTGTTAAAAGTAATGGCTGAAAGTAGTTGTTGCATGCAGTTTTAGCTATAAGTTCTTTAAGAATTGAAAAATTAATAAAAACAAAATAGTTATCTTTTCCAGAATCAAATGTATTCGAGTAGTTGGGTTTGATTTTCCTTTCACTAGAACAGCTACTTGCTGCTTGAGTTGTGGACGATGTCATCGTCGATGATAAGATGTAAGAAGAAGATGATTTTTTATTTCCAACAACACCATTCCATTTTCGTTTTATCCTTCTTGATAAATTTTGTTTAGTTTTATTTCCTTGTTTATTCATTTAAAAACAACTTTATTCCAACTAAATTGAAATCAATTTTTAAATTATTTGGTATAAAATGAGAGAAAAGTTACAGTATAAAAGACTAACATTAACAGATTAAAAACACTCTTGTTCGTAAATAAAATTTTGAATTATGACTTTTAAAACTGAAAACTAACAAGAGTCTGCGTATAACAAATTAAAACCAAGTTTGTGATGGTGTTTTACTGTTTTGAATTCAGAAAAACTCCTATGACTGATGGTTGCTAAGGCGTTGTTAGGGAATTTATTTTTAAGTGTCATCTACTAAAATGATATTAAATCAACTTTTATATCATTTTTGAGACTAATTTTTTTTTTATATGTTCAAGGAATGGTTATAGAATCAAAATACCCAAAAATCTAAAAATTGATTTTTTTCAAAAAACTTGCATTTTTTCAGTTGTGTGCCACCTTAAATGGGTGTAAACGATTGAGCGAAAATTTATTGGCTTCTTAAAACAATCGCGGTTTTTAAGAAATCGTTTATTGGTTACTTTATAAATTCGAAACGAGATTATTTAAAACGAGATTATTAGACTTAAAATAAAATCTTTCAACAGTTGAAATTAACAGTTTAACAAAACTAGTCCAAAATTAAGACATGAAATGTAAATCCGCAAGCCATTTTTAAACCAGGATACTTGAGATTTGGCAAAACCTCATTTCTAACCTAGACACAGTAACTGCAACATTACGCAACTTAAAATTCATAAAAAAATCTAAAATCGACCTACCCTAATATATATATATATATATATATATATATATATATTTTTTTTTTTTTTTTTTTTTAATTTTTAGGTGCCCCAAGAAGTCCTAACGGTCTTGTCACAGGGCACCGCGGAAGTGCATTTAACCAGAAAGTTCACGCTTCCTTCCTTACCGTGACGCAAAAATATGTTCAAAGCTCGTTTCGAATATATATATATATATATATATATATATATATATATATATATATATATATATATATATATATATATATATATATATATATATATATATATATATATATATATATATATATATATATAATATATACAGAGCCGGCTCGTGGGCATTTCTTAGTGTGTGCAAAAAAAAATTGCCGCCTTAATTCTTAATTAAATTTTTAAAAATATCAGAGAACAACAATTTATATGAATAAAATTTTCATATGCTTATATGAATGAAATTTTCATCTTCAAAGTGTTGATCGGGCAAAAGTTGCCCTAACAGCAGTTTATAAGCATTATACTTTTATATTTAAATATTATAAACTATCTAAAACGGTCTATTTAAGTATGGCTTCTGGTATTTATCATTAAATTTGCACATTATTGACAACTTTTTTATATATATAAAAAATAAAAATATAATTGAATTTTTAAGTTTGAAATTAAAGTATGGAAAATTCGAAAATTTATCGAAGCCTAAATTATAATTTTTTATTGTTTTGGAAGTGGCACTCTTCTGGCTTTCATTTGAGCAAATGCAAGTCTCAGCTCCCTAATATTTAATGAATTTGTTGTTTTGCTCTCAATAGAAATAATCGAAAATCGGTTCAGCTTATCTTGACTGATGTTTGGTCGTAAATAGTTTTTGATCAACTTTAGTTTGGAAAAAATCTTTTGCCTTGATAGACAGTGACTGAATCTGTTAGTAAGACTCTCAATGCAATACAAGTATAAGGGAATATTTCTTCAAGATCACGTGTAAATATAAATGTTAGAATATCTAGTGGATTCTTTTTATCAGTTTTTCGTGACAACCAACAAAGTTCAGTCGTCAATTCTTCACCAGAAATATCCTTTTGGTCTTTTTCGGTTAAAGTTTCTTCCAACAAATTGCAATTATCTCTCGATATACCTTCTTTCATGTTTGAAATATTCGGAATTTCAAATAAAAACTGAAAATAGGACATGGTTGTTTTAAAGTCTTCAAAACGCTCCTTCATAGATTTAATGGCACGACTAAAAAGTATATCAAAAATTTTTTTTTTGAATTTTGATCTGGAATCCAAAAAAGGAACTTGGTTTGTTTCAATTTCGTCGAAAAACTTTTTTTTCTTCCTGACTCCTTCAGTTGACAGATCGGTAAACTCGAATGTTAGACCCGAAGTTGTTGCCAAAACATATGCTGTTGTAACGTACTCATCAAATTTAGTCTAATTGTAACTGGATTCCAAAAATGTTACAGTGGATTTTAATAATTCAATTGAAATTTTGACACTTGATGAACTTGACTGAATAATTTTGTTTGTGCAGTTTATTTTGTTCAATACATCATGCCAAATAACAATTCCACATATGAATTCCAAAGTATTCATTTTAGCAGCAATAGATTCAGCTGATAATTTGGTGGTTCCATTACTATCACTTTTGGCAACTACATGAAATGCTTCATAAATCTTTTGCATATTTTCCTTGATCGCTTTTACAGCTCTGATGTGACTCTTCCATCTTGTATCACTTGAAGATTTAAATGTAAGTGGTGGACACAACGTTTTGTAAAACCGGAAAAAAAGTTATAAAGGCTTTAAATAATTCCAAAAAATATCACATTTTCCAATCCAACTTTTACAGAATCAACAACAACAAGATTAAGTGAATGTGCTGTAAAAGAGACGAAGAGTGCTCGCTTATTTCTATATAAAATTTTCTTTTGTAAGCCCTTGTTTTTGTCTCTCATATTTGCACCATTGTCGTATGCCTGACCTCTCATATCTTCAAGTGGAAGTTTATTTTCATTCA
Organism: Hydra vulgaris; assembly: GCF_038396675.1. NCBI lineage: Eukaryota > Metazoa > Cnidaria > Hydrozoa > Anthoathecata > Hydridae > Hydra > Hydra vulgaris. Next base: position 34,238,881 of record NC_088928.1, read on the forward strand.
ATGAAGCCACAATGTTTTGCTCAAATCCACGACCTGTAAAATTTAATTTTGTTTATATACGTTTCTTAACTTTTAACATATATTACATCAAAAAAATCAGGAAAATTTCAAAAATTTACAAGCCTGTGGTATCATCAGTAATAATAAAATTTAAGAAACTCTCTCGAATGTTGACAACCAATGAATCGTTATGACTAGATATCGTATAATAAGAGTTAACTATTCATGATGACTGGCATCTTGTGTGCAATCCGAAATAATGAAGTAGTATTTGGCTTTTCAATTTTTTTAAAGGATTTCCACTCTAGTAGCACGAGCCACTAACTGAACAATTTCTTCTTGGATATTTTTGCTAAAGTAATGGGTTTTGTTTAGATTTTCCCCTGCTTTGGAGACATGATATTCCATAATTGGGTCAAATTCTGCCATAAATTCAACTATTTTTAGGAAATTTCCATTGTTTTCTTCATACAGTTTATCAGATGATCCTCTAAATACTATTATCATAATTTCTTGCATAGCTGTTTAACTTTTGGTTTACAGGGCCCTTCATAACTATTTCTTGAATATTATGGTTTATAAAAGTCTGAGGCCAATCAGAAATTATTTCATGTACAAAAAGGGAGCACGCCAGTTAAATTCACTCGATTCTCGATCGAGAATCAAGTATCGCTCGAGAAAGTGAAGAATGGTTCAATTCTTCACCTTCCATCTCGATTTCATGTACTCTGATCTCATTTAAATTGATTTTATATAGCAAAGTTTTTATCTCAGAATCATTGTTGAGGCTATAAAATGTTTCTGAAATTACAAAAGTATCTAGTTTAGTTTGGTTTTATCACGTTCTTCCTGTTTCTTTAGCCGTTTCAGATGATAGTGAAAACCGGGCAACTTTTTTCTTTTCTCCATTTTCTAGAAATTTAATAACAATAAAAATTATATAAAGTTTCACCTCTAAATAATATTTCTAATTCAAAATTCGTTAGACAATATCTAACACTTTCCTCATTATTTTTAAACATACTAATAAAAAAATAAAAATCACTAACATGTTATAACGACTGATCAATTTTAATAATAAAGTTATTATGATAACAACATTGAAAACCCCCCAATTCAAAGAAACATATTCTATTGGTACTAAGATATGCTGAACAAGCAAAAAAGAATCCCGGAATTTTCTTTAGAGACATTTTAAAAAGTAAATTGTTTGCAAAAATTAAATATTGAAATATCAATGTAATTTTTTACATATGTATAATAATTATTTTTATCTGAACAAATTATTTTTTTGGCAAATTTTCATTTAATGTCGATCCTAAAGTTTGCCGCCCCTAGAAACTTGTTGCCTGTGTGCATTGCACACTTGGCACACGCCACCAGCCGGCCCTGTATATATATATATATATATATATATATATATATATATATATATATATATATTTATATATATATGTGTATATACATACATACATATATATATATATATATATTTTTTTTTTTTTTTTTTTTTTTTTTTTTGTTCTTTTATCTTTACAATGTTGTGATTCTATCTATATAACTGATACAAATTTACAATTTTTATAACATATATGTTGGTAAGAGAAAAAATAAAATCTCACAACTTTATAGAATACAAAAAATATATCTGCAGGGTATCATTATTATTAAAATATATATATATATATATATATATATATATATATATATATATATATATATATATATATTTTACAAAAATACAATTGAACTGTTGAGATAAAACATATTAAAATAAACGTTTTGTAAAATCTGAAAACAGCGGCTGATAATCCATACTAGCTCCAAACGGTACCCGTATTTTAATGTAAGCTTTTAAAGTTAACTTTAATGTAACCAGTTGTTTAATGTGTCCAATAAAGTGTTTTAATTTTATTTAGATACTCCAAGAGATTCTTTCGATCTTATCACAAAGCAGCGGGGTATAGTCTTTTAACCAGAAAGTTCACGCCTCCCTCATTACCAAGAGTTTGTGGTGCTTTGTAAAAAGTTTCCCCATCTGACAAGTTTGATGAATATTAATGCATTTCATTAAACGATGTAGCAACAGAATGCTTTGCTCGACTGAATGTTAATTCATGAAAAAGTTTACAGAATCCAACTACTAAGAACATGTTTATATCTATACATAACAATATTGATTTGCTGTAAAATAAGATAAGGTTGGTAATATAAATGTAATTTATATTGACATAATATTTACTATTTTGAACTGGCTGGCCGGTTTCATTCTTTATTAGCCATCCGACGCTAGTGTTACAAGTAACTTGTTTGACTACCATGCCACTTATACTAGCGAGCCAGTCACGTATTCTATTTACTAATGGATGACAAGTCTAATATCAATAATCACTGCATTTGCATTAAAAAAGTTTATAATAAAAATCAAAGTTTAGTCAACATTTTAAAATTAATTTTCTGCAATGTTTGACTGTTTGATGAGTTTGGTTAATGGGTTTGATACCTTGTCTTAATTCAATGAAAACACTTCGCCAAAATATCAACTCGAAGACTTGATGAATAAAATCTTATATTTATCAGTTTAACAAAGACTAGGGTTGAAAACTTCCCGAAAATTTAAAAAAGAAAAAAATTATATTATAATAAACGGGTAAAATTTTATGTCTTACTTAGGCAGTTGTTATGAACATATTTATGGTAAAGTATAGTGAAGTAAATTATAAAAATTTTAGAAAACCGCTTTTGAAAAACTTTTTTTGGTATTTTATTGAGTTTTTTTATGATAACTTTAAGTAGCAACTATTATAATTTGTTTTCAAAATTTTCTAAAACTGTTTTATTGTCATTTGCTAGCATACTGATGTTCATTGCCGTAGCAAGCTTTGTTTAAGGCTTAACACAATGTGCATCCCCATGTCTAAAGGGGACGGGCCATTTTTCAATATCTATTAAATTGGCCTAAAAGTTACTGAAAACTGTCAAATTATACGTAAAAAGATTTGATTGAATATTTACAGTATTTTACAATGTTTTCTTGATTTAAAGAGATTATTAAATAGTAAACGGCAAAAAGTAAAAAAAAAATTTTGATAAATTTGAATTGTTTAAAAATATAGTCCGCAATCAAAAATAGAAAACTAATGATTTCGAGGTTATAAATTCCACCGCTATGTTTAAATTATTGTTTTTAAGAGATTTTTTTTTGTTTTCAAGAGTTTCACTCGCCACAACTTTGCTTGGGCACTTTTGACTTTATAAATCAATAAATTAAAAAATGAGGGGGGGGGGGCGTGAATCTGTAAAAGTACCAACTTGTTTTTTTTTTAAATAAAGATAAAAAATGGTCCTTAAAAACTAAAACTCACCCGACTAAATTGTGTCAAATACCCGACTAAATTTATTAAAAAACTGACGATAATTTGTAAAGCATGCAATCGTTAAATTCGGAACGAGGAATTTCCTTTTTTTTCACTAACACATTTTAAAATTATTTTTTTTTGCGTAATTACATTAGGTAATGATAGTATTAATTAAAAACATCAATAAACGAGTCAAAATATTTCTCTTAATTAATGTCATCGAAACAGTTAGAAAACGAAAAAAATTCTAGACAACTATCTACAGAATCCTTCTGTATCGTTACTTTAAATCGCTAAAGCATCTGAATCTAGGAAAACTACTGTTTATATGGTCATAAAACGATACAAGAGCTCTCTATCCATCAAACGAGCAAAAGGATCTGGAGGAAAGAGTGGCTTTAAGGATAAGAAAGCATCAATTGGTATTCGATAATCATTCAAGTAAAATCCCGGCATATTGAACAGAAAACGAACCAAAAAGTATAAAGTTTCAGAGTTTTTTGTCAGGAAAGTTTAGAAATTTAACAATTTCAAGTCTTATCGAGCCATTAAATATCCAAACCAATCAGATAAGCAATCACTGACTGCTAAAACTCGAGCTCGAAAACTTTATTACAAAATGCATACAAAAATTAATCTTTACACATAAAAAATCTTTGTTTCTTTAAAACACTCTACAAAAATAATACACAATAAAACTTATTAATCCAAAAAAATCTTGATCTTTGCATTTAATGAATATTTTACATCGTAGTTGAGAGAAGTAAAAGCTAGAAATATATTATACACTAGCTAAAAAGACAAGCTTGCTTGGAAAACATCTACTATTAGTTGTTTCACGATAGTGGTGTAAGTAACAGTAACATATAACAACTTGGGCGTTTTATTGCTTTTTTAAAAAAAGGTGCGATTCTAAAATCAACTATAAAAATTTGACTAAAAGATGTGTATTTTTCGCCTGTGGGTCTTTATTATTTTAGATTTTTTGTTGTAATATTTAAAGAATATCCGAACACTTCGATGATAAAACGCATATGTTTGAAGCAAGGAAATGAATTTTATACAATTATATATTAACTATAAAATTATTGCAATAAAAGTTTTTGAAAATTTCCGGAAATTTTGAGCGAAATTTCCCGGAAATTTTCAATTCTAACAAAGACGAAGACAAAAGTAAATTCAGGTTCAATATTCCTTACAAATAAATTAATAAAAAAAGCTTGTAAATGCAATAAAATCTAAAAAAAATTTTCTTAATAAATATGCAGATGATTTATTCATCTGGATTGATAAAACTTGAGAAATGTATAATTTGCAAGTGATAGTTATTAAAAATAACGCTAATCATAGGTGTCATGTTTTCAATATAACAAAGCCATCTCATAAATTGATTGCGGTTACTATTTAATGACACATATGTGTCATTATTTAGTCACACCATACTTTCTTGTCGGGTACTTACCTGTATATTGAAATACTAAACTTATCAGAGAGTTTAATACTATAAAAGCTTCAATTAAAGTATTACAAGTTTTCTATACAAAAAATTACTAAAAAAAAAGTTAAATTAACGTATGTTAAAAATAAGCCCATATGCTGGTTGTCTCATTGGTTTATTAAACCAATTTTCTAGCTCGAAGCCATTCATTTAAAATATGACCAGGAAGATTTAATACAGCAGTTGAATAGTACTAAAAAGCAAAGCAGGAAACGGATTTATTGAAACAGTAAAATCTATGAAAGCAATGCTCCAAAAGTTTAAAAAAAATTGACCTATATTGATAAAAATTCTGACCTGTGCTGCTTCTTTCATGGGATACGTGCATAATTCATAGGCTGGCAGTGAAAAAATAAGCAGACAAAACTTTGACTAAATTATAATAATGGTAAAAATTAAATTAAAAAAACAAAAATTTTTTTTTTTTAAAGTAGCTGGAAAAAATTGCTTATTGTTTATGTAATGAACTATATGTTCAATCAATGACCTCAAACGAGTATTAAGAGATCACTTAGCAACTAAATAATTACCTGAGAAAGTTCAGGAAGTTTCCAGTGTTTATGTTTCGCGAGTCGTTGAATGATTTCGTTTACAATTTCATTGTCTTGTAATTGTAGCGTAGTTTGCTGCTCCCGTAAAATGTCAAACCTAAATATATATGAATATAAAATATTCATATATGTTTAAGTACTATTTACAATTAACTATAAAAATAACTTTACTGATTTTTGAATAAAAATCATGAAATCATCATAAGTACATAGTATAATGAACTGTTATGAATTGTCAGTTGTAAAAAATATGGCCATTTATTTTATTGTTATTAAAAAAAATTTATTTAAAAAAAAATTAAAAATAATGGGGTAATTAAGAAATAGTCGGATAATTTAGAATAGGTGGAATAACCATTGAAATAGAAAATTGAAACCAAAAGAAAGTCATTTCTGCTTCAATTTTTTTTGCAAAAATCAGATGTAATCTTCTTTTTTTGCTCCGGTACAGTCAAGGTGAGCCTAATAATAGCTGAAACATTGGGTTCAAACTTCCCCTCGTTAATCTTTCTGATCTGTCTGGAAAATTTTTGATAACAGAAGATACATTCAGCATTTTTTGCTATTATTTAATGACACATGTGTCCCACACCATATTTTCTTGTCAGGTACTTACCTAATTATTGAAATACTAAACTTATCAGAATATTTAAAAATATAAAAGCTTCAATTAGAATTTAAGGTTTTCTATATAAAAAGTGTGCAAAAGAGTTAAGAATTTTATAACTATATTTTTATTCAGAAAATTTTTCGGGTTGTATGAAACAATAAACTTTTACTTTTCTATTTTTTTTTTTAAATAGTTTAAAATGTTAGTGGTTGTTATAAAATACGCAAAACTTTTTTTTGACTGTTTGGGAAAAAAACCTTTTTTGATTGCAGTTTTGGATTGCTGGCTCAGTTTTTCTATAAGGTTTTTCTGGTCTATTTATGTCGCTTTGTATCAATTATCTTCAAGGGAGATTTAATTTTAACACTTTCAAAGTTCCTTCTACACTTTGTGTAACTTAAATTTTGATACAACAAAAGGTTCTGCTTCTACAGTCAACAGTTCGCTATTTGAAACGTTCCTAAAAGAAGATTCTAGTGTCCGTTAAAATCCATTTTAAGCACCAGGAAAAGACGTACATAAGTTTCAACTTTGTAATTACACTCGCTTTTATGACAATTTTAACAGCATCTCTACGGTCTGGTTAATGGTATGAAGTTAGTTCAATGAGTAAAATTTTATCTTAATGATTATAAGAAGCTTTCCTTTAAATGCACAATTGTACAATATTTTTAGCAGCTTCATTAACTCAGATGTTTGCATAAAAAATAACAGATTTTGTAAACCAATAATGACAAGCCTATAATTCATATAGTAAGCCGTATAAAGACACATAAACATTCACAATATTTGCCATGAAAATATTTAGAACAGTTACTGGTTTCATTGTACAATTATAAAACCTACTGATAGAACATGCGGTGATTAGCCACCTACTGTGGCTACATGGTTCTATTTTCAGACGCTAGAAATCTTTATTAAAATAATCAGAAATCAGCACTAATGTGACCCTCCACATGTATTTCTGGTTTCTTAAAAAATCATTCCAAACTTTGTCATACAATTTTCACAGATGTTGAAAACAGCCAAAGCTTTTGTATCTAATAACAGTGTAACTCAAGACTGGTAGTGTTTGTCAAACGGACTTTTAATTTATTATTTTTCTCATACTGTATGTATAAAGAGTAGAAACTTAAGTAGCTTCTATATATAAGATTGAATTTCGCGCCTTTGCTACTGCTATCTGCTGCAAATCTCTTCCTCAATTCAATAAAACAATTTTTGTCACAGCAGTTTTTGAGATTGATGCAATAGGTATTATCTGTCAAAATCTAAATCATATTGTCCAAATCTAAATCATATTCCGGACTTTTAGAAACACAATTTTTTTCAACTGTTCTATTCTCATCCTTGCCAGTTTCCATACTCTTAAAAAAAATAATATAAGTGCACCATTGGTTTCCTAGGCTTTCTTATTTGCCTCTTTTTGTTGTTGTTTTACTCCTTATTTATATCTTTCGACTAGATTGCTGACTTACAAAAAGATCTTAGGTACATGCTCATCATTCACAACTTTAAAACTTAAAATTTTATTGCGAATTTGTTTTTTTTTAAAAAAGTCCAAACTCGAATTTGGACTCTTGGAATTTGGTAATATTATACCTTTAATCAGCTAGTGCACAGATCATCATCGACACTTTTCGTAGTCTTTAAGAACGTAAGCTTCATTTGTGTCTATTTAAGCTGTTGGTAAGAATGTTTGTAAACACTTTCAACTTGTGATTTAACAATTTCTGCAATAGAAGTATCTGGTTTTTTTTTTTTTTTTTTTGCAAAGGTATCTGTCATACATTTTTGTTTCTCATTCAAAAAGCCTTCAAAAAAGAAGCTTTTATTAATATCTAATTCCGTTGGAAGTACGTTTACAGACAACAAACTAAATGTCAACTGATTTGTAACCATTTGGCTGTATATTTTTGTCAACACATCATAATCTGTAAAATTTATTTTTATTCTAGGTCTTTGTCTTGAACTCGGACCTTCACTGTATTGCACTTTCTTAATTCTTACAAAAACCTTTAACACACTGGATGGAGCAATCAGTAATAATTGTTACTACTAGGATAATTAAGTTATGAAATTAAGTGATACATAGATGCCTATTTTATTTCTTACATAAAGTAAAGTACTTAAATAGAATATGAAAAAATTTACCTTTTTTTTTGTAATTTAGATATGTGACTACCCTAGTTAAAAAGAAAAGCATAGCATGTTTACTTTTGCTAAGGTTAGACGTTGTGTGCTATTGTTAATTTCACAGTGTGATGGTCTTGCATCATTTTTATTGGTACATTTTATTTTTAACAATGTAAGAAACCTGTTAGTTTTCTCTTATTATTAAACATATCTTTAGTAGACTGTGACCGTGCACAATACAGTTTGCGATAAAACAATTGCATTGTACCTGAATAATTACGTTTTATTATAGAGTAATGTGTACAAATGGTAAAATGATAGATCACCTAAAAGCCTGATTGTGTACATACATGAGTGAGTCTTATTGTGATAAACTTTTAAGAATCTAAGTCTTGCTCTTCGACTTGTGAAAATATTTAAAGTCTTGATCTTGGGTTAACTTTTTGATGTCTTGATATTGGTATTGATTTTGAAGTTTCAAGCTTGGTCTTGGTATTGAGCCATAATGTCATGGTCTTAATCTTGGTCTTTACTGTCTTGATTACATCTCTGCTTTCAAAGTATTAGCACCCTTTATATTTATTTTAACTTGTTCAAGAATTATTATACAGACATTAGAACAATAATAAATATTATAGTATTTTTATTCTTTTAAATTTTTTTTACATTTTTTATTTGTTGTATTATTTGTAACATGTTGTATATATATACGTTACACTGTGTTGCATAATTTAGAGGTCACTTGTTAATGTCCAAAAATACAATAGTCTATCCTAAGTATTTTAATTTAAGATAGAAATTCACTTCCACCACAGAAAATTATCTTAACTTTTTGTAATTATAAAATGGACAAGCATGTTTTAAAATCAACTAACAGAGCTGTCAAAATTGTGTATCTAAAAAGAGTGGTGATAAGTAGTTGAACGTAACCTCAGGATATTTTTTACCTCTTTCCCATAAAATATATAAGTTATAGTAAAATCTAAAAAAAAACTATATTTAATTATAAAGTTTATCGTTTTTTTAAAGTATTTTTAAAAAAGATTATGTTTTTGTGTGTTTTAAACACAAATCCTGACTTTTAGCAAATAATAATCTTTTTAAAATACTTTTTTTTATTTCAAAATGATTTTTTTTCGAATCAATAACAACAACAACAAAAAATACTGTGCTCTCCCAACATTTTTATATTCATTTAAATGATTTTTAATGCTAAAATGCTGCAAACTAACTTTTTAAAGATATACAACTTTTGGTTGCAAAAATGTATTTTTTGGTGGTAAAAAATATACTGTTTCATCTTAAACAAATAAAATATATTTTTTTAAATTACCTATAATTATTATTTTTTAATTACAGGAGGCCTTTATAAACTTTAATATTTTTTAAGAAAATAATTTTTGATTTAAGGAAAAATCAATTTCCGCTACATTTAGACGAGTCGTATATTTTAAGGTAGTTTTGTTCCCAATCAATAATCAGCGCAACTTTTGGCAAAAAAATTGTTTTATAACATAAGTATGAAAATGAAAAAAATTTGGAGCTTAGAACTGAAAGTTTATTAGCTTAAATACCAAAAATCTTGGACCTGCATCTGTTTATGCAGTGGAAATGTACAAGTATATAGACGCATGCTGTTAAAAACTATTTACAACGAGAACTATTATAGATTGGCTAATGGATTAAATTAATCGCATCGTACACTTTTACAGATGACACTGTACCCAGCCAGCAATAGTAAACGGGCCCGTACGGGAACAGAAGTTTAGATGGGCGCGAGTTCTGGTTTCTAGATGGGTCCCGTATGGTTTAAAAACACGCAAAACTTTGCATCTGGGAATGAAACGGGAAAAGAAAATCTGGGATTTTGACGGGTTTACCGTTTTGGGCCATTTGGGTAGAAAACAAAACGCGTGATCGCCATTTAAAATTCAAACTTTACGTAGAAAACTTGTATAAATATAAACAATATAACTTGTAGTATATTATTTGTAGTTATAGTTTTTCTTTTATATATAAGAATTATTATTTTTTCATATTCTATTTTTTCATAGACTTTTATTAATAGCATTCTCGTTTATTTAGGGTTGCCAGATGTCCCGATTTTACGAAGGAGAACTAAGTAAAAAAAATATTTTTACATATTTGGCGCAGAATTCTCCTTCGTAAAATCGGGACATCTGGCAACCCTAGTTTATTTAGTTTTATGAAACGAGGAAACCCACACAATAAAAAGTTGATATTTTGATTTTTATTGTTTTACTTTCTTTGTGTAATAAATTCTTGGCAATGTGAATGGCTTTTAATATTATAAAGTTGATTCAATAATATTTTACCATTATAAAGGGAATAACTCTTATATAAACTTACAATTTATATAAAATACAATTTATATAAATATATATAAATTGTATTTTATATGAACAGTAACTTCATATAATTAAAAGTATATGTTTATGAACTGTAAGCTATAACTGTAACTGTTATAAGTTATAAATGTAAGTTATAGCAGTTATAAAGTAAGTTATAACAGTTATACCTATATGCTATAACTGTTTAACTACAATTATAAAGTTATTAAGTAAATTATAACAGTAATAAGTTACAACTGTAAGTAAAGCAAATGTGTATGAACTGTAAATTACAGTGTAAATTCATATAAATATTCAACTGTATATATATGTTTACTATACTGTATATATATGTATACTATACTGTATATATATGTATACTATACTGTATATATATCTATACTATACTGTATATATATGTATACTATACTGTATATTAGGGATATGACAATTTTTAAAGACCCTATCCCCATGTTATTTTTTGTGGAGTTTTAATGCAAAGATCAAGAAAAATCCAATGGCAAGTGTCAACATTAAAAAAATGTCATCCCCCTTATTCAAATTTATAAAAATATTTACAATTATACATTGTACAAAATGGTTTTTTTTTAATCAAAAATACAAACATACAGGTTTTAGTGTTCATTTGTCAAAAGAAATTTAATGTTAATTTTTTCAATGCTTTTGCACAATGGAAGTAAATCCTGCAGAACTTTAATTGCACGTTCAGCACAAATGTTTGACGTTGGGATTGGAGTCGGCTCAACCGACCAAAAAGTCCTTAAAGTCTTTATTGCCTTTGACTGATCTTTGCAAACGGATGCCAAATTATTGTAGTTATCCTGATTATAAACCTGACCAGAAAACCAGATGTCACTCCACGTGCCACTAATAAATTCACATGATGACTGACCTTTGGCTGACTGTCGAAATTCTGGAAGTAAAATATAAGCTAGCAAAGCATAGATTTCTCGGCTATTCCATCTTGCATTGCTTATATTTGGCAAAGTTCTGAAATTTACTTTAGGGAAGCATCCTTTTTTCTTAAACTGTCTGTAACAAGTGATCAAGTGATGAAGGAAAGCCATATCATCTCTCCAAAAAATTTCTTCTTCCTTCAGAGCATCTCCAGAATTGTCAAAAGATGCTTTCAGTTGCTGGTACTCTTCTGTTATTCTGCTAATGAACCAATAATTGAGATTAGGCGAAGTTGTTGCTGCTTCAAAATAATTATTCATCACATGTTTTAGTTATGTATCAAGAACATGATGCTGGCATCCAATATAAAGAGGTTTGTCTAATCTAAGCTTAACAAAATGCTTCTGTAGTAGTGTGACTGCCCCCAACAGATTTTCCTGTATTTGCAGAGCTTGTATCAGAAATTATTAACTTAATTGCAGGCCATAGCTTATATTCATCAAGCACAGTTTTTATTCCATTGAATATTGTTTCACCTTTTCCATTGATCAGTGCAAGAACTGCTAGTTTAACTTCTCTATTTTCATTTTTTAGAACTACAACTTGGTACTCTGTATTCTTTATGTGCTTCCCGTGAAAGTGCAAGCTCCAGTTTTCGTTTCTTAGAGTTTCAATAAAATGTTCTTTTAATTTTTTTCCTGCTTTCATTGTAGCTTTGTAAACATCACTTTGACTTAGAGTTGGAATAGAAATTCCATCTTTTGCAAGAGTTTTGCAGACTGTGTGTGCCTTTCTTGAACTCAGTTTTGCTTTTGTCACCAAATTTATTGCATAATTAGTTTTTTGTCTTTTACATGTTGTTGGAGCCTCTGAATCTTGAAAACCACTGTCAGAATCTTGTTTTTCTTCTTCAGTGCTAAAATGTTCTTCATCTTCACTGCTTAAATCATCCTTAGTATCTTGACTGACTTTTTGCTTAATCAACTTTAGTTTTCTAGGATGAACTCCTTGTGTATCTTCAATTGTGGTGCAGTAGCCAGCTCTACCATTTGTTGATATCTGAAGATTATAGAAGGCTTTATCTTCCTGGCACAACCATTCTCCATTTTCATCAGTTACATTGAACAAGTTGGTAAAGTCTTGCGTTTCTGGTTTTCTGCTGTCTTTTTCGTACTTGTTTAGTACATTCTCAATTTTTCTTTCCACTGTAGATTTGCCTTGGAAGATTCAGTTTTTTCCATAAGATTTTTACTTCTTTGACCACTATCACAACTCCTGTCTACTTTTCACATTTGCAGCCAAACACTTAAATCTGTCCAGGATATGCTGTTCTGTTGGCATTTTGTTCATTTGATTAAGACTGTCAACAATCTTTGCATACTTTCTTGAATTCTTGGCTGTTTCAAACCTCACCAAATTTGATTCCCATAGTTTTTTATTCAAATCTGAAGGAAGACTATTTTTAGACATCTTGACTATAGTCTTGTCGAATTATAATTTGAGTGTAAATTTAATTATCTACAAATAAACAAATCTTATGAGTTTAGGTTATCAAAAGAAGTTTATAAAATATCAAAAGTCAGGTGATGATAACAAATATAATATATAATATGAAAGATTATGTAATAAGAATGCATACATTTAGCAAAATCACACCAGCAATAAACTGAAGCTGTGATACCTTAAACTGTACTGTATCTAACAATAGATACACTGAGTCATAAAAAAACATGCCACTTAACTTATTGCAATAACTTTGCTCATTGTGAACCGATTTAAAAAATGGTGTCTTCTTCAAGTAGAGAACAAGAACAATACTTGACTAATATAAAATATTACTTTTTAAATTTTTTTTTATTGTCTCAACCTAGAATTTTTAAACTAATTTTTAACTTCTATATAAGAAATCAGACAATTTTTCTGTTGTTGAAGTTTGGAGTGTTCGTGTACAGTCAGTTTTTAGAATTGGGTCGCCGCAATTCAATTCTTAACAAAACCTGAAATTTTGTTAGGCATCAGACCAAATTTGACAAAGTTATGGTAGAAAGTTCAGTGGCATGTTTTTTTATGACTCATAGTGGAGATGGGAGAAAACAGTTTTCAGCTTAGGGGGGTGAACTTTTTTAGGATTTAACCCTTTTTTCTTTTTCAAATGGTATTTCCAGTTTTAAAATGTAATTTCTCCACTCATAGTGGCATGGGAAACCAAAAATTTTCTCAAAAGCCCAATAAAAAGCAATTACTTTAAGATGCCATGAAAAGGAAGCATCTCTTGTGGGTGATTCAATACAAAATGTAAATCAACAAATAGAGAAAGGTAATATAAAATGAAAAAATGTGAATTACACACCTATTTTGTTATATTTATATTGCATACCGCATTATTCTTTAAAATTTATACCATTAAGTTAAAGACACTTGAAAATTGTTAATTTGTTTATTTAATGATTGATTGGAGGTTTTAATTTTGGAGTCACATTTCAAGTGCAAGGTCAGCGAACACAGTTTATTTGTTGTTCTGATAGTAAGCCTATATGACCCAAACACATTGAACGACTGGCATGATGAAACTTGAAACTAACATTGAGGTTCTACAAACATAAGCATTACTAGAGATGTTAAATTGATAGATAATAGGACTTTAATAAAGTTTAGAAAAAAGCAAAAGAAAAATACAGTAATGCAGAAGATACATTAAATGTTGATAGATTAAACAAGGTAAACAAAGTTTATTTTAATTTAACATATAGTATGATGTTTTTTGTTATGAGTTACCCTAATAAAATTTATTTAATTTCAGTAATATTTACAAAAGTAGTAGTAGTAATGTTTGTATTTCTTGATTAGTCAGACTACTGTAGACATTGTTCGAGTATTTCAAGTGTTTAACATTATAAATCAAATGTGTTTTTTTATTGTTTATTTTTTGTTTAACTTTCTTTATTCCATACTTGCTTTGAACAAGTGTTTATAATTTGATTTTCTTATTTAATTATTTTATGCTAGCAAAATGACTATGCAAATAAAGTTTACCCACTACCAAATCTATATATAAAGTATTAACAAATGTTTTCACATATGCATCAACTGCATTTTGGAATCATACATAGCCTTGTTCTAACTTTTTAGGACCCTATGCAGGAAAGATTGATATCTATTGAAAGGTTTTTTCAAAGACTTTATAAAAAGCAATTACCTAAAAGCGCCATGAAAAAGAAGCATCTCTTGTGGGTAATGGAACACAAAACGTAAACTAAAAAATGGATAAAGGTTTATTACATTTAAATCAATCAGATCATCAAATTTTGGTGGGCTGTATTTAAACAAACCAAAAAGGTTAACAAAGTTTATTTTAGTTTAACATATGATATTATAGTTGGTTTTTAAACAACCGTAATAAAAAACATTTTGATATTACAAAAATAATTCTGGGTTAAAATAAATTGAAGTAAAAAAATGTTATTTATTTATTCTGATTAGATTTAATAATGCTGCCAATAAATAGTAAGTAAATTGAATGTTTTTTTTTCAAAGAAATTGTTTAAATGAAGTTTCATAGTTAAAATCATTGAAAGTCTGTGAATTTTTTATTTTTCAGGAAAATTCTAGAAAAGTCCTGAAATTTCAATGGCAAATATCCTGGAAAAATAGAAAAATTGTCCTGGAAATGGTCCAGCTCCATGTTGCGCATGGATAGTGTCCCTGATAGTACTTTTGGTGTGCATAGCCGTGGCCAAATTTAGGGCCCTTTCTTATGCAAAAACTCATTGTAAACATAGTTGGACCTGCTCGTGTACCCAATATCCAACCCTTGTCACATCGTTGTAATGTTGCTTCTCTTTCTCCTTTCTATAAATACTATAATGATCATTCATATAATACTTATGTACATGTAATTGTCTACAGCTACAAATACCTTGGAATCCTGCTCAATGAGAATCTTGATTGGGATGAACAATGGATGAAAAGTGCACAACATTATAAAATCAGTACCATTTCTACTCAAATACAATATTTTTTTTACTCATTGATATTGTATCAAGAAAGAGTTGCTTAAAGAAGTAGTTTTAACAACGATTTAAAAGCTTTTAATTCGGAGACAACCGAGAAGACAGACGTGATAACAGAATAGTTTAGAAAGTTGCTCAATAAAAATGTAACTGTAATGTGCTTTTTATTCGAAATAAATAAGCATATAAAATTATATAGTTTTTCTTCTATATTTTTACCCATTTTAAAGTAGTTTTTCAAGATTTGCAATGTTTCTGATTTGCAGCATTATGATACGGGTCCCACGCGGTAACCGTATCATAATGGCTGGCTGGGTAATTACTAAACTGGGTAACCGTATTACTTACTACTATTTTTAATTATTATTATTATTACTTAACCGTATTACTTACTACTTTTTATAACAACCGTATTACTTACTACTATTTATAATTACTTACTGGGTAACCGTATCATAATGGCTGGCTGGGTAATTACTAAATTAAAAAAAAAGTTTAAAAGAAAACGCTTTAACTTTATTTTCGATTTATATGTGCTCACAAAGTATATATTTTAGATTATTGCCCAGACTATGGCTTGGTGACATCGCTTGCATCCGCATTTTTTTTTAAATATAGTGTTGTTTTTTTCCATTATAATAAAACGCAATAATACCATTTCTCAGGCACTTTTATAGCAGAAGCAATTTTATATCTCCAATCCTTTACTTGCTTCCGCATAATATGCAGATCTTTTTCTCTGACTTCTCTTAACTGTAAGAACTTGATACATTGTAAGTGTGCACTAATAAAAAAAATATATATATATATTTATTGCATTTAAGAAAAATTATTATAATAAAGACTTCAAATTAGTTAAAATATCGGTTTAAAAATTTTGTTGCACAATGTGATGTTTATAAATTTTAATGTTATTATAGTGGCTTGATTTTCAAAACGCAAATTAAAAAAAATGTTTTTAATTTGCGTTTTGAAAACAGTTATAAGAGTAGGTTTCCTTTTGTGTGATAAGTTTGATTTGAGGGGTAAATTTGATTTTATAAAATAAATTTGATTTTGTAGGGTGAACTTGACTTTATAGGGTAAAAATGATTTTGTATGTTAAACTTGACTTTTAAGGTTTAGAACTTTTTTTTTTTTTTGTAATTTAGGTGCCCCAAGAAGACCTAACGGTCTTGTCACAGAGCACCGCGGAAGTGCATTTAACCAGGAAGTCCACGCCTTCTTCCTTACCGTGACGCGAAAATATGTCCAAAGCTCGTTTCGAACCTGCTAATAAAGCAATCTCCTGCTAATAAAGCAAGCGCTCTAACCACTGCGCCACGGCCGCACAAATTTCTTTCTTTTTTTTAGAGTGCAGGGTAAAAATGATGTTTTAGTAAAAGGATAATTTGGTAAGGTAACATTGGTTTAAAATATGACTGTGTAATATAGTATACGACGCATAATAAGAACCTAGGCCGGCGCAATGGGGATCTGACCCCTCCCCCCCCTATCATTAATGATTTTTTCGCTCATTTAGTTGACAAATTTTATAAAACGAGGACCTTTTTTTTATTTTTATTTTTTTAGCTGTAATGGCGCCCCCTCCCCCACGTAACACCTACTCGCTCCGGCCCTGATAAGAACTTTATATAATTGCTTTAAAAAAATATATATATATAATATATATTTAATAAGGGGCTTGATGATAAAACAATTTAACTTCTACTTGCCCCAGTCAGCTTGTAATTATATATATATATATTTGTTTAAATTTATAGATAATATTGTAAAATATGTAAAATGACGAAATAAATAATAATCTTAATAATATACTCTACGTGTGAATCCAGTTCATTTTTCATTTTCTCATTCAGTTTATTTTGTGAAGTTTGTAAAGAATTTTTCAAATGATGAAGAAAATCTTTGTGAAATTTTGAATTTGTGTTATTCCTAAAATATTCAAATAATTGAAAAGCAAGTTTTTAATAAGTAGAAACAAACAATATGACCATATCACAAAATGAATTACAAAATTGTACTTCTAAATGTGTGTACATTAAACGTTACAAAGGTAAACCATTAAAATAGAAGAAAATAAAACAAACCCAAAATGCTGAAAACATTTATCCTCTAAAGAAACAAAAAACAATATATATTTCATAATAAAAAGTAAACAATAAAACAATAAATATTTCATAATCTAAAGTAAATCTAAATTTCATAACTAACTTCTAATTATCAATAAAAAATAATTTTACCATCTTTAATATAGTTTTTAAACCAAGGAGGAATGATGTCATTTCCACTTTTTGAAGCGCTGTGAAATAAAACATTTCATACAATTGTTAAAACAAGTTAAAACATTTCATGTTCACACATCTTTTTGTTAGTAAAATGTAACTTTTCTATATACTTTGGAAAACTCTAAAAGTTTTTATTATCTTAACAAAAAGTTGAAATGAAATGAAAACAGCATTTAAGATAGATTTCCGTTTTTGTTTTCGCTGATCAAGATTGAGCTTCTGAAGCAATACTCTTACCACTTTTTCATGCTTTGTTTATTTTAATAATCAGCTTTTTCTTTTTTGGTACGTAGTTACATGGTAATAAAACCTGATACTCAGCTCAATGTTTTTTTTAAATAAAACTTTGATCCACGCTGATACTATAAAGGAAATATTTTATCTAAACCATTGCCTGCTTTTGTTGTTTTGCACTGCCTCAGATAATTTGAAGCAATACAAAGCATTTAGGAATTAAAAAGAAATTATGCAAACCTGGAAGTGTTAAAAAAAAGTTATGTACCACGAGGGTATTAGTATTCGTCTTTATAAACTTAAATGAATGAGTGAATGAAAACATATATTATCAATAAAGTGAAACATCCCTCTATTGTGATGTTTTAAACATCACGTTCATAAAATTCATTAAAGAAAATCTAAAATGTATCAGTGAAGTAGGTTCAACAAAGTATGCATATAGTATTGGGTGTATGCATTGAAAATAAGCGTTTTGTATTGAGACTCATAATTTGGCAAGTATATATTCGATCGTTCTGAAATAAATTTTACCCGAAAGATTTAACCATAGGCTGAAAATACCAGTACAATTTCATCTGCCGGAGTTAAAAACGCCTGTATCCAAAATTTTTAACATGGCTGAGTTCGCACCTACAAAATTTTTTTGTGGGGAATTTTTTTACATTACTTCCAGCGAAAGACAACAGCAGCTGAGACGCATAGAATTTTAGTGGAAACGTACGACGACAATGCTTTTTCAGAACAAAGATGCAAAAGATGGTTTCAACATATCAAGGGTGATGATTTTAATCTCGAAGATGCAGAACACCCTGGTGCAGACAAAAGATTTGAAAATACCGAACTGGAGACACTATTCGATAAATACCCATGAAAAAGTTGAATAGTGGATACGTTACAACAATTTCAAAAAGCAGAAAAATATAGCTCAAGCCCGGCGAGCCATCAACATCGAAAGCAAAGCCGAATACTCATGGTTTTAAGTTCATGCTCTGTATCTAGTGGGACCAGTTGGAGTAATATATTATGAGCTGCCTAAACAATACGAGACAATTACAGCAGACCGTTACCAACGACAATTGATCAAGATAAGCCAAGCATTGAAAGATAAAAGGCCGCAATACGATAAAAGACATGGTTATTCTTCAATATGGCAACACACGACTCCTTGTTGGAAATGCAGCAAAAACCTGGGGAACCTCAAATGGGAAGTCCGACCCCACTGGCCGTATTCACCAGACATTGCCCCCTCCGATTACCATTTGTTCCGGTTGATCAAACAATGGGTCGATGACTCGATTGTTTCAAAAGACCAAGACTTTTTCCAACGTAAAATCCGTGTGCTACCTGAAAAATGGGAAAAAGTTGCAGCTGCCAATGGACAGTATTTTGAATGATCCAAGTCTGATAGTCTTCTTAAAATAAGCTGTTGATTTTTATTAAAAAAACGCTCATTATCAATGTATACTTCCAATAGTTTCCCTAAACTAATTTTTATAATGCTATAGCATACAACTATGCCATGGGCTACTTCTCCTACTGGTTTGGAATTAAAAGAAATTTGTATACACAATCAGTCAAACAACATAAAAATACAGAATTTTTTTATGCTGTTTGAAGTAAAAAGCAACATGTCTGGAAAGCATATATAACAACTTACCATTACCGAACCAAAAACAGTTTTTTTGTAAAAACTTAAGTTCAAATTATTTAAATATTATAACAATAACGGTTGATAATTAACCATACCTAGCTTTAGGAATTTTTGTGTTTTTTCGTAACTTTAATTAAAAAAAAGATACTAAACTGTTCTGCAAATGAAAAAACGTCTTTCACCTTGCATTAAATTGCATAATGAATCTGTGCTTTGGCTTCAAGTCATTATGGTAAGCTTTCTATGGAATGGTAAGAACAAAATGATGTCGTTGTGCCTAAAACAGCTAAATCTCCAAAGAACCCATAATTAAAAGTTAATTAAAAATAGTGAAATATGATTAAATAAAAATAAAATCTTTGGAGTATCATTAGACATTTGCAATGTTTATAAATAAAAAAGGCGGACTTGTTATTTGGCATACCTGTTTAGTAAACCCGTAAAAAAAGTGATTTCTTCGAAATATATCTACCATCATGTATTGATGTATTGGGTTTAAAACTTAGTTTTAAATATAAGTTGGCGAATAATTTATTTTAATATTTTTTTTACGTTTATTACGTTGTTTATTACGTTTACACCTTTTGATATCCAGATTTAAACAGCTTTTTACGCATCTCACATAACTTCTTAAATGACATCAAATTTAAAATGGAATTTATAATGACTATTATTGTATCAATAATTCTTTTAAAACCAAATAGTAACAATGAATAATAACGAAATAAATCAAGTATTTAGTATTTGACTGACTTGATACTTTTTGATGAAGTATTTTCATTGTAACTGATAACTGTTATAGGTTTTCGAGCCACTTGAACTGAGCGACTTTTATGTTCCTTATTGTTCAATTCCAAAGTCGAAGACATGGATTGTCCTTCTTCAGTGAACTCAATCGGTTCTTGTCGCAGTTTTTTTAAAGTATCGCTGGATAAAATAGTCTATTGAAAGAAATTTATTAGATTATATTCATCTAATTATTAACCATTATATAAATGTGTTATTGCTCATTGGTGGGTTTTGATATAGGTTTATAACAATTCGGTCATATAAGTGACAAGCTAAGTGTGATGTAATTATAAAAATCTGGTTTTAATTAAAGAATTGTTAAATAAAAGAATTGATTTAACTAAAATCACCTGTCATAACAATCCAATTTAAATTATTTGTTTTTAATCTGAAATTTTTTTAAAAACATCACCACGCTTCTTGAAGTTTCTATGTAAAAGCAAAATGGTGCTATAAAATTTATCAAGGTCTATTGATTTATTGTTATGTATTGATATTATTGATTGTATTTATTGAAGATTGTTTTTATGAGGGTAAAAAAAGAATTTCAAGTCTTTTAAATTTAAGATTAAATTTTATGCACTATTAAAAGTAAATTATGCGTTATTGAAAGTTTAAGTATGGTACTTCGGTTATAAATAACAACTTTAGGTGCTATTTATAACCAACCCAGCGAGCATCAAACGTCGCTTGGACGTCTAATAGATGTCCAAAACAAGCCCGTCCGTCCATTTAAAAACCGGACGTCCAATTGATCTCTGAGTTCGTATGAATTCTTAAATACCAAGGATACTTCGAAGTACATATATATACATAAATATAAAAATATATATATATAAATATATATATATATATATATATATATATATATATATATATATATATATATATATATATATATATATATATATATATATATATATATATATATATATATATATATATATATATATATATATATATATATATATATATATATATATATGGGGGAAGTTCGTGTATCTAGGGCCAGATTTACCAATGCTCTAGTTCTAGGCCCCGGACTTTTTTTTAAAAATCTGACCCTAGGTACACGAACTTTCCCAATATATATATGTAAATATATATATATATATATATATATATATATATATATATATATATATATATATACACATAAAAAATTTTAGTGAAAAACAGCTATAACATTACCCAGCCGGCATTTCTACGTTGTTTCAACGTTGTTCAACTATGTCTTAACGTTAAAACAACGTTACGATTTAAACGTTGTTTATTTAATGTTGTTTCAACGATAAATCAACGTTGACAAAAAAACTTAATTATAAAAAAACCGTCCGTTGAATTGGTACTTAAAGCGAAAAATTAATAAAGCAATATTTTAGTATAATGTGCAAAACAGAAGGTGTTTATGTGTGAAATTTTGAATTTTCAAAAACGTTTTATTTAATATTCAAATTTCTGCTTGTTCTTACGATAAAAGAAATTAATGGCTTATTTAAGAAACTGGAAAAAATGCCACTCTAATGTTCTAGCTCTGGCAGAATCATCTTCTATGACAATTCAAAATTTACACTAAATATCAGTTAAGTAGAAGAAGACAACAGTTAAGTAGAAGAAAGTGAAGAATTTCTTTATGATTATTTGTCTCAAAGTGGCAATGACACTGTGTTTTTCTCAGAAGAAATTGAAAAAAACGATGTTTCTTTTAATCATAAACTGGCGAAATGGCAGTAGAGCACTGCTGTTCACGTGAATAAGTAAACAAGCTGTTAGCTATACTGATAGTAGAAGCCTTATGCTATCTGCAGAAACAGCTTTTTTTATACCAGTCTCAAGACCAAAATAACAGTATTGACCACCAAACTTGCTTTTGACAGTAACTGATTTTGGAGCCTGAAGCAAAGTTCTTTTATCTTTCAGTGAGGATAAGAAAAAAGGAAACAAAGTACCAAAATTAGATACTGTTGATAAGTTCTCGATGGCTCTAGACAGTATATTATTGTTTATTTTTTAGTGAGTTTTAGTTTAATTGTATTAGGTTCGTAAAAATATTCAACGAAAATTGTTTTATGAAACTATTTTAAGTTATAGAGTTTCAAAAGAGAGTGTTATATTTTCTTACTGATATAAGAAATCCCGAAACACAGTGACAAAGCCTGATTATAATAGTGAATTTAAAAGCCCAATAAGTTTTATTTTGTCAGTAGCTAAATTTGTTGAAGTGACAAGATATTAGATGAAGAAAAAAACACAATAATCAGGAGTGAGTTTTAATAAGTATTTTATTAAATAGTTATATCATTTAGTTTCACAACTTTTTTTAATTTTACAGCTTTGTGTCAAAACTTATAAAAACTTTTAACTGTATATATTAGAACAATGGCTTCTTATTTGGTAGGATAATTTCAATGGTTTAAGGGCAATTAATGTTAAATGTCTACAGTTTCATTTTCATTAATATGATTATAATACATTATGAGCGAGGTTAGGCAATTTTTACAACCAGATGTTATTCCTGGTGTTAACTTGTTATTCAGGTCAGGACTGATTATTTTTTTCTTGTTATACTAACAGTTTACCAGACTATATGGCGCTATGAAAGGTATATCTTTATAAGATATATAAAACTTACTTTTATTTACAGCTTCTTCTATTAAATACGATGAAGCGACTGAAACTTTAATTGATGGCATTTTGTCTGACTTATTCTCCATTTCGAAAAGGTGGTAAATATGCTCCATTTCAAAAAGGTGGCGGAAAAGAAAGGAAATTAGATTGATTGTTATAAATATTCACATATATTTCAATAAAGAAATATTTTCTTGTTGTCTACTAATATTTTGTTTTCAGAGTTAATTCAACATTACCAAAAAAATATTTCAATTATGAAAAAACATGGGATTGAGTTGATGTTTTAAGTATATAATGATATAATATAACTGATATAATATTTTTATTTTTAATAAAAACAAAAATACTAATGATGTGGTATTAAAATTTTTTATTAATATTAATGCTTATTAGATGAAGATGTATAAAAAATAAGTTACAAGTTATTATTTGATCTTTAAAATTGTTTGAATGATAATTTATTATTTATTGAGATGTTTTCTTTTTTAATTTTTGTTGCTTTTATATTTTCAATTAAACTAAGTTATTGTTGTGTGATATTTTATAATAAACTTTATATTATATTTTGTATAAATAATGAATATTATCTATTTTTGTTCAATATTCCGTATTACTCTTATGTAGTTAATTATATTTTAGCAACCTGGGATTCTTTCATTATTTTCCTTTGATGCCTTGAGTTATTAAAACATAATATATTCAGAACTATGCAGAATAATAGAATAATAAATATATTCATAAAAATGAATTTAAAAGATAATAAATTTATAAAATAAAGAAAATCTTATCTTTGCTAATAATGTCTACTAATATTATTGTTTAGCAAGTATCATGGTTATAAAATGTCAAGATTTAGCTAGTTTAACTAGGCCTGTTAGTACACTTATATTATGGTTTCTTCGTTTTTTTATTAGTTCATATAATATTTTCAAAATCAAGTATGCGGAAAGGAGCTGTTTGAAATGAAGATTTACAAGGAGAATAAGGTGTAATTCCATCTAATTGGATTTGTAATAAAACTGTTTATTGGCCCCCAGGTACCAAAGCATTGACTGCACTAAAATGCTGAGAAGAATTGGCTTAAGTTTCCACAATTCAAAACTAAATTCTCTTCAGGTATTACATCTATAATTACAATTATTATTTTTTAAATAATTTTGTTAGGAAGAGTTATTTTGTTGATACAAAATATATAACTATTCATATAACTATTCATATAACTATTTCAATTCCACAGCAAGCAAACAGGATTGTGAAAAATTTGAATTTACAACTACAAAAGAAAAATGTTATAATGAGAATCTCTATTTATGAAAAAGAAAACATAAACAAAGAGAATTTCCCAAGCAGGTATTAGTTTTATGTGCTTTGATTTTATAAATTTTAATTTTTATACCTAAAAATAAAAATGTTTTTGTAATTTATACCATAAATTGTAATTATATTTTACAGGTTCAGTTATCAAAGATTTAGATGAAGTGTCAATGCACCTGACCTCCAGTTATTCATTTATCAAATCACAGGTAAACAACTTTTAAATGTATTCTACAAAATAGGGTGCTCAATGTTCTTAAAAGAACAGAGCAATTATGTATTAGTAGAAAATCACTTAGAAATTTTTTTTCACTTTACATTGTGTTTCATCAATAAAGACTCATCAGAAATGCTTTTACACTGTGTTTCATCAATAAAGACTCATCATCTCTGATGAGTCTTTATTGATGAAACTCAGTGTAAAATGAAAAAAAAATTTTGTTAAGTGATTTTTTACTAATATATATCCCCCCCCCCCCCCAAAGCTGTTATATAAGCATTTAAGTTGACACATTCAGCAAGTTTTGAACTATAGTTGGCTAATTGCAAATATTGAGGACCTTTTTTTGTGTGTGTCTCTAGTTGGCAAAAAATACATGCAATCGCCCCCCCCCCCCTTCCCCATGAGAGACCACTTCGGGACGACCCTGTCTAACAGTAAAATTACCTTTTAAAAATTCAGAAACTTTTCGAAAAAATTTTATGGCCTCCACTGATATGAAGGCCAAAGTTGGAAAAATATTCTTAGAAGCACTAATTTATATGGCTTTGTAAATGGAATACCTTTATAAGTTGTAACATCTTTCCATTCATTATATTTTTTTCAAGTTTTATTTATTTTTATTTTTTTATTTTTTTTTTAATATATTTTTTTTATTTACAGCTTCTTCTATGGTATTCAATGAAGCAAAAGAAACCTCGGTTAATGGAATATTGTTTGATTTTCTAAAATACACTCCATTTCAAAAAGTTGATGGAAAAGAGAAGAAATTTGTGTAGATTTTATTCAGTTATATATAGATTATATTCAATTATTTGTAGATCTTATTCAATTATATGTAAATATATGTAATATTTAAATATATTTTTCAATAAAACAACTTTTATCTCTTGCTTTAATAATAGGGGAGACCGGGGCTAGTTGGCCGCAGGGGTAAGTTGACGAACTGCGTTTATCTTTAGAGCCTTTCATCAGAAAGTGACAAAAGTTACTCAGAAACTTCCTTATTGATCATTTCATCATTCACTGTAGTATTGTCAGGATTCGCGCATGCGCATGGGTGATATTGAGATTTATGCGTTTTTTGGACATCGCTTCCTTTTTACTTTACAAAGAAAATATTTAGTCGTATGAAAAAAAAATTATTGTAAAATTTCCAGTCACAATTGGTTTACTATATCCAGTCAGACTTTTTTTTCAAACCTGCCGTTTTTCAGGATCTATAGACTGTTTATTAAAAAAAAAGCTTTCGGGGTAAGTTAACAAATCTTTCACGGGGTAAGTTGGCTCATGGCATTTACTATGGAAATAAATATTTATTTTATTAAAATTATTTTTTTTTTTTTAAATTTTTAACAAAATTAAAAAAAAATTTTTTTTTTGTTTTTTTTTCCACAGATAAAAGGTGGGCTACTGTTTGGCTTTTATACGGACTAATATTTGGTACCAGCTAAAAGTAATATTATTTTGGGATAAAATTGTTGCAAAAATTAATTTAAAAAAAATTTCTATTAATTTTGCACTTAATAGTGCATTAATAATCATTTTTATAGTTTGCTCCAACTTATCCCGTGGTGGGGTAAGTTTTTTTTTTTTAAAGGGTCCGGAAAGGCCCAAAGAATTTATTTTGTCAGTGAATGCAAATTTTATAAGATACCCTATTCCATACTCTTTAAGACTACACTTTAATATTTTAAAAAAATGTACTGTTAGGGCTACAGAGCTCATAGTGTAAAAACCGAGCCAACTAGCCCCGGTCTCTCCTACTATTTTAACTAAACTAAACTGAAAAAGTTCTAAATAGTTTAAGTATAGACTATGAGTAGATTTAATATCCGTAATATACCTTAATAATGAAATAGAGAAGTGCAACAGCACTATTGGACAAGCATACTACGTTTTGATGGTGATCTCAGTTTTTATCAACGGTTTCTGCGATAACAAAACGTTTGTCAACAGCCGGTTTAACGTTGATAAATCAACGTTAAAAAACTGTCATTCTTAACGTTGTTTCAATGTAAATTCAACGTTAATGTAACGTTTTTTTGTGTCGAATCAACGTTGATATAACGTTTGAACCTAACGTTGATTTAACGTTGATAAATCAACGTTGAAAAAAACTTTCATTCTAAACGTTAAATCAACGTAAATTCAACGTTAGGTTTCAACGTAAGTTCAACGTTATTTCAACGTTATTTGCCAGCTGGGTAGAAAATAATTTCAGTCACCGATAAAAACAAAAACTTTCAGTGTAAATTGGTTTTAAAAATCGTCGACTTAAGAAATCTCGATTTGCTAAAAATGAACTTTTAGTTTTTTTCTCACCAAAAGTTTTGGTTTTACTCTTTTTTAATTCTTTTTTTGGTTTAAATCCTATAAAATAATTAAAACCATAGATTTGCAAAGCTTTGGTTTTAATTATAGGATTTAATATGCTGAATATAAGTTTTATACTTTGCAACAGGATTGTTACGACATAATATGTCGGGCAGATCTGTCGACATATTTTTAGACATTTTCTGCCGACATAAAATATGTTCCACATATTTTCTATCGACATAGTTCAACATTATTTTATGTTGAACTATGTCGATATAAACTTAATATAAACTTAATGAGCTGAATATAATTTTTCCAAATATTTCTAATTCTTCAGCTTAAATGAATTTAATTTGATACGAAATTTTTGAAATTCTGTGAACCGTTTTTTCATAGAATCTTTTGAATTCAATTTTTCATACTGAAATCTTTTCCAGGATCAACTATTAATTAAAAATAACTGAAAATGTTTTTTTTTATCATTATTTTAATCAAAAGAATAAATTTAAGTTTAGTCATACTAGTAAAAACCACTTTCAGTAATAAAAAACTCAGCTTGAAATGGTTTTTACATTCTAATAAGGGAAATCGCCAATACTAATCAATATTATCAAATACTATCAAAGGATGCATCAATACTAGTCAATATTAGTCAGTACTATCAAATGATACATCGCTAAAAAGGACAGAAAAAGACCTTTATGAAACAATTGATGTTTGCTTATATGGTTTAAAATAAAAGTTTATGAAGCATAATTGATTGCAAAAAAACAACAAACTTGTTAAACTTTTTTCACTTTACTCTTTAAATTAGGCTGAAATGCGCAATAAATTTGTTAGATTGATTTTTTTTTCAAGAATATCAAACAACAAATATGCCAGACATAAAATTATGTCAAAATATGTCGATAGAAAATGTCTGACAAATTTTATATCAGCAGAAAATAATTCAGACATAAAATTATGTCAAAATATGTTGACAGAAAACTTGTGGGACATATTTTATGTCGGCAGAAAATATTTCTCAGACATATTTGCCAGATAACAACCCTGCTTTGCAAAGTATAAAACTTATATCAGCATATTAAATCCATTTGAAATTATGATAAAACAGCTGTTAGGAAATGCGCTTTGACCGCAAGCCACGTTAGAATAGTTTTATGCGAAGAAAAAAATGCTTTGGGAAAACTTTGTAAAAGTTACAAAAAAGAGTACGATTTATCGGTTGCTGAAAACTTTCAAGCAATAAACGTTGAAAAAAGAACGTTAGTAAACAGTGAAAAAAACACGTTAACACATTGCCACGCAAAGGTTACCTTGCAAGAGCTGTGAGATAATTTTACTTTGACCTTAAAGGGTAACCAATGCTTTGGACGGAAGCGAGGATTATCTTGTTTGCGAAAGAGTTTTTGCCTTAGTGGGAGAAAAGCTTCAAGCATTTTGAAAAAACCTGATGCTTACCCCAAGCCTAAGAAATTTGAAAGATTTCCAGGAGCTAATTACACCTCCAATAGGAGTGAAACGTGGATACAAAACTTGTGAAATAGAGCCGTTAGATGAAGAAGATGAATTATTTGATTGTAAAGGTGAAAAATTATTTATAAATCAACACGATGAGGTGCATCAGTCAGTCGAGGAAAACGATACAAATGTGGAAACAATCGAGTTAATTTAAATACCGTTAGCTCATCCAACATTTTATTAGGTGATTTATGTCGAGGCAATAATGATTTAAGAAAAGATGCTGTTTTCATTGATGAATTAGGAAAACTTTCAAGTAATGTAGAAACATCTACCCAATTTATTCCACATCTTACAAGATTTAAACGGTGCTACCTAACATCTCGCCGTGCCATTAAAAACCGTGTTGAAAACAACGATCTTGAAGCCGTTGACAACGAACAGTTGGATAATGAAGTGGAACACCGCGATAAAAGTAATTCGAACAGGAACGCTTTTGAGGATCTCTTTAAATAAAAAGATCATTTTTATATTTTCATATTTATAGCAACACAAACATTCTTTCCACCGTAGGTGTAAGCACAGTTTTTTAGTGTTTGAGACTTCATATGTATATATCATTTTATATAAACATCTTTATAAAGATTATTTTTTATATCCTCCTACTATCAATACAACCTCACCCCTCACCCTCCGTTTATTAGATTTAAGAAAAATATCTCCTCTCCTCCCCCCCCCCCCCCCCCGTTTATTAACCCTCCCTCCTCCCTCCCTCCCGTTTATTAGATCTGGACTAAAATTCCCAACCACCCGCTTATTCCCACTCTCCCTTGTATTCGGGACTCGAGAGTATTTTATGAAAATTCTCAATATTTTGTGATAATTCTAATAAATAACTGTTTTTCTAAATCAGATAAATATCGATTTTCAGTATGTTTTTCAACTGAAGTTTCGGTTTTTACCTAATTTATAAAAAGTACCGAAACCGAAATTTTGGTATCAGTTCAAATTAAAATTTAGACCGAAACCGATACAGAAATTCGGTCGATAACTATATTTATATATATAATATTTATATTGTAAGATTTACTTACCTTGTTTTTAAGGTCTTTAGAAGTCATATTTTGAACGGAATTGAACAGAATTTCAAAACACTTTAATTTCTCTAAAAACTCATTTTGTTTTCTCCAGCTTGTAGACGGAATTTCCACTCGATTAACACTTGGTTGCAAATAACTGCAGAATATTTATGTATTCACGAGTTTTTAATAAAATTTTGTAATATGGGGAAGATGGGGCAAAATTGCTTCACCATAATAATTTATTGCCAACATTAATTTTCAATTAGCAAGTAAATATTAGTTGATAATATTATCTTTAGGCATACACAAAAAAAATAAAAATAAACCGTCTATAAAAAAACATTAGGAATATTTGAAAAAACCAATTGATAATTAAATTACAAACTCTATATATAAAATTGCCTACTTCTATTTTTAAATTTTTTTGTAGAGTTATTATAGAAAAAGACATCTTACCCCATTCCCCATCTTCCTAAAATAGATTTTTAAAAGCATTACTAAAATAAATAAAGCAAATAAGAAAAATGAAATGTCTTACATCAAATTACGTATATAAAAAATTATAAAGTACTTTAAGTAGCAGTTTTTATAAGTGATAAAAAATAATTCTTTAGCAACTTAGTACTGTCGGACTTTTGGCAGTTCTATCTACTTCTTTATGCTTGCCTTCTAACTTTGTAGTTTAAATCTTAACACTAAATCTATTTACTTTTAAAAACATTTTACTTTTGGTTTGTACTTGCAGAATGATGCTCCAGTTAAACCTTTTATCTGCGAACCTTGATATGTAGTCTCTATAAAACAATTAGCTTGAATGGAGAATAAGTCATAATACTAAAATTAATGATTGGAAAAAAAACACATTCTAAATTCCATGAGTAACTTTGCAATGTGGGTACTATTGCTTTTCTCAGTTAATTTTCTAATTTCTATTTCCTATTTTACATTTTATTATGGTTACCAAGGTATGGTTTGAGTAAACTATAAGATGTTTTGAGCACCGTTTCTCAGAGCTTGATTTTTTATTACCTTTTAATTTTTATCAACATGTTGAAGCAATTATTTGCAAATGACACTCATTCAGCAGTAGACATCAAGAGTTCATTAGATCTAATCATATAAAAGTTAAGGTTAAAACCTTGGGTATGAAGTTTAATTTTAAAGTTTAAAGTCTTAAAGAATAAAAAAGTTTTTGTTAGTTTAATTGCTTTACGGTTTTTAAAATTTTATAGTATATACTATATTTTATACTATAGTCTAAAATTTTAAAAACGCTATTAGATTTAAATTTTCAATAGTCCTCTTAAGATTACCGAGTATCTGGATTTTAAAGTTAAATGATTTAAGTTTATAATTGAAGCGTACGTTAAGCGTTCTTTAGGTATTATTTTAAAGAACGGTTAATAGTGTCTCCGGCATTATGCATAGTAAAGGAACACTCTAAAGCAATTAAACTGAAAAAAAACTTTTTTATTCTTTAAGATTTTAAACTTTAAAATTAAACTTCATAACCAAGGTTTTAACTTTAACCTTTTATATAATTAGATCTAATGAACTCTTGGTTTGTACTGCTAATTGAGTGTCATCTGCAAATTTACAATAATTTCTTCAATCATGTTGTTGACAAAATGAAAATACCTATAGGCGGACGCACATCGGTATACCGATGTGTGTCTGTCTGTAGCTATTTTACTTCTGTCTGGAGTTTAATTATTGAGAAAATAGTGAGCGACTGAAAAAAATATTACGCAGAGCAACTCATTCCACTATTGAGAAATATGAACTATGAAACTTTATTTGGCGAACTTGGATCTAACTAAAATTTTGGAAGAATAAACAAGAAAATCAACTTTTACCAATAAACATCAGGAAGGTAACTTCAGATTTTTGTGTAATATTAAAATTACATACATTTAATTCAAATGTATGTAGGTTTAAATGACTTCATTCAAATGATTTGAATAAAGTCATGTTTCTAAATCCAATTATTAAAGCTAATTGTTTTATCAATGTTGGTCTGTAATGTAATTATTTTATAATCTGTGCCTTGAGAAAAGTAGACAAGTGGCAAAAACGTTGTCATCAATAGTTTTAAAACTTCTTTTAATCAAGTTGTTTTGAGCTTTTTAAAATGCGTTAATAACTTTTTTTTTTTTTTATCTTTTAAGTTAAACATTGTTAGTAAAAATAAAAACAGGTAGGACAGGTAAAAGGATCTTATAAAATTTATTTAATATACTGTTTCAACCTAATATAAGAAATTAGTGATTTGCTGCAAACTAGTTTTGTATTTTTTTAACATGTTAATCAACAGTGAAACCAACTTTTGCATTGTACTTAGAAAACAAGTTTACGGTCATTAACAAAAGTTTAAGACCATGATTGCATATTTGTAAATGTCAAAATTTTGTAGACAGTCCTTTCCTTTTGTATACACTCCTTTACTTTTAACTGATTCGGCTCGGCAAGCTGAGAATCAGGTTGTTGCAGTACTCGGCAAATATTTGCCTTATTCAAATTTACTTTATTGCTTACTTCAATGGTTTAATGCTTGACGGCTGTTTGTCTGCAACCTTATTCTACAAAACCTTTGCTCTGTGAAACAGAACTGCGTCATCCATGAAAACAGAACACCAATGAATGGTCATGTGCAATTGTAATTTTTCCGTAGAAGTTTCACATATTTGGCTCCATTCATAGTTGTTCTTTGAGGCAAAAAAAAGAGCTCACCTGTCCCAAGTTTTGATATAGCGCCCCAAATCATCTGATGTTTCACTGTTTGAATTGTGTAACAATCTTGAAACATTCTACCTTTAGGTCTTTTAATGTGTCTTTGTGCGTAACAAAAGTTGCAGAGTTGATTCGTCTAAAAACATAACGCTGCTCGAGCCTTCAGCTGTCCAGGTTTCATGTCTTTGGCAAATGCCATACATTTGTATTTCATAACAGCGGTTAACCGGGATTTAAGAGCTGTTCTATATGATTTAAGACCGCACTCAAACCTCAGACGACGGGAAACTATTATAGAACTAATATCTGTACCTGTCTGAAGCACAGCAGCACATATCTTTCTGCAGGAACTTGTCTAAGAACGAGTAGCAATACACTTTATTAAATGGTCATCTCTAAAACCGGTTTTCCTTGGACACCCACATCTCTTCTTGTTACAAAAAATCTCAAAAGTTTTGAAAATCACAATTACAGTGTGCACAGCTGTCTTACTACAACTCACTTTTACACTAATTTGCCGTTTTAAATATCTCTTATTGAATGTAACAATTTTAGCCTTTTTAGTTTCATAAAAATTTTTTGCCCACTTTTAAAGCTTGCATTCAAACTATCAATATCTTTCTGGTCACTATTCCGATAACACTGATAGTACTATTTTCAATTGTGATTAAATGGTGGCTGATGCAAAAACAATAGGTATTGCATGATATTGCGTCATCCCATTTAGTATGATGCAACAATGAACACTAACACTTTTACTGAATTTTAGAGAAACAATGGTTTGTAAAAGATTTTAAATTCAAAAATTTTGTTTGCAACCTATAAAATAGTTTATAAATTTCTAAGTTGAAAAATTTTAAAATTTTTTTTAGGATGAACAAATAAAGTTCCTAAAATTATACTCCTGAAGCTCTCTACAATAGAGTTTTTGCATTTTGCGTTCTGATGAACTTTCCGCATGAGCCAAACTATCATTGCGATTGCTATTCTATGAAAAAAAAAAAAATGAAAATAACAAAAAATAAAAACAATAAGAAAAAAAAAAAAAAAGAGAAGCGAGAATCTATTTACAAAATTCAGTCATACTTTTTTTTCATCATTGAAAATGCACTTTGAAAGCAGTTGACCAGCTTTAACCGCTTTAATGTGTTTGTTATTTTTTTCCAAATGTAGTTTTAACAAGGCGATTCCATTATCAGGTTTTTTGTGTTCACCAAACACCTGATAATTTAGTATTTGGCGAGAAGATCTATCAGTCTATAATTTTTTTAACACTCTATCTATAACTCTGTACTTTTTTTTCACATTTAGATAAAATTAAATATATAATATTCAATTGATCATATATGAATCAAAACTTACTATGTCATGAGCGCTTTTCGTAAACACAGGAATGTTATGCGTCGATTTAATTCTTGCCTTTAAAAATTATATTTTAGGTGACTGATTACACAATATGCCTTGAATATATATTAAAATGTCATATACTAAAATGTCATAGATTAAAATATCATATAAATAATAAAATATCATATACTAACACAAATACAAAAAGATTGGATTAGACCCATAGAGTAATTGTTTTTAGGACTTTTAACCAAGTTGTTATCGTAGGCCGAAAAAACATTTTCTTAAACATATTTTCCCCTTAAACTAGTACGATAAAAAAAACTTACTTCTTTCTGCGTAAACATGTATGTATGTATCTTAGTAAGGAAAGGGAGCGATTTAGAAAAAGTTGTAACTGTTGCAGGAAAATACAGAATATGAATCTAAGTTCAAAATAGAGAGAAAAAGTTGAGATGAGCTTTAATAAAAAAATAGATTAACATGTTTCATCTCTAATTTGTTCCTTTTGATTGGAAAAATCCATGCCTTAATGGTAAAAGCCTACCATTTTATTTTTATTCGTTGTTCATTATCCAATTTACAACTAAACAACTAAATTCCTTCACATATTTTTTACGTGTTTATTAAAACTCACTAAATTTCTTCAGTATGGTCTTTTATATCATTATCTTAATATAATAATATAATAAAATGCAATAGTTGAGAATTTACTGACTGAAACATTAGATCTTCTAGAATTTTGTGTATGCTGTCAACTCATTTGTGTGTATGAAAGGAGATTGTTTAGAAAAAACCATAAATCTGATCTGTATCAAGATTGAAAAAAAACGAACTTTTACTTTGATATAATTTAGAGGAGGTCCAAAATTCTATATTTTTTGCTTAACCAGTTGTTCTTAATTAATTTTTTTAGAAAAGTTCAAAAAAAATAGCAGTGTTTGCAATTTTTTTTGTGGTTGACCTTCTGCTTCTATTTTTAACATTTTAAAAATATTAAAAGACTTTAAAACAAGAAACCTTTGTAGCGTATTCTTTGCGTGTAAAGTTACGCAACTTTATGATAAAATTTATGCAATTTAAATTTTTATTGGATAACCTTGAACTCAATTGAATGAAAGTTGTGTTTAAAACAAAAATAAGTCTTACACTATGGTAAAAAATGTCCTTTCACTAGAAAATACTTAATTATTAATTTTGCAAACTAAATTTAAATACCGATTAAAATGAAAAATATTATAACAAGAAGTAATAAACTAGTAAATTAATAAATCGTAAACTATTAAATAAATAAATCATAATTAATGAACTTCTTTAGAAATCTCCCAGTAGTTGACGAATTTTATCATACAAAGTTGACTTTACTCAGCGTTGTTCTTGTACTTGTTTTTAATGAAATCAACAATAAATTTTAAATCAAAATTCGTATAATTTAGAAATGTTTCGGGAAATATGTCCCATTGTTAAAAAATTTCAAAATATAAAATACAGTTTACATACATGCTTAAATACAAACTAGGATTAGTTCCAAACCGATTCACAGGAAACTTCTTTCAATCTAATATCAACAAATTTAACACAAGAGCAACTGGTAACTTTATTGTACCCCTGAAGAAAAAAAAAGTTCTCAATTTTCTATTTCTTATCGTGGCCCATATTTATTCAACAAATTAATTCCGAATTATACCTCGATTTCTCTCCCAGGCAATATAACTTCTTTAAAGTCGAAACTCAAAAATCATGTTCTTAATATGGATAATTACCTAGAAATGTTCTAGTTCTAATGGTAAATCAAAATTTACGCTCAAATTAAAATAATCAGCAATCAAATACATATGGAAAATGTAAATTTTTGTTTAACAAATAAAGCTAGTATTATTATTATAAACCTCAACTCTAACACAAAACATAGTTCAATTAAAAAGAAAAGAAAAAAAAGTTTGCAATAATAACATGTAAAACATTTCTTTAATGAGAATCACATTGTTTATATGTGTGCTTTACGCAATACCTCAAGGTTCTCGATGATAAGACTAATCTCAGTCTTCTACGAGTTCCCTACAACATCAAAACCCTTCTTATCAAGTCATAGCATACCTAATTATTGCTTCCTATACTTAACGGTATTTTGTAAAATGTATTTTTTTTTTGTTTAGGAAGTACAGTTTCTTTATAATATTGCAGTGTAAAAAATTTGTAATTAATATGTAGTTGTAAAAATTTAAAGAAAAAAAAAAAAAAAAAAACAGAGCGGGTTAGCATAAAAAAGAACTGCAAACTTTGCATTATGCGTCCAAGAGAAATTAACTCTTGTTTAAAATCTTAGCTGGTTTAAAGTAACAAGGCATATCATTTACTTGTAAATCAGATGTCAAAAAATATATTGAAAAAGCGAAAGATCTGTTTAATACAGAAAGCAATTGAAGATATCTAATTTTAGTGATACAAAAGATCCACTCTGCAAAGACCCACACAAAAAACGCTGTGTTATGTTTACAGAAAAATAAGTTATTAATTTAGGTTAATAACTTATTTTTCTGTAAACATAACATTAATAAATTATTACTTGGAAAGTCCTCACAAAAACCCACAATCATCTATCAGACTTTTTTTTTTGGTTTTTAGTTAAGGTGCTCCAAAAAGAACTTAGAACTATCACAAAGCACCGTGTAAGAGCAATTTAACTAGGAAGTTCATATCTCCTTCCTTACCAACGTCGCTTATCGACACTGAACCTCAGAGCTCTTGTTTTTAAGAAAGAAATCCATTCACTGCAGCACGACCGCTATGAAGTTTTTTCGTATTTACACGAGTAATCGTTACAAATTGTTTCTTATATGGACTAATTTCATGTATAATGCCTAATTTTATGTTGTATTTATAACCATTTATAATGATTACATATTTTATTGATTTAATGAAAGGAAAGTTATTTACCATGGATTCTACTTTAACAATAATAATGACTTTACTTAAGTTAAAAATCGATAATTTTGTCAAAATAATCACTTTTATTAAAATTGAAGTAGAAGGTTAAATATTTATAACAAAAAAAATTATTAAGTAATTCGAAATCAGCATAAAAAGTTCTCTAAGAAAAAGTGGTTAAACTACACAAACTTTAAAAAAAGTTACTTTTGGACCCCCTTAATTATAATTGAGTAATCCGAAAAATAACTATTTACAAAGCTCAAAAAGAGACTGGTAAAGAAGCTACAATGCTTTTTAAAAAAATGTCATTGGTTACCACCTTCCATTTCTAAAATAATGGATAGAGTAGCTAGTTTGGTCTTTAGGCCCTTCTCTTTTCTTTTTTTTTTAAAAACTTACTCCCAACATAGAACAG
Organism: Hydra vulgaris; assembly: GCF_038396675.1. Taxonomy (NCBI): domain Eukaryota; kingdom Metazoa; phylum Cnidaria; class Hydrozoa; order Anthoathecata; family Hydridae; genus Hydra; species Hydra vulgaris. Next base: position 34,275,729 of record NC_088928.1, read on the forward strand.
TGGTAAAGAGCAAGAATAGTGGGAAAGAGCAAGAAAACGTTAAACAGAAAACATAAAAGGTTGGTAGTTGTATGAGTCAGGAAAACATAACGATCTAAGAGTTTCAAGGCATCGATGTACGAGAAAAAAAATTAGATGAATAAATATTTGAAGCCCATAACTTAGCGCAGACTTTGAAATGCGAGTAAGGAGTATGAGCTTTGGTTTATGAAACTAGAAATGATAGCTCGTTTAAGCAATGGCCATGATATTATTTGTAGAAAAGAAAAAGATATGCAACCTTACAACGATGGAAGATTTGCTTAGGCTTGGTAGATAAAGCAGATCTAACTACATTACATTGTAATGATGCATTTTCTTGTCAGAGAAGAGAGTGTCATTAGAAGAACCAGCTCAAAAATGACAACAGTAAAACAATACAAATATTAAATCAACAAAAATAATTTTAAAAAACTTTTTATTTTCGCAACAGCACAAACGCATTTTCACTTTAAAGGACAGGTTATGACCAAATTGATGGCTTTGCTATGGGTTTTCTATTAGCACCTGTACTTGCTAATCTATTTATATATATATATATATATATATATATATATATATATATATATATATATATATATATATATATATATATATATATATATATATATATATATATATATATATATATATATATATATATGTATATATATATATGTATATATATATGTATATATATATATGTATATATATATATATAGCCCTTAGAATTAAGGTCGGCATTAGGCAATATCAACCTAAATGCCGATCTAAAAGTGTTTGAGTTAGGCAAAAAATTGCTGACCTCGTTTCTATATTTTATGGTAGCCCTTTTGTGTCAATTTATTTTTGCCAACCTGATGCCGACCTCTAACAGTTTAAAGTTGGCAATTTATTGCCGACCTCATTTTCCCCAATTCCGAGGGTTGTATACATATACATATTCCGAGGTATGTATATATACATGTTTAATCAAAAGTCTAACGCTTATAAATCTGATCAAGATAAATTATTAAAATCACTCATTAAAACAATCGATAATTTAAAAATTGAAATTTATTGTTAACCGAAAGAATAAACATTTTAAAGAAAGTTATACATTCTACGAATGTAAAATAACACCACCTTAGAACCAAAAAAACAACTAAATTCACTTAACAAATTTTTACCAAAAGTCTTACCAACAAGTTTAATGAATTTTTTTCTATACCGTAAAATTGCCTATGTTCGGTCACCATGTAACTTCGGTAATTTAAGAAAAAATATAAAAAAAGCATGCAAAACTCAAATTTTACAAACTTTTTTCTCAAATAATATTTCTAATTAGTTCGTAAATATGAATCTATAAAAAAATGTTTATATGCAACCTGCTGAAATAATTCTTTAGCAAAACAACAGTTTTCAAAAATGCATACTAATAAAATCTAAAATAAGCAAGTTATTAAAAAAATGATCAAATTTAATCTTAGTATTATTAAGAATCACCAAAAATTATTAATTTTTGAAAATTAACTACTTTTTTTTTAAATTAGTGAAATTTTGAAATACTCTAACTTTGGTTATTCACGTATAAACAATGAAGGAGATAATTAGCAGTAAAATTGTGAAATGTTGATAAGTGTTGCGAATGTAAAATTTATTGTTAACTTTACCTGTAAATTTACCAATAAATTTTGACATTTTTATAATGGATTCACACCATGGTATTTTATTAGTATAAAAAATTTGTTCCAAATTTCAAAATTAACTGACGGTTCTTTGAGTTCTTAAAAAAAAAACTTGTGACATTTTTTTTGGAAATAAAATTACAGCTCAACGACAATAATGGATGCGTTGCAAATCCTGTGACGATTGGTTTTGTGGACCTTGCTGTTCTACTATGGTCAACGGTGCGTGCAAGAATTTCCAATACGCATACAAAGGTCATTAAAAGCAAAGTAGTGTTTTTTTGTTAATTGAAAAAACCTTTTGAAATTAATTGAAAAGTAGTTTTTTTAATTTTATTAACCAGTGGCATAGCAAATGTGATAATGGCCAAAGTAATAAAATAGTTGACTAATTACAATAAAATTTAAAAATACTACTACTCATATTTAAAAAGGCCTTTTTTTATGTGCACCTTCTTGTTTTCTTTGGTGCCCCAAAAGACTTTTTTTTTACGCCGGGGCGACGCCCTCCTTAGTTTTATTTTTTATTTTTACTAATTTTTTAAATTTTATTTAGATGCCCAAAGAAGTCCTTACATTCTTATCACAGAGCCCCACGGATGAGCATTTAATGGAAGTTCACGCCTTCTTCCTAACTGATGTCGCAAAACTTGCCCAGAGGTGGGGTTTGAACCACTGATCCTTTGTTTCTGAGGCAAGTGCTATACCACTGCGCCACGGCTGCTCAAGTTACTGGTATTACCTGAATTTATGTGCTCTACCACTGCACCACGGCTGCTCATAGTTACTGGTATAACCTGAATTTATATCATAGTTTTACAATAAAACAACATTTAAAAATTAGTTTTCATTATTTGTAAAGTTAAGTTTGTTATAGGGGAAAGGCGCCTATGATGGCATAGCGCCTATGATGACACACCGGTCATATTTCCATTAAAATTGGTTTTGATAAAAAATTGATTAGACCTACATGACTATACTGACTTTACATTAGTTTTAGTGAAAAAAACGTCCCTTGTGCACAAATATTGTTTTTATAATCAACAAAAATAAATTTTGGGATGTGCTGTTGTAGTTTTATTTCCTTCATATATTTAAGATTGTGATTTTACTATTAACTGTACAGAAATAAAATTTTCATGCATTTTATATTCAAGTTTTGTGCATTTAGTGGAATAGTTACTTTAATTTTATCTTTTGAACAAAGCAGACACAGCTTGTTTTAATGAAAATGATGACTTTTACCCATGATGGCATACTAACGAGTTGGGGGTGTTGAAATATTGACGAGTTGGGAAAACCTTTTTTTTTTATAAGAAAAACTTATTTTTAAGTAAAGTTAAAAAGAAGCGATGCTCCAAAATTTTTTTTTGGTCCAAAAAATACGTAAAACGCAATATATCATATGCGCATGCGCAAAATTTTACAATGCTGGTGTGTAGCATGAAATGGTAAATTAGGATGGTTTCGAGTAATTTCTGGCTTTTCTGAGGGAAGACTCTAAGGTTGAATGAAATCATTAAGTTACCCTCGATCCTAACTAGCCCCATCCTCCCCTATGCCATCATAGGAGCAGTGGTTGCCTATGATGGCATACTTGTGCTTTTTTTTACAATAAGAATAACTTATAAAAAAAAAAAAACTGATGAAAACTCCCAGGGTAATTATTGTTCTAGATGTAACAAGGAATGCATCCATATCAAAACTTCTATTATTGGTCTTCAGGATACTGAATAATGAAGCTTCAAAGTTAAGTATGCCATCATAGGCGCCTTTCCCCTACGTTATTAGAATTTATATAGTGATCGAACTTATGAGATGGTATTGAAAGTTCTGTCAAAGTAGATGTTTTCATTTTAAATTAAATATTGAGTACTAGTTTTTATTTTTCATTTTTACAATATCAATTATCAGTATAATTTTTTGTATGTTTCAGGAAAAAAAATTGAAAAGTTTTTTATTTATGCGCGATAAATAAATGTTCGAGGCTTAAGTGACCGAACAACTCAGGCGATTTTATGGTACGTCTAATCAAACAAACCTGACTTAATTTGCGTTAGCAAAAGAGTTTTTTCGTGACATTAATCAAAACTTATTGATTAATGTCACGAAAATGCGATAACCGATCCTGTAAGTGGTTAAACCTTAGTGCAAAGCTTGGCTTTGATTTAATTATAAATACTTTAAGTTCCGCAAACTTTATAAATAAAGTTTGCAGAACTCAAGGTTAAAAATGTTTGTAAACTTTATTATCTCTTTGATCTTAATTTGATCAGCTATTTCATGCTCAATCGCCAAAACGGCTGAATTATTAAGATGATTTTGCGTGGTTTTGAATGTAAATGTTAGTTTCTGTAAGTAACTAATAATTACTTTCAATTTAGAGAAACTCCCCATTTGCTACAATTGCTGGTATAGTAGTCATATATATTCACTAAAGTTGGAAGCAAAGTTTAACGTAGTTTTCAATTCGAGTACTTCGTTTACGCTTCCTTTATTTTCCAAAAGTGCAGAAACTGCAGAAACTTTCTCTGCTAATACTCTTTCATCTATATTAACAGAATCGCCTTCAGTTAAAATAATTTTATATTTTTTGCAGTGTTTTAATAGAGTTTTTTGAGACATGGCTTTAAAGTTGTATATATTATACAAGAATTAACCCCTTAACTGTGTCTGACGGATATATCCGTCTTTCAAGGGTGTAGCTCTACGTGTGTCTGACGGATATATCCGTTTATTGGAACTGTAGGCTTATATGTGTCTGACGGATATTTCCGCATTTTGGAACTGTTGCACCGTTTGTGACTGTCGGATATTTCCGTTTTTTACTTGAGTTAAACAACAGATCAGATCAGATAAGTTAAAAGCAAGTTTGTTATTTATGTTATGTAATAGCTTTTAACAATAGTATGGTCTTCATTTTATACTCTAGAGTTTTTTCAAAATATAGCTAATAGCTTTATGTGACAATGCTTTAGTTTAGTGGAAAAGTAAACATGGCTTCGGCTAGAAAATCTTACCCTAAAAGAAGTAATTATTCTGTTCAAGATCTAATTGAATACATGGGAGAAAGCGATGAATTATCTGATATTAGTTCTAATGATGGTTCTTCTAATGAAGGTTCAGTTAAATCTGTTACAGAAGAAGAAATAATTTGCTCATCATCAGCAGATGATGATAATGAAACTGACCTTCTTGACACTGATGTAATACAATTAGAACAAGATAATACAAACGATGAACCGAATTGGGTTAAAATAGACGGTTATAAAGCAAATTTTGCTAAATTTGAGGGTAATGCGGGACCTCATCCAAGTTTTATAGTTAATAGTACTCCTCTTACTATATTTGAAGCATTTGTAACAGACGACCTCGTTGATCTTATTGTCGAGCAAAGTAACCTTTTCGCAGTACAATATCGTAAAAATAATATAATTAAAGATAAATCCCGAGTTCAAAAATGGATACCTTTAGGCAGAAACTACATCAGGCTCTATATAGCATTCATTTTATATCGTGGAATCTTATGGAAACCAACACATGCTATGTATTTTTCAACAAACCCTCTGTTTGACACACCACTAATAAGAAAAGTATTGTCTTTTGATAGATTTTGTCTTATTGAGAAGTTTCTTCATTTTGTTGATAACAGTAGTTTGCCAATACGTTTCTGTAAAAAAGCAAAAATTAAACCGAACTATGACTACCTAGTAAACAAATTCAAAACTCTGTATATACCAAATAAAAATATATCAATAGACGAATCACTGCTGCTTTGGAAAGGTCATTTAAGCTGGAAACAATACATTCCAAGCAAGCGTTCCAGATTTGGAATGAAGTCCTTTGCAATATGTGAATCAGCTACTGGCTATATTTGGAATTGTTTTTTGTACACTGGTAAGGAAATGACTGAAAGTTTTGCACCAGACTTGAAAAAATACAAATATCAAGCTACTAAAATTGTTATTACTCTAATGGATAATTTAATTGGTAATGGCTATTGTTTACACATTGATAATTGGTATACATCTTATGAAATTTGCAAAGTATTGCTGGATCATAATACTGATTGCATTGGTACATTACGTAATAATCGCAAACAGTTACCGCAGGATATAAAGAATGCTAAAATTAAAATTGGTGATACTTTAGTTCGATATGATACTAAAACAAATATAATGTGTACCAAATGGAGAGACAAGAAAGATGTGCACATGCTGAGTACCTGTGTTCAAAATGATACAATCACTGTTAATAGAGCTGGCAGAGAAAAAAATATTCCTCTAGTGATACATGAATATAACAAAAACATGGGTGGTGTTGACCGATCTGATCAAATGTTGACAACATATGAATCCGAAAGAAAAAGACTTAAAAAATGGTACAAAAAGATTTTTATGCATTTGATTAGCGTTTGTCCATTCAATGCAAATATTATAAACAATAAGTTATCACCTAATATGACATCCTTACAGTTTAGAGAGTCCATTATCTCCAATCATATGAATAATGTCTGGGTTTTCATAAATGTTTAACAAGGCATTGTAAATATCTCTTTAATCAAACCTTTAGGGCTTTAAGACCTCTATTCTATAGCCAGTATATAGCCATTAAAAAGATTTTTATTTTATTTGTTATTCTCAAAAGGATGGGTGACAAATAACTTTAATACGAAATAAAAATTTCACGTTGATCTAAGCTAAAGAAAAAACCAAACAGTATACGTTACGATATTAAATATTTTTATATAAAAAATAAAATGTCGCCCTTAAGATTTACCGCCCCAGATCTTGATTGTCCGGCACAAGAGCGAGTCCTGACTGAAGTTAGATCTGCTTAGACTCAATATGAATTTACTACAAAGTTTAAATTAAAATTTAAACTTTGTTTGGACCATGCGCAAACAAACAAACAAACAAAACAACAAAAAAAACGCCAAAAAAAGGATGACGCAAAATAATTTGAAATATTTGAAACACTAGCATTACAACTATTTACAATAATCTCCGTATAATAATTAGGTATAACCACAATACTGAACCCGTTTTTTTTAAAAAAAAAGAGCGTTGTTATTGTGATGTCTTTAATATATAATATAAAATGATTTCGGTAATACAAAATATTAAAACAAAAAAAACTTATACCTTTTCGTCTAAAAACCAATTTCCAATATGCTGAAGGCTTTCAAGCAACAATTTATTTGAGTTTAATTCAACATTGCCAAACTCTTTATAAGGAGCATTTGTCTTCGCAAAAAATCCACATGATTTCTGTTGTGCTCTTCTATTTAAAGTTATTTTCCATTGGTTTTCACTAGGAAACAATGTATAAGTGTTTGTAGATTTCGCTTTCAGTTTTTGTGGATTATAGTCTTGTTTCTTTAAAAAACCACTTTGACGAATGCATTTAAACACATCAAAAGCATTAAAAGATAGTGAAGCTGGATCCGAATGTTGAGTTGTAGTCATAACTGCAAGTTATTTTTTTCTTAGCGGCGTTTTTAAGAAAAAAAGTACACTTTAGTGTCTTCTAATTTTAACGATATTCGCGTGAAAGTTTGGATTTAAAAAAATGTGTTTGGTTTTTATAAAGTTTTAAACAAAACTGAACAGCCAATCAGGGCCGTCCCAAACGGGAGTGTAGGGGGTGCCCCCCCCCCCCAAGCTGTTATATATGTACTTTATTTACAAGCTTTGCAATAATACTACAAATAGCAAAGGCGTTTATTTAGATAAATACTCCTATTTTCTTTTTTTTTACCATTAACGAGGAAAAAAAGTAAAAAATGAAAAAAAAAAACAGTTTTAAAGAATTGAAGAAAAGTTTAAGCCAAGAAAAAAAAAAAGAAAAGAAAAAAAAACTCATAAAAGATTAAAGAGTATGTAGGTATGAAGTATTAATGAAAAAATTAAAGAATAAACGAAAAAAAAAAAAATAATAAACAATACAGTTAGAATTATTTCGAGCAAAAAAGTGTTTGTATTTAAATACAGTAATGGAAAATAATAAGAATTATTACTTGAACTATTCTTGAATATGCATCACCAATATGGATTCCTTATAATCATAGGCGGATCTAGGGTGGGGCAAAGGGGGCAGCCGCCCCGGGCGCCAAATTGACAGGGGCGCTAAATTGACCATTGAAAGAAAAAAAAAGTTTTGAAGGATTTTTTATTTATTTTCACTGATATTTTTATTTTTTAAATGATTTTTTTAATTAAAGTTATTTTTAAAATCTATTATTTTTTTCACTAATATATGAAGAGCATGTTTGATAGTATGGCAGTTATGAGATCAATCTCAACTGGTTTGAGGTTCGCTTTACTACAATCAAAACAAACAAAATGGCGTAAATTGAAGAATTGAAGAAAAACTGCAAAAGTAGATTAAGAAGTGAGAAAAAACCATTTCTATAAATGAAAAGACAGAAGGCAAGTGGATCTCAAAACAGAAAAAGTGCTGCAAAAAGAGCAAAAAGAGCAAAAAAAGATCTTTCATGGAAACATTTATGAAAAAACGACATGTTAGAAGGTAAAAAAGACTAATGTGAAAATAAACTTGTTGTTGATAATAAAAAATATATAATTTGTTTATTTTTTAGTTGCTTCAACAAATACCAATGTTACTCCTTCAAACCCAGTTTCTTCTACTAGTACTGCATCAACCTCGGCTGTATTGACTGGCATCTCAGCTTCAAGTAACACAGTTTCTACATAAATTATTTCAGAAGTAGAACAAGAAATAGAAGTATGTCATTTTGCAAGAGTTGCATGCAGACATAGAAAAAGATAATTATGATCAAGTCAAAGAATTAAGAAAAAACAAGTCTCATCATAATATTCGAATGTGGCCAATGACAATTTTCTCATCATCGAGATGTAATGGTACAAATTGGAATAGAGACATTGCAAAATCAAAACTTCCCTTTTCCAACTGATGAATAAAAAAAGAGAACATTGTTTAAGAAATACATTTCACAATGGACAAAAAGTCTTACGAACATGGTTATGTTATTCTCCTACAAAAAATGCCTTGTTTTTTTTCTGCTGCTGCCTATTTAATTGAGAATCTAATTCATCTACAAGAAGCAGCTTTGATCTTGAAAAAGGATTTTCACACTGGAAGAAGCTTAATCCACGAATTCCAAGTCACGAGGGAAGCTCCGCTCATCGTTCGGCATTTTTAAAGTGGAAAGAATTGGAAAGAGGCTTCAAAAATGATGGGCTAATTGATGATCAGCTTCAGATTTAAGTCACTAGAGCTGCTCAGAAATGGAAGCAAGTTTTAGAGCGTGTTACTGCAGCAATTCAAATGCTTGCCCAGAAAAATTTAGCATTAAGAAGTCATAATGAGTCTCTACAATCAGATAAAAACTCTGGAAATTTCCTTGCTCCTATGAAGTTTCTAGCCAAATTTGACCCATTCATGAAAGAACATTTAGAATCAGTCAGCTCAAAATCTGGTTCTTTATCATATTTCTCTCATGGAATTCAAAATGAACTAATTAATCTGCTTGGTTCAAAAGTACGTAAATCTATAATACTTAATGTAAAAAATGCGAAATATTACAGCATCATTTTTTATACCTCTTCTGATTCATCACATATTGAACAAATGTCTCAAATTGTTAGATATGTTGATGTTGAAAGAGGCAAAGTCACAGTGAAAGAAGCTTTTTTAGACTTCATTCAAATTCATGGTAAATCGGCTGAAGCGATTACAACGGAAATAACAAAAAAGCTTAATTCAGATGGATTGAATTTACAAGACAGCAGGGGCCAATCCTATGATAATCAAGCAACTGTAGCAGGAGCTAATTCTGGAGTTCGAAAACGAATATTAGACTTGAATTCGTTAACAATATTTGTCCCTTACAATAATCACTCTTTAAATTTGGTTGGAGTCCATGCTGCACATGTAAATAGTCAAGCTGTTACTTTTTTGGCACATTGGAAATATTATTTGTTTTTTTCTCATCATCAACTCATAGATGGGAAGTTTTGAAGGAATATGTGAAAATAACATAAAAAAGCCATTCAGATACAAGATGGAGTTCAAAACAGCTGCAGTTACCTCCATATCAATTCAACTTGAGGAGGTGTTGGCAGCTTTGGAAATGTTACGTGAATCTTCTAGAGAAACGCTTGACTCACGAGGTGATGCTGGACTTATTCTTTCTGCCATTCAAAGGTTTAAGTTTGTGGCTCTTTTGAACTTCTGGTCTGAAATACTTCCTTCAATTGACCGAATTCAAAAGTGCTTACAAAGTAAAGAAATTATTTTCAACCAAGCCTTAATTCAATTAGGAGCTTTGACTGAAAAAATTGAAATTTGGAGAAATGTATTATGCACCTCTTCCATTACAAAAGCTGAGGAAATGTGTGAAAAATGGGATATTACCGTGGAGCGTAGAATTCGAAAAAAGCGTGTCATGTCAGGAGAAACTGCTTCAGATGCCGGTTTAAATGCTCAGCAAGAAATGGATTGATGTATGAAAGAAATGTTGGACAAACTTGATATTGAAATTTCTAACCGATTTTCACAGTTGTGAGTTTTAAATGAACGATTTGGCTTTCTGTGCTCCATTGAGTCTGTCATTAACATACCAAATTGGGAAACTAATAAGGCAGAAATGGAAAGCCTTCAAAAGAAATATTTTGATCTTGCCTCTTGGTACTCTAATCTTAATGGCAATGAAGTTTTTGATGACTTTTTGATGAAGATATTATTGTCTCTTTTAGAAGAGCTAAACTGCAAAAAAAAATGGACTTCTCTCCAATAGGGCTCCTTACCTACATGTCATATTTAGGACTTGAATCATATAAGACAATTTTCCTATTTGCCCCGGGCGGCAAAATTCCTAGATACGCCACTGCTTATAATAAAAATGATATACATAAATTAGAAATTGTTCAACAACGAGCAGCTAAATTGATTCCAGAGTTAAGAATCTACCCTATGAAGAAAAGTTAAAAAAATTCCAACTAACTTAAAAACCAGGAGAATAAGATATGATTTGATTCAATATTATAAAATTTTTCATAAATTGGACAAAGGGTTTTGGTATCAACGATCAAAAGCAGCAATTTCTATATCAGCAGATGGTCCAGCTGCAAACATTAGAGGACATAAAGCACGTGTAGATATTGAGCTTATAAAAAGAAACAAGCCAAATTTTCTGACTGAGTTGCAAAATGGTGGAATAAAGTACCAGAAGAAATCATTTTCGCAAAAAGTATAAAAATCTTCAAGAGCAAGCTTGATAGACATATAGATATTATGAAAATCTGATCTCTATGAGTATTACAAAATTGTAATTAGCATGGGTTCATAATAGATTCAACATGGAGTTGAATCTCAAGGAGCATATAAAAAAAATAAACGAATGGGCCTTAATGAAATATAAAAACCTCTAATAGCAAAGTTTAAATTAGATAACGGAACAAAAAAAAAATGAACAATTTTAATGTATGATTATGTGTAATCCAGTGGCGCACCAAAAAAGTTTGCCGCCTGGGTGCAAAACTCAGGGCCGTCCCGAAGAGACCTTGAAGAGGGGCGACGTATGTGTTTTTTGCCGAGTAAGGCCTAGAAATTTTTTTTGCTTAGATCTTAAAAAAGCAAACAAACAAACTACAGATCTAATTTTGATGACTCCAGTATCTAATTTGCCGACAAATAAATTTCGTATGCATTCATATATTTTATTTCTGTCATATATATGGTGCAGGATTTTCAGTTTAATCACACAATTCTAATGAGTTGATATCGATTTTTTTTTTTTTTGTAGGATCAGAGAGTTTAATTAGTAAATTTGCACACTTTTTTGCCGCCTTTGAAATTTGCTGCCTGTATGTGAGGCACTCCCAGCACCCTCGGTTTGGCGCCGAATATGATTTGTTAATAAATAATTTAAATACAAGATTTTCCAGATATTTGATATCTCCTGAAACTTTTATTGCTCTTTTGGCACCAAAATGAGTTTTTGTGTATTTATAAAAGAAGGAATATCACACCTAAACACTGTGAATGTATTGATAGTCTTTGAATGACATTTAATGACTTCCTCCATGACATTCTTTAACATTTTTAAGATTAAATATTTAGTTTGAAAACCAGATCCGCACATTTCCAAACAAACTGCACTGCCATTATAATTCGTTGTCTGTCTGAAGGAGTTAGTACGCAAACAAGTAGTTTAAATTGCCCGGGAATATAATCTACCGTATCTAGTATTCGATCAACTTTTAAAATTAACTTAATTTCTTTTCATTTCAAAAGTATTTTAGTTCATTCTTTTCAGTTGTATATCACTATTGTCAAAGTTCGATTTTAAGTAACAATATTTACAACGTATTTGACAAATGATATGATTCGGAACATTATTAACTTCAACAAAAAAAATAACAGACATAATTTTAATATTCGATCTAATATATGGCGTTGACAACCAACATATAAAGGTATCTCAAATCTAAAACCTTCAAAACCATAAATATCTGGTTTTTTGATCTTTATTTGTCTTTTTTTAATCAATTTTTCTATTACTCACGGTACTGATCTTCTGTCTGTTGGAAAATTTAAATAACCAATATTTCTAAACATATATATATATATATATATATATATATATATATATATATATATATATATATATATATATATATATATATATATATATATATATATATGCAAATTATGTTAGTGTATTTTACAAATAGAGTGCTCAATGTTCTTAAAGAACAGAGCAATAATAAATTAGTAAAAAACACTTATCTAACTTTTATCTTCGACTTGGAGTTTCACCATTGCTGGATCATCAGGAAGAGTTCTCTTCCTGATGAAAAAAGAGAACTCTTCCTGATGATCTAGCAATAGTGAAACTCCAAGTCGAAGATAAAAGTTAGATAAGCGTTTTTTACTAATTTATATATATAAATATATATATATATATATATATATATATATATATATATATATATATATATATATATATATATATATATATATTATTGATTTGGATTAAACATTACGAAACACAATAAGAAAGAGCAAAAGATTTATACAACTTTATAAATATAATTTACAGACTATACAATATGACAAACAACAAGCCAACAAATTGTACAAATTCACAGTTTTAAATATAAGCATAAATATATTGAAAAAAGTTTAAAAACTTTTATAAGTACAAATTTTTTTTGTTTAAATTTAAAAATTGTTAGTTATAAAAAAAAACAAAATACTATTTTTACTTTTATATTCAACAAAAATCAGGTACTTGAAGTATTTATTTTGTGGGATACATGGGATTCAGGCTACAACTGGGTTCAATCCAAACAGCTTAACATAAGAAAACGATATTAGTTTTAAAAAAATAATCTAAATGATAAAATCAAACGTTTGAAATTATTTTTAAAATTAAAATGAGATCATAAAATGAATATTTAAACAATTACTACCTTTAGTGTGTTACAAACACGTTTCATTTTGATTTAAAAACCAATGGTCCCAATATTTAGCCCTTAAAATTTTTGCTTCGTTACCTTTTATCCAATTGTTTTGAATAACTACAGGATGAACTTGTGTTCGAAATAACTCGTTTGTATACCAATGACCACTAACAAAATTGGTCCTTGAGAAAAATGCCCATTTTACACGAAACTCTGAAAGGAGATTAGGTAACATTAGTTGCTCGTTTCCTTCGTCACCAACTTCAACGTCGGTTAAACTGTTTAAGACTGTAGTCACCCTTTTTTCAAGTTCTCGCCACATACGTCTAGTAGGTTTTGTTTTATTTAGAAAAATAAACCCACCACAAGGCATATTCTGATTAATGAGCCCATCTTGTTGTACCACAATGTCTTTTTCAGTGAACTCAATGAGATATTTAATTGGACTCTCAAACCAAACTGCATCGGCTTCGCATATCCAGACACTAACATCTGCATTCAAGATTTTATTTGTTAAAGATATTCTAAACAAAACATATTCGTAGTATGAACGAAGACCATACTCGAGATCAAGAGATTCGTACGGCAATAGAAATAAATGAAGAACTTTCACATTAAAAGCTTTTAGCTGCTTAAATGCGTGGTCATCTGTAGCTATAAGAATTAATCGTTGAAGAACTTCATTTTGATTTTTTACATTGCACAACCACGATTTAGTGTGCAAAAGAAAAGCGCTGTTCATCATTTGCAAAAAAATAAAACCATATTTTGATTGAATAGTTAAAGACCTGTCAATTATGGCTTGCACATAAGTTTTTAAACTTACGCTATATAGATTCGAAATACGTATAGTTGATGGCGTCAAGGTGGTGTTAGCAGGTGGTTTTCTTTCGACACCTGTATTTTCTAAGCGTATAACTTTTTTTATTGATTCAAAATGTCTTTCATCAGTGTGCGGGGCAAGTTTTACAGCAACATTTCTCATAAAGCTTGGAGCATGCAGTATTTCATTGAATTTGAAATACGTGGAGAAATATAACAATAAAGAAACAAACAACAAAAAAGTTATTATCTCAATTTTGTAAACTTTTAACATAACCTAAAAATATATATTTCTTTGTATAGAATATTTTAAATATACATATAATAATAGGAAAAAACTTGGTAAAGAAAAAAGATGAAATAAAATTAGATGACATTTTTAAGACAAATAAAACAAAAAGTATAAAATTATTCATTCCCTTCATACAATCATTGCAAAAAATAAAAAAAACTAACAAAAATTATCTACAAAAACTATTTCTGAAAATTCACAATATGTACATGATAACTAATAAAGGGGCTACATAGGCGGCTGATATGGAGGCGGACACGTGTTAACATCAGAAGATACAAGGTCTGCATTAATAAAAGAATACGGAGGTGGTGCGCTTGCATGTTCATGTTCTAAAATAGTCAAATGAAACATAAATTTTTTTAATGAAAAAGTTTTAGAAAATTTACTTAAGAGTAACTTAATAAAGATTTGTGTCGTTTTTACCTCATATATCGAAATTACGTCAATTTGATACGAGTTTCCAACTGTAATATTAATATGCTAACAATATAATTAATTTTAAAAACGTAACTTGATTATAAAATAAAATAACCTGAGGACAACCCTTCATTTGTCTAAAAATTATAACCTGAAATCACACATATTTGAATTTGGGGCCTACTTCAAATACATTTATCGCGAAACATAAAAAATGCCCGTGATGTATTTTATCCTTTTTAGAAAGAGTATCCCATTGTAGTTTTAATGGTCTAAAGAAACTAAGAGGATATTGTTTATAAAAAAAACTTATGAGTCATCAAAGTATCAAAAAAATAATTTAACTAGCATTCAAAAATCAGTCATAACGGAAATGGGAAAGGTCCCAAGGTTGAATGTACTGATTTTCTATTACTACATATTACAATTTTTTTAATGCAAAAAAAAAAAAAAAAAAAAAAACTTAGGGGGTAATATTGCATTGTTGAAATAACTTTACGTCAAAATGATGCAAAATCTGATTTTTTTTTTCAAATTTATATGTTTGTAGACTTTAAAATTTTTTTTTTCAATAAACATTTTTAACTTGATGTTTATTAAACATAATTAAATTATTGTTAGACATTATATCTTAATTTACAGTTATTTAGAAAAAAACTTTATAAAATCAACATGCAAAAATATTTGCGTGAATAACAAAGCTTTTGCCCCCATGATCATAAATATGTTTTTAGAAAAGTTGTACTTGAAAAAAACTGATGCAAGTGGGTAGCTAAAAGTAAAACGATTTAAAATTTGACGTCTATGGTTCCACACTTATGTAATTTGGACAAGGTTTCCATATTGTCGTATTCATATTTAAATACGACATTATTGAAGGTTAAAGCAATTTTTTACAACTAGATGCTCTTCCTAGCTTTAACCTGATTAGCAAGTCTGGAACCAGCTTAGCAAGTCGGGACTAAGTAATTCTATTATGAGTCACAATATAATTACTTAGGAAGATTGCCATCAATAATTTAAAAGTTTCTTCTACCCTTATCCACATTTAAAATGGGATTTTCATATTACACCTGTCACACGATTATAAAAAAGTTAGTTAAGAAAACGCGAAACTTTTATTAGGAGTATATTTTTTCAACAAAAAAAATATACTCCTAATGAATTAAAATGAAATACAAACTTAACAGTATTATGCAAACAAAAAATAACATTAGTAAAATTATGAAAAAATACAAAATAAATGATTAATATTTATTTATGAAATTTTTAGAATAAAACACAGGTGAATAAATTTGTGGTTAGGTTAGATAAGATCGGCAGGATTGCTGGAATGCAGAACAGGATTATTTTTTTTTAATAATATTACATATTATCAAAAAAAAAAAAACAAGTGAGGTTGCGCGAGGGAGCTATATAAGGGTATATATATATATATATATATATATATATATATATATATATATATATATATATATATATATATATATATATACATATATATATATATATATATATATATATATATATATATATATATATATATATATATATATATATATATATATATATATATATATATATATATATACATATATATATACATATATATATATACACACACACAAAGATGACAAACTCAGACTTAATATCAAGTAAAAAAGACTAAAGCATTTAAGTTTTAATTAATCTAAAGCCCAATTCTCAAAGATACATTGACGCAGTCAAAGTAAAAAAACAACAACAAGTGTGTCCTAAAACACAGCTTTTCTCAAAAAAGCTATATATAGTTTATGTACAGTCAAATTTACTATATGCTTCATTAGAGAAAAATATTTCAGCAATTAAAGCATTTGTGTAACATAAGTATGAAAGAAAAATTTTTCTTAAACTTTTTGATTAAAAAACAATTTGCCAAGTTTGGCCTAACTTTGCTTTGCAAACAAAAAAAACATTCAAAAGTTCAAATTAGAGAAGAAAATCAATTCTCTGGTGTATTAATCATATTATTATTTCCTTCAGCTATGGGCAACACATCAGAAGGCAGCACAGCCAAAGTAAAACTCGTCAAATTTCAGCTAACTGCTTTGGCAATGCTTAAACACAACTCATTTTTTCAATAACTAATTCTATACAAAGATTACCATTGAATACAACTTACCAATAGATTACAATCATAATGATAAAAATATTATTGCTTACCATGAGAAAAATAAA
The DNA here is from genome assembly GCF_038396675.1 of Hydra vulgaris. Taxonomy (NCBI): domain Eukaryota; kingdom Metazoa; phylum Cnidaria; class Hydrozoa; order Anthoathecata; family Hydridae; genus Hydra; species Hydra vulgaris. Next base: position 34,292,618 of record NC_088928.1, read on the forward strand.
CATCCGCAGGCTGAGAATTACAAAAACCTCCAAAAGGTATATTAAGTTGATTATCATAGTACTGATTCGTATTGTTGTTGTTCAACATCGAAAAATCTGGAACTGGGGAATACTAAATCAAAATTTTTTTTTTATAATAACATCATGTTACTAACCAGAATAAACATTAGAATGATTAAATTGGAATAAAGTGAACAATTTAAAGATTTCAGCTAAAAAAAAAAACTAGACTTTAAAAAAACATGTAACAATGTCATTAGCAAAAACTTGCATTCCATGCATAGGTCTTTCACATAGGTGTTATACATAGGTCTTATACATAGGTTTTATACATAGGTCTGATCTTATAACCTGTCCCAAGGATAAGGCAGATCTAATTGCAAAGAACTTTTCCTAATTTGTCTCTTGAACCTAATGATCACACTTTTCTTGTCACCCCAAAGAAACAGGTTAATCCACTGTTAGATATCCAAATCACTCCTGCATCTGATGCTCAAGTTATTTCAAATTTAAACTCCTTGTTGAGATCTAGGCAACCAAATGCAGTTTTGCAAAAGTATTCTCTGGAACTTCAATAATCTCTAAACTGTTTTTGTATTTCAAATATTTAGATAAATTTTTTTCCTGCTAAAAAAAAAAAAAAAAATTTATGGTTCCAATATTTAAAAACTCTGGAGATGGCTCTGCCGCAAACTATCATCTAAGAGTTTAACAATTAACCCTGTGACAATCAAAACAGATTTTGTTTATCTGGGGTAACTCCTGGGGTACCCAGGGTTTCATTCTTAGTTATATTACCAGTTATATTATTATATATACCCAGGGTTTCATTCTTAGTTTCATTCTTAGTTATATATAGTTATATATGTTGTTCATCATTTATATTAATGATCTTCTGGATAATCCTACCTCTGAAGAGGACAGAGGTTGATGACGCAATTAAAAGAGGACAGAGGTTGATGACGCAATTAAATAGCCTCAAAAAAAAAAAGTAATTAATTTTTGATTGCTTGGAACACCCAGCAGTGGCTGGTGAATTTTAATCTTGTTTCTATGGCAACTTGAGGCATGAAGTGACTAATTCAAACAAAACTCAGTTGTTTATTGCTAATAATTATTACAATGTTGTTGATATTTCTATATTGATAATGGCAACACTCTTACCCAGTACTTTACTTTATACTTTCTCAAATTATCTTTCTCTATTAAATCTCTCATAGAAACCATATATACATTCCATTGATAAGTTAGCATTTGCTAAAGTTACCTTACTTTATTGCACTTACCATTTTCTTACTTCTAATTCCATTCTCAACCTCTATAAATCTCTGTCTCTGTTTGTATGTTTGTTTGCATTTGGTATGTTGTTGATATTTCTATATTGATAATGGCAACACTCTTACCTAGTCCTTTACTCTTACTGAGTGAACTTTATATCTTTTTCGATTATCATTCACTACTGACCTCTTATGAAAACCACCAACTCTCTGCATAAAGCTCCCTATTTTTACTCCTGATTCCACCCTCTACTTCTATAAATTTTTTATTTATATTTGTATGGAATACTAATATCATTTTTGGGCTGGTTCTTTAAATGTAGCCCTATCTCTCCAAAAATGCATTTTAAATGTTGTTGGATCTGCTCTAATTGCCAATCATAAGCCTCTGTCCCATAATTGTAAACTTGCATCTCTACAAATGCTATCATGGTCGCTGCTCAAGCAAGCTATTACTACTTGTTCAATCAAATAAATTTTCATCTTACATGACTTATCATTTGGCAAAGTTGCATCCTTTTATTATGAATGTTCTTGCATGCTCAAAAAATATTTACTCAACAAGTCTTTTTTCACAGAACATTTGTGTTTTGAAATTCTCTTCTGTCTTAATGTTTTCCTAACTCATACAATCACTACTCATACAATCTACAATTTTTATATCTTGCTCTTTAGCTCTTTTTTTGCTTTTTCACTCCCAACTTAATTGATTGAACGTAATTCCCAATCCTAACCTAATTGATCGAACTAAGTTGATTGAAGCCTTGTTGAGAGTGAAGTTGATTTAAAAAAATATCTTTTAAACATTTCAAGCCTAAACAATTTAAAATTATATAAATCTGATAGTTTACAAAAATAACTCATGTTTGTTTACCCAAAAAATATAAAATAATAAATACCTTAGATGAAGGAGGTGATAATGAAGAGGGGCGCTGTGATGATAAAGTGGATGATTGAGAAGTAAGTGCTTCTATCCAAGATCTCATTTCTTCCTTAAGTTAGAAAATTATTACACTTTTTTTTTACAAAAAAATATTTCATATCATATAATAAAAAATATTATATATATCAAATTATACAAAAATTATAAAATGGTGCAAGCTAGACAACTGAAATTCTTTGTCAAATTTAAAAAAGTAAAAATCTTTTTATATTACATTCCTAAAAAACTGTAAAAAAAAAAAAAAAATAAATACATACACACAAAAAACAATTAGTACACAAAATTGCATCAAATTAATTTACTGCAAATAATTTATTTTAACTTATTTATAGTCATATTACTAATAATAAAAGTGATTTTTTTCAGAATATTAAATAACAAATATTCTGAAAAAGATCAAACTTTTATTTTTAAAAAATTAATGTGTATATATGGAACAAAAATATTTTTACCGGAGTAGACGTTTGACAGTACCATACAATTCCTTTAGTTTGAACAATCTCAAAAACATTTTTACGGTCTGGAAATGCTGTTGAAGGCTTCACGCAGCTTATTTCTCCACGAGTAATTGTAGCAGTAGGTAAATGAGTCTGCAAACAATTTTTTTTTTTAATAAATTAAATTTTTTTAAATTTTAAGTTATTGTTAAGTTGTTTTGAAGTTATTGTTAAGTTGTTTTTTTTTATTTAAAAAAATAGAAAATATTAATATAAAATATTAAATACAGTGGATTTTATCATAAATTTATAATAATATCAGAATAAGTATATTATATAATTAAATGTTTTATCTAAACAGAGTTAAAAAAAAAAAAAATTGTTGATGAATATACTTCAATAAAACCTTGTCGCTATATGAACATTAATGTGCCCATGAAAGCAATTGTAATATTTGTTTGAACTTTGTTTGGGAGTATGCCACCCAAAAAAGTTGTTGAGTAATTGAAAGATTGAGTTAACTTTAACAGGAATTTAATAATGATATTGTTAGTAAAACACAAAGATGCATCAAATATATATAAAAGTGGTCATTTAATCAAGCCTCTACATAGATATATCAAGCTTTAAAAACAAGACTTTTAAGAAACAAATCTTTTTTTTTTCAGTGTTTCTTGAGAAAAATTTTATTTTAAAATTTAAAAAATCTTGTATTTCTCATTTTTGTAGAGTGGTTTAATAAGTTACAAAGATTATTTTTAAATAAAAATATTTACATTTAATTACTAGAATAACATATCTTGCTTTTAGCTCACTCCTTTAATGCATTGCAGCCGAATGCTTCTCCATTCTAACTAAACAGTAATGCATTGCAGCCGAATGCTTTTCCATTCTAACTAAACAGTAACGCATTGCAGCCGAATGCTTTTCCATTCTAACTAAACAGTAATGCATTGCAGCAGAATGCTTCTCCATTCTAACTAAACAGTAATGCATTACAGCCGAATGCTTCTACACTTTAACTAAACAGTAATTTTACACTCTATTAAAAAAGTATTTATATGATGCAAAATAATGCGAAAAACATAGCACACAAAGTGAAAAAAAAAAAGTAGAACAAGCTTAAATAAAATTTTTAAAAATTTTTTTCTTGTCTTTTTCTTGTTGCCACCTTCTAAAACTTCTAAATTAATATTTTCTTGTTGCCACCTTCTAAAACTTCTATATTAATATTTTACTTTCACATATTAATCTAAAAACATTATTCTAGTAAATTGAAAAAATATAAAAAAGAAAAGGAAAAAAAAAGACAAAAAATAATCTTCAGAAAATAATAAATGCTTAGGTACAAAAAGCAATCATGATTTGCAATTTATATATGCATAATTTGAAGCCAGAAGGAGATCCTTCTGGCTTCTATAAGCTAATAATTTCTATTAAACAACACAAAATAATTCAAATTAAACAACACAAACACCAACACATTGAGCTAAACTATAAGGCTTCTGTACCAAAGCACGCATTAGATGGTAATTTTTTAGATAGGACTATTACATTAGTTAAGATTTAATTTTGAAAAACTAATTTCCAGTTTTTTCAAAATTGAAAAAATCAGAATTTCATATATGCAGTTCAAGTTAACAAAAAAAAAAAAAAGTAAAAGGCAAAGTAAAAAATTTTGTTGTTAAATCTCCAAATATTTATGCATAGCTATGAAATTATTCTTGCTCTGTTGTAAATGCGGTGTTGGTGTAGTGGTAGAGTGCTTGCCTCATAAGCAATAGGTTCTGAGTTCAATCCATACCACATCCTTGGTAGTACTGCGCTTAACTCATTTCTCTTTGCAGCGACCTTGTTTGTCAAGAATCATTTTGTGGAGTTATATAGTTAAGAGAGAGTTGCAACCCCAATTATAGTAGTCTACTCAACTGTAGTGGCGTTCTCAGCCTTGGGGAGGTAAATTAACATTAAATATATATTTTTATTTAAAAATAATATTAATAAGTTCTTATTACGTGTTTTGTATATCTATATTAAAATTTTTTATTTAAAATACTAAATTTCATTAAAAAAGTTTAAAATTTTAATATTTGTCAAATGTAATAAACTTATAAAATATCAATTTTGAATTACAAAGCTGAATTAACACTTTCAGCGATTACCAACATTAATTAAACAAAAAATTGTTAATTTCTGCACACACAAAAATTAAAGATGAACAAAGAAATTTCATTAAAATAACTTCAATTAATAATAATTTTGTTTACAAAAATTAATTTTAAAAATTATTATAGATTATACTTTAGTCTAATTATTAATTTTACTTCAAAAGATAAAGTCAAAAAAATTTTATAATTCAAAATGCGAAGTTATGTTAAATATCAATTGCAGTTATAATGTAACTTCTAGTTAAATTTAAAAATAAAACGATATTAAATTAAAACAAAAAATATTGAAAAAATAATAATATTTTTAATAATACAACAACTTACATATTTATTTTTATAGTAGTGTAAATAACTTCTCTCTAACTTAAAAAATCTTGGAGACCAACCAGATAATAAACTTCCATATTTTAATAAATCTCCTTCCTTCTAAATATATAATCACAATGATTCTTTTAACTTTTTTACTAAAGAATATGCAAAAGCATAAAATTATCAATAGTCTTGAATGTTTTAAATATTTAATTTAAATTAGGCTCATCAAATTAAAGAAATCTTTTTTTTTTATTTCCCACTGCAACCAAAAGTAATAACTAAAAACAAAGATTTGAGTGATTTCTTTTTTTTAGATTTTTCCGAGTAAAAGAGTTTAATCAGTATGCAAAGAGCATACTAATTAAACTGAGAATCCCAAAATCAATGAAACAAACATTTTTCAAAGTAGAAGATAACTTAGTCAAACCTTGTCTGTTTATGAAAATTTTTTTTCTTAGAACTTGAAAGATATTTGATATCACATTGGTTTATAAAATGATTTATTAGTTTATGAATCAGTGCGAAACCAAATATCTTAATGAAATATCTTAATGATTTATCCGTTTATGAGTTTAAAGTTTCTGCCCAATTTTTTTTACTAGAATAGCTCCCGTACATAGAGTTATAAATGTGGTGTCTCATGTAAATTGATTAGATTTTTTGAATTGTCAACCATTTATAGTTCCATATTGAAAATTTATGTTTTCATACAAAAAAAATAAAAATTTGATATAAATACTCGACATGAAAACTTGTAGGCTGCCATGATTGAAAGGTTGGTAAAATCAAAACCATGCTTTCGAAAAGTAATTTTAGACATAGAACAAACAGTTTTTAGTTTTAGTTTATTTAGTTGATTTATCAAAATTAAAAAAATTAAAGACAATTTGAAAAAATTAAAACCTATTGAACTGTATGTTAGTTGTAGTACTAACATTCAGTTCAATACAAGCTTAATAGTTTTAAACCAGCAAAGGTGACCACATGTTTTTATTAACAAATCCGTTTGAGCAAAATTCTAATTTAAGCTTAGTGATGGTGGATTCACTCAAAAAGCGATATGACGAGTGATGCAATAAAGATTTTTTTTATTGATGCAATATTTTCAAAACCTCAATTCAAAGTTTTGTTTCAACCCAAGTATAATTCTGTTTATTTAATCTGATAATAACTCTGATTTATTTTTAAATGTACTAAAGAAGTTTAAGCTTTTTGAAGCAAGTGGAGTTCGAATATCAAATTTCAATAAGATTGATGGTGCTCTCAAGAAAATTCAGCCAATGTCAACATCCATGGAAAAAACATTTTTTGGTTGCTGGTAAGTTGAAACAGAATAAGCTTTAAAATGTTAAATACAATAATATTTTTAAAATTGTTTCTTTATTTGAAAATTAAAATATTAATTTGAATACTGTTATAGTTTTTAAATAATACTCTAAATAAATAAATAAATTATGCAATAGAAAAAGAAAAATTGATTATTTAAAAAAAAATTATCTAATAGAAAAAAATTGATCTGAAAATGTTTAAATTGAGTTTTCTAACAATTTGGCCAACTTTTTAAGATGTTTCTTACTAATACCATGCAATACCGGTATATACCAGTATTGAAAAATTTTGAATACTGAAAACAGTTCAAGGTTTTCTGAAAAACTTTCTTATGAGAAAAAACCTCAGTGATTAGCTTGGAGGTGTTGCCATGTTGAATGGCTGACCACACAACATTTTGTTCGATGCACATGCAAATGTCTTTTGGCACCATTTTGCAATTATTACTTTATTACATAATTTTTTCCGAAATACCTTGAACTCGAGATATTAGATCTACTACATCACAGAAAACATTAACAAATCACTACTGAGCCAACATCATGTTTTACTGTGGGAGCTTGGCAGTGTTTCACAGGAAGACGTGCGATTGCATGCAATTATATCACCATGTAAACAATACATTGTTTTGGTCTTTTGACCACAGTTTTTGACATGTTTTCAAAATTTAAAAATGCGTTAAAAAAACTTACTTAAACTTAAATCTAAAAAAACTTTACTTTAAAAAATAAAATAAAAATCTTAACAAAAGAGAAAATAAAAGAAACACTTAACTAAAGCAAAAACACAAAAAAATATATATATAAATATATAAGCCAACTAAAACAAAACTCAACAAACTAAAATGCTTAGTTTATTTAAACCATATTTTTTAATTATATTTGGAATAATTTTTAATCTTTATTAATAATATTAAAGAACAATTTACTTTTAATGATTGTTTAAAAAATACGCACACGTGATTTAAATTATAGTGTTTTTTTTTATTAATTCAAAAATAAATGTGAAAAAGTAAATTGTAAAAAATGTAAAAAAACCATTTCATTCTTTGTTTTAACATTTGTACTTTTATTATTTTTTTTATTTGTTTCAAAAGATTAACATAAAAAAATACATAAATATATAAATAAAAAACAACAACAACAGTTTATTATTATTACTTTATATAAAAATTCGTTAGAAGTGTTATGTTACTTCATTAAAAAGCGTTACAATAGTATGAAAGCATTAATATAAAGATCAATAAAAGATCAAACTTATTTAATTGTTTTTCTTATTTAATTGGCTTTCAAAAAAATTGTCTTTTTTTTTTCAACAAAATTTTTTCTTCTCTTGAAATGTATTAACTTTAATTAATCTTATATTAAAATTTGTTAAAGAGACTTTTGCTGTCGTAGAAAGTCATCATCAATAAAAAACTTTTTATTTTTAATAACATTTATTATAAAAAATGCATACTTAAATAATTTATATAATATAAATTAAAAAGATTATATACAACTGTCAATTATACTTTTGAAAAAAATCATTATCAGTAAATTGTTACTTTATTTAAAAGCATTTTGCTAATATAAAAACATTTGTTAAGAAGTTTTGATGTAATTTATTTCACTTAAGGTATAATTCAGAATATTTTTCGATTAGCGCGTTTTTAAAATGTTTTTTGAAATAGCCGTGGTCATATAATGACATGCGATCGCACATCTTCCTGTGAAACACTGCTTGGTATTTAACATCATTTCAGAGAAATATGATATCAAAGATTTAATTGTAAAATAATTTCTTTTTCAAATTAATTCACTCCCAACAAGGCTGCAAGCAACCATTAGGTTGGAAGTTACTAGAAAACAAAGAATACTGTTAAAAAGCAAGGAAACGATTGACAGAAAACTTGAAGACTCATACAACCTCTAACAAAATTTAAAGGTTGTATGAGTTAGAAAAACATGAAGATGGGAGAGAGTTCTAAAGGATTGAAGTGCAGGAAAAATTGACAAATAAAAGTTTTTAGAGCATGAAGGGACAGATACAGTAAAAATATGCAACTTTGCTGAATGACAAGTCAAGTAAGAATGAGTTTTAATTGTAGAACTAAATGATAGCTCCTTTAAACAGTGATCATGATAGTATTTGTAGAAAAGAGTAAGAGATACAACCTTACGAAGATGGGAGAGAGGCTTAAGCTTGGCAGATAAAGCAGGTCCAACTATGTTTACAATGAGTTTTTTGGACCTAGTCTGAAAGAATATGACATTATTCCATATCAGGACAAATAAGAAATTTGTGGAGATTGAGAATGGAATCTTGACTAAGAAAATGGTGAGCACGATAAAAAGATGGAAACTTAGCAGCTGCTTAGTTAGCAATTGATTGTATATATGATTTCCTTGAAGGTCAGTAGTGAATTATATTCCAAGCAAAATGTAAGGTTATCAAGAAGATCATTAGTATAGATAAGAAACAATACAGGACCAAGCATAAAACCGTCCAGTTGCTAGAAATAAAGAAAAGTGTTGGCCTTTAGGAATAACTTCAACACTGTGGTTAGAAAGAAATGATTTTTGAAATTACAATACTTATAAGAAATTTTATTAAAAAAGGTAAACTTTATAAGAAAGTATAAAAAAAAACAAACTATTTGTTTAACTATTTTTGGACACTATTGTATTTATTAATTCCTCGCAGATGGCCTTTTCAATATAATATGTTTCAGTATACCATTAATTACATTTAATGCAAGACTAAATATGTAAAAATATTTGTACTCTGATGACATTATACTGAAAAACGAAGCTGAAGGGGTTTTAGAGTTTCACCTTTTTTTCTGAAAAAAGTGTTTGAAATTAAGTCAATATTTTTAAATTTTAGGTGTGCAAAATCTATAAGGACAGAACCAGTCTATATATGCAAACATAGTGATATATATATATATATATATTTATATATATATATATATATATATATATATATATATATATATATATATATATATATATATATATATATATATATATATATATATATATATATATCAGCCCTCTGAATTAGGATCAGCATTTGGCAATGACAACCTAACTGCTGTCCTAGAAGTGTTTGAGGTCGACAAAAATTGCCGTTGCCGGCACACCTGTAAGTCAGGCTTGGACAGGAATGGTGTGCGATCGCACCCTGTAACTGATCATGCTTTTTTTTTTATTTAAAATTTGACTAAGGTTGCTTAATGTTTTAACAATTTAAATGCAGTAAAAAAATCGTTACATTACGAATAACTTTTAATTATTGATCTTTTCTAAATTTTTTATTTTACGCAAAGGCTTTTTTTTTAAACATCTTTGTTTTCAACAAGGCTGCAAGCAACCACTAATTAGAGTTAAAAGTTACTAGAAGAAAAAAGATGAAGAATGTAGAGCACGATAACGATTGACAGACAACTTAAAGGATTGCAAATTATATGAATCAGAAAAGCAAGATGAAGGAAGCGAATTCCAAAAGACTGATGTTCGAGGAAAAAAACTAGACAAATAAGAGTTTTTGGGGCACTTAAGAACAGAAAAAGGATGACACTTAATTGAATGACGAGTAACACAAGAATGAATTTTAGTAGATGGCACAAGAGACACTAGCAATGGAACCATTTAACTGCTTTTTTTGTTTCTATTTTTACAAAGAATTGTTTAAATTAGTAAGTCAAAATTAAAAATTTTAATAAGTCAAAATTATTTAATTTTATTAAAAAAAAAATTTTTTGTGCAATTTGTTGAAAAAAATGATTACACAATTTAAAAATATTATACTTTTTTCTTTTCAATTATTTAATTTCACTTTTTAATAATTTAAATAAAATTTATTCATTTATTAAACAATTATTAGAAGTAATTTGCAAAAGCATTTTTCGTAACTTTAAATAAAAAAGATAAGTTTTAAAGTAATTTATTTTAAAATGCAATTAAAAACATAAAAAAATGAAATTTTTGCTTTGAGTTTGAATTTTTTGAGTTTTATTTTAAAGCTTTTCATAGAGAATTGTTTTCTTTATTATTTAGTTTTTATGAATTTTTTTCCTAGTTTAAGTTTAGCTTAGTGTTTCTTTGCCAATGTAGCGGCAACATCCTTTCATGTTCTCCCTTAATCAGTTGATGTACATAATGAAATCATCATAAGCTCCCAAAATCAATACAACATCTGAGTGCCAATCTAAGTACGATTTTATTGTTATATATACTATACTATAAAAGAATATCAAAGAACTTACACGGGGTAATTGGACTCCACCACCAGATGGTAACATATGTAAACTTTGTAAATTTGTACTTGACAATAATACCAATCAAATTTTATTAAAACTATTGTACATTTTTTACTTATGAATAATTTTTTTCTATGTAAAGAAAAAAAAAAAAAAACTGATATTAAATTAAAAATAAATAAACAAAATTAAACACTACACAGATATTTTTACTAAATAAAGTATTTTCAATTAAATTTTTATAATGCATAGTTTCACATTTACAATATAAATTACAGTTTTACTATAATTGTCATAATACAAAAATGCTTTATTTGTCGAATCTTTTTGTATATATTGTTAAGTGCTAGATTTTGTTTAAGATAAAATGATAAATTTGTTCTTGAACCTTGTTACTCACGATTATCTTGCATCAAATAATCTCTATAGCTCTTTTCAAAGTCAGCCTTTTTCTTTAAAGCTTTTTCACGGTTTTCTCTTGTTTTTTCTTTTCTTTCTTCTTCTAAACATTTTTGAAGTTCTCTTTTTAATTTATTACACTGACCAAAAAACTTTCCTATTGAATGTTCTTCATGACATCGTTCAAATAACTGTATAATTGGAACACACTTGTTGTGTAAATGAATTGACAGATTGGAATGCATATTTTTAAATATCTAATTGCAATATATACTATTATTAAAAATTATATATATCAATTTTGGGTAGATTAGCTTCAAAATGGAAGCTTATTTTCTAACAAAAATAAATTTTATAAGGCATGTAAAAAATGACACTTTTACAAAACAAGTTATAATCTACATGTTTGCATAAAGATTGCTATACCAAAGTCAAAAGTCATGATATAAAAATTAATAAAAATACGTTTTTAATATTTTTAACAAAAATAACAAAATATTTTTAACAAAAATAACAAAAAAAATCAACAAAATTACTAAAATTAGAGTTTTCATAATCGCAATTAAAATAAATAATTTTACGGAATTAATGGGTTGTTAAGATAAACCGTTGTTAACAAAAGTCCGAATTATGAAATATTAATTCGTAAATTAGTTAAAAATAATTCCTTGAAATTAACTTTCATTTTTAAAACTAAATAGTAGTTTATAAGTGACAGTTTTCATTTTCTCTTAAAAAGGATCGCTTTCCAGTTTTAAAATGATATTTCAGATAATGGCTTAAATATTCGAGAACACTTTAATGTACCGAAACACAGCGGAAATTTGATTCCCAATAAATCTCAATCGGATATACTTATAAATTTTAAATTCTTTAATATTTATAACACATACACATATATGTATATATATATAATATATATATATATATATATATATATATATATATATATATATATATATATATATATATATATAATATATATATATATATATATATATATATATATATATATATATATATATATATTATGTATATATATATATATATGTTATATATATATATTGTATATATATATATGTTATATATGTATTATATATGTTATATATATATTATATATGTTATATATATATGTTATATATATTATATATGTTATATATATTATATATGTTATATATATATATATATATATATATATATATATATATATATATATATATATATATATATATGTTAATGATAGAAAAATGTTGTATAAATGATATGTTATATATATTTGTATATATATATATATATATTTGTATATATATATATGAATATATATATTTGTATATATATATATATATATATATATATATATATATATGTTAATGATAGAAAAATGTTGTATAAATGATATGTTATATATATTTGTATATATATATATATATATATTTGTATATATATATATATATATATGAATATATATATTTGTATATATATATACATATATATATATATATATATATATATATATATATATATATATATATATATATATATGTATATATATATATATATATATATATATGTATGTATATATATGTATATATATGTATATATTTATATATATGTATATATATAAATAATATAAATATATATATATATACATACATATATATATATATATATATATATATATATATATATATATATATATATATATATATATGAATATATATATATATATATATATATATATATATATATATGTATATATATATATAAAATAATGAACGGAATGCATAAGTATTTAACATAATGATTACAAGCATACTTATAATAAATAAATTTCTTTACCCATGTTTGCAAAACTTTATCTGATAAATATACTATAAATAAAACTTATATACTATTCTAACAAGCAGATTTTATGGTGTATCAACTTATTGTTTGATATAAATGCATCAGATGTCTAAACAAATGCAAAAAGATTTCTTATGAGTTCTGAAGCATCACTTGCTGACCATTTTACAATGAATGCTGCTCAAAATGGTAGTTTTGATATTTTATGAAAATAATAATGATAATAATAATAATAATAATAATAATAATAACAGTAATAACAATAATGATAATAATAATAATAATAACAATAAAAGTGATAATAACATTCTTTGAGTCATAAATAATTACGTTTACTTTGATTATAATTAAATTTAAAAAAAGGAACATTTTTATTGAAACACTAGCAAATTTTTTCAAGTGAGTTTACTTTTTTTTTTTACTTTTTAGAAATAAACTGGTATAATTGATGGATATGTATTTTAGGCACCCTCTTTAGTAAGTCAGTAAAAATGTTTTATACAACATAAGTATTATTGAAAACCTTACCCTTACCAAATCCTAATCCTGACCCTTAGGGTTTGGCTTAGGGTTTAGTTACAGTATGGCTTTCAATAAAATAAACTTTAGTTTTAGATTTAGAGTGTAGTTTAAATAAATATTATTAAAAGGGGGTGCCTGAAATACACGTCCACCATATAATTTTAGTTATTATGCATCTTTCAAAACAGATTATAAAATTTATAAAGGTGTGTTACTTGCTAGTGAATAAAAGTTAGCAGTCTAAAGACAACTAAGTTTGTTGAATTTTATACTAGGTAGTTTTTTTAAACTATAATCTAAATTTTATCACACATAAATATAAAGAAAGGATAGAGATATTTGAATGATAATTTGAATTATTAAATTTCCTATACCTCTATTTTCTAGATAATAAATTACCTCTAAGACATTATGAATATTTAGGTAGCAATTAATTCAAGAGTGTTTTTGTTTCTGTTCTGTAGAATCAGATTTCAACATAAAATGCATAGGAATAACAACATTTTATTATAAGCAAAAAATGTCAATCGAGGTCAATAAATTATTTGACTTGACAATGAGGATTTTTTAGATTAAGAAGATTTAGAGCCCTCAAATAAAAATGTAAAATAATATAAATAAATTAAAGTAATTCAAATTAAACTGCAATAGTTCAAATGAGATAAATTTATATCTGTATTAAGTAATTTTTGCTATAAAAAACATAAAGTTCATATTGTTATATTATTTTATAGATATAGATTTTAATCTGTAAATGTGAGTTTTTGTGACTGAATACTTTTTGATTTTCATTTTTTGCTATATTATGGTCTTTTACTAATATTAGATCTTTTAAATTTGGTGTTGATGAAAGATAATACAGGTTCAATTCTAATGAATATAAATTTCAATAAAAAAGCGCTGTATATATATATATATATATATATATATATATATATATATATATATATATATATATATAAAAATATATATATATATATATATATATATATATATACATATATATATATATATATATATATACATATATATATGTATATATATATATATATGTATATATATATATATATACATACATACATATATATATATATATATATATATATATATATATATATATATATATATATATATATATATATATACATACATATATATATATATATATATATATATATATATATATATATATATATATATATATATATTTTTTTTTTGTTTTGTTATTAAAATAAGAATTTTAATAACAAATAAAGTTTTCTTATTTTTTACAAAGAAATAACAAAACTTTATTTGTATATTAAAATATATTTGCTATTTTTTACAAAAAATTAAAATCCTTGTAAACATCTTACAACTTATAACACTGCATTAAAAATATTTATAAAGCGTACAGTTAACTTTTTTGCCTCAAGGCAAGTGAAAGCACAACAACATATATATTTAACAAATGGTACTTGAAAACTTAAATCTGTCACAAAAAGAATCGCTGGTAAAGTAATTAACTTGAGTCCTTTTTCTTTGCAACAAGTAATATTTTTTGTTTGTTAATAACATTTTAAAAATGAATAATTATTATTTGCAAAGTTGCAAATAATAAGATATTTTAATTCATTTATACAAATGTTGAGAAAAGAAAGTAATTATTTTATATTAAATGATAATAAAAATGTAATGCTAAATTTAATTATTTAATATTAAAAACAAAAAAACAATTGGAACAAATATTTCACAATATGTACATTTAGAAAATAACACTTCCAGATTTGTTTTTCTTAACTAGTAAAATAAACTTGTTTTGCAGTTGTTTAAAAAAGTTAATTTCCTTAAATAATAATAAAAAAAAAAAGTCAGCAGAATATCTTTAAATAAACATATTCTGCTTGTACTCTGGCAGAATATGTTTACGAAACCTGGATCATGCTTAGCATGACCTGGTGGACGCATGCCTGTGCTGATTGCAATAGCAGTATCCTCCAAATACATCTGGTTCTTACTCAAAGTGGATATATCATCTGATAGCAAGATGCGCTAAACTAGCTTAAATACTAACACTGTAAGCAGTAGTAGTAAGTCAGTTAAGTAAACTAGATGGTCCAGGGCTATAGTCATAGTCATCAGATTCCTTATCCTCATCCATTATCTTGTCATCTTCCAAGAACATTGATGTTGATGGTTCATCACCATCAGGCTGCGATGAGCAGGACACAGTAGATTTAGAACTGTTAAGGAATTATTTTGTCTTCTTTTCATCATTTGCTTGAAGCTTTTTGGTTTCTTGTGAATCAAGCAATCCAATGTACATTAGGTGCTTTGTTTTCTGAACTGCAAGAAATGTCTGTTCCTTAAAGGGGACCTTAGATACTTTTGGGCAATTGCAGTCTTTAAATGTGGAGCACTTACAAGCTACTATATCAAAAATAAAATGTGATTCTTTTTTGAACTTCTCTACCCTTGATTTAGTTGCCATGCTTTTCTCTATTCTTTTATAAACAGATATCAATATTGTTCTTGTGATATCATGAATCATATCAAGGACACATTTCATTACAACTAGGAATGGAGGAAGGAAGCATAAGAATATAGCATTTACAGCTTTACACACTTGCTCTGCAATTGAAGAAAATGAGGGTTCCTTGTTACCAGTTGTTTCAGATCCAAGACGCCACCTTTTGTAAATGCAGCGTTTAATAATATCCTCTTTTGTTAGAAGCATCCTAGCACAATTTGTCAGTGATCCAAAAATCTGGAAGTCTAATGCTTCTCCCTTTAAAAAACTTTAAAGATTTGCCATGTATTTTTTCTTACAACTAGCTCAGTTGATGACCTGTAAAAAATAAAGGTCGATAAGTATTAATCATTTATTAGTGGGTAATAATTATGTTAATCTGGAAAATCTGCTGCTAAAATGATTTTTGATATTGTATATGCTCAAAAATCAAAATAGCCACTTCAATTTATCATAAAAAATGCAAATTGATTTTAAAACTATAATTTTATAATTATAGTTTTAAAATCACCCGACTAGGTGGTATTGGAACACTTATTACTTTTGAAATACTCTAAGAGATATAGATATAACGAGTTTGCGACATAAATGATGGAGAGAATGATATTGATGCAACATGTGGTTTTAGTATATTTATGGATAATATTCTGAAACGGTTTATCTAGGTTATCTGCCTCCCTCAATAGATCATTTCACTTTTTTAACTTAGCTTTTAGATTAGTAAGTTCTAGTTGTTCAGCAAGAATTCCATCTTCACGAGCAAATACACTTTTGAATAAAGCTGCATTATAGTAACTGCAGTTTTTCAACACAATATCTCGATCAGATTTGTTTTCAAGGGTAACTTTGACAAGGTTTGATTCAGCAACAGTTTTATTGTTCTTATTAAAAGGAATTCGTTTGACATAGTTGACTTTGACAAAATCTATATAACAAGCTTTAAAAAACTTGGAAATGCTTGATGTATCATC
Source organism: Hydra vulgaris (assembly GCF_038396675.1). Lineage (NCBI taxonomy): Eukaryota > Metazoa > Cnidaria > Hydrozoa > Anthoathecata > Hydridae > Hydra > Hydra vulgaris. The sequence goes on from NC_088928.1 coordinate 34,309,576, forward strand.
ATCATCATTTAAATGATGATGATGATGTATCATCATCATGATTTAAAGATTTGGTCATGCCGACAATGATAATATTAGATGTACGTGATTTTGTATCATCTTTATCTGCTGCAACAAGATTAATGAGATGATAATGCTCTTGCACTGTTTTTCGTGAGCTTTATTTAAAAGCTTTAGAATACAATTTAATCATAACTGGTACAGTGCTACCATGTAAAGTTTTCTGTTTCTAATGAATCTACTCTTTTAATAAGAGACAAAACCAGCAATCATATTTTTCCACACCAAGAATGTAAGGCTTCAGTTAATTCGCTATGGTTTCTTGTCCCAAATTTTGGCCAGTTTTCTTCCTGTAGAATTTCCATATTTTGATAGTTTTCTGCTGAAAGAGCTACCACTTTAATAGCAGTGGGTTATCTCTGGCTCAGAACTTATATATATATACATATATATATATATATATATATATATATATATATATATATATATATATATATATATATATATATATATACATATATATAGATATATCAGGCCTTGTTACGAGATTTCGCTGCGTAGCGAAAACGCGTAACGTATTTCTAAGTAATTCAACTCATCAAATATATTTTGCATCGTTAGAAGTTATATTGCGTCACTCGCATCTTTTCAAGTACCGCATTGTAATTAAAGTTATTTTATTAACGCGTTAAAAATCATACAAACAGTTTGTTTTTTTCTCACTATAAAAAAAGTTACAAATAAAATCTAAGTTCTTATTTAAAAAATCATTTTTATTATTTCTTTCAAATATGAACTAAATTTTATTTTGAAAAAAATATTTTTTTCATGAAACGTAAAATAATGTTTGTTCAATTTCTTATGATTTTACAGTTGGTATTTGGTTATTTTATTAACTGTTAATAAATTTTTTCTTATTTAATATGTGAACTCATTTTAATGTTTTTAAACAAGAAAGAGTTTTTTTTTTGTTGTTTATCAGTTACCGATAACATATTCGTGACCATAATTTATTTTCATAAATTAAACGAACGTCATTAAAACTTTACGTTATTGAATTAGCAATAAACAAAATATCTTATTAATAAAACATTTACATCAAAATAAATCGAACATTTTTTAAACTATTATGACTAAAAATAAATTTTATATTTAAAAAAAATTTATATATTTAATTCCTTAAGATAAAACTTAAAACACTTAATTTTTTTCAAATAATTTTTAACAACAAAAAAAAAATTATTTAACAAACTGTTTCTTTAACAAAAAATCTATTAGTTTACAAATGCGGTTAAATGCTTTGACTTACAACTTTATTTCTTCTGAATAAACGTCACGTTAACGACAATCAAAAGATAATTTAAATATTCTAAAAGATATAAGTTTTTGCGTAGCGCAAAACTGCTGAACGCGTAGGCAAATCGCCTTTTCGCAAGCAAAATGCGAGCTGCGTAACGCTTCTTAACAAGGCCTGATATATATATATATATATATATATATATATATATATATATATATATATATATATATATATATATATATATATATATATATATTTCCTTAATAGATAGTAGTTAGCAATATATAAGTCGTCAATTTTTGTAAAATCAGAGATTTCTACTTTTTCTGCCAATTCTTTTTTTGCTTCTTTTACTGCCAATTCAACCCTATGATTAATGCAATGGATTTTTATCAACCATGGGTGATTCTGCTGCAATTGTGTCAGTACACCGCTATATACACCAAAATTTACACTTGCACCATCTGCAGTTGCACATATCACTTTGTTAGCATAATGTTCAGAACTTATTTTAAATAATGATGCATCTGATTCAAAATGCTGTTTATACCATTTGTTACTCTGTAATGATGTTAATTGGTATACTATTTCTTTCTGTTCGAACTAAAATCAGGTCTTTTTCTTTGCCCGTTTTTCTTGCTTGACTACCGTCACTAAGAATAGAAAAAAAGTTGCACCGTTTAAGGTTTTCAATATATTTTTCACGTACAGAGTCAGCACAACATTTAATCATTTCTCTTCCAGTATGACTATTCTCGTTTCGTTTAATTAAGCTTGCGCTAGTTATTTTTGCACACTTCACCTTAAATAAAGATGTTAAACGCAACCATTAAAAAAATAGAACTTGTAAGCATATACAGGTAGAAAAATAAAACAAATAGGATAGATTAGGGTACATGAGCACCTTGGTTATTATGACCATACCCAAAAATTTCTAAGATGTAAGCTTTGAAGCTAAAGTTGCTTTATAATTTTTGAATCGACTCTATATGGTGATAATATCAACATTCATTATTAAACATTTAGTTAGACTTTATTTAAAGAAATCGTTTTTGTGTAATACAAGCTTGCTCAAATTACCCAGTGTTTTTAATTGAAATTACCTAGTTTAAAGTCCTAAAATTGCAGTGGTTTTAATTGCTTTTTGAATAAAAACAAAACATAGTAAACAATTTTAATATTTTAACAATACAAATATCTTTAAGTTAAATTAAAAAAGTTTGTAATTTTATTGTTTTCAAGGTTTAAGTTAATAAAATTGAAAAAATAACAGATTATCTTATTGGTTTTTTTTTTTTTTTTTTTTTTGCATAAAACAAAATTATATTGTTTCAATAAAAAATGGCTTAAAATTTGATTTTTTAATGATAAAATAAATTTTGTTGATAACGAATCATTATATTCCACAAATTTGTTCTAATTGTTATGTTGTTATTTTTTTTACTTAATAAAAGTTATTTTTTTTAAGTTAATTTAAAGTGCTCATATTACCAAGTGGTCTGGGTAATATGAGCACTTAGGCTACTTTTTTAAAACCTCTGTGTTTTTAAGAAAAAAATTTTGGGTGTCCGAATATCTAAGTAGATCGTAAGTAGTGATCCCTAAAAAGTTTTAGTTAAAAAATTTTTGGATTAAGCATAATTAATTTTGAAAAAATTCCAATTTCAGCTTAAGGTACTTATAATACCCGATTCTATCCTAACAGTTGAATAAAATGTTATAATGGCAAAAATGGTATTTCACTCATATCAGAAAAGATTTAAATCTTACCAGAACGGAAAATGTGAATAAGGCATTGTAGGATAGCACCCCATTTCATAGGCAATTTTTACCAGATTGCGGTAGCAATTTATCATGAGTATTTCTTTCTGTGATGATGGATTTAAATATAAGCTTTTTGACATATTCTTAAAATCCACCTGTTAATATATATAAATGATTTTTAAACAGAGTTCAACCTCTATCAATTTGATTACCAATTATTATCAACATTTATTTTATATTTTTGCTTGCAAAAACATTTTTTCATGATACAAAAAAATTGGCGGAAAGCAAATATTTTTGTATTGATAAAATGCTCATTTCTATTTCACTTAAAATATTTAAGTGCTTACTCCATCATCATCAGTATTAAATATCACGATAATACAATTACTAGTTATGTTTTTGAAAAAAATCAAACAGTTTTTTATTTTTAGTAAGTTACTAAAAGTAAAAAACTATGTTTGTTAAGTTACGCTAGTAAGTTACTTGAACATGAATTTCAAATCTTTTCATTTCTATATATTGTAAATTTTGCCAAGTTTGGTAACTTAACTTCTAAACATTTTTATTTCTGGCATAAAGAAGTAATTTTTAATATCCACATCCTAAAATATAAAAATAGTTGTAGCATTTATTTAAATTGTAAGAATTAAACAATTAGGGAAGAAAAATTGCATTTAACATTTTATATAGAACAAGTACATCTAGTTTAGTAGAAAATTCAATTTCATCTTATAAGTTTGGTCTAAGGACTAGCAAATAATCTTTAAAATAACCTAAATTTGTCTTTCAATTAAATTTGGGTCTTAAAAAATTGACTTCTTTAGTCCTTAGTAAGGTTACCTTATGCAATTGTTATTGTTAAAAAATGAATTTTTTTAAAAAATATATATATATTGCCTGCATTTTATTATTTGAAACGTTATTTTCACACAAATAGTTTTCAATAAAATAAAATAATTTGAAATAAGATAAGAACATTTTTTTTTTGCAAAAAATAATATTTTTAAGTTGATAAAAACAAATTTTTTTGTAATAAAGCAGCAACATTTTAAATTTGTTTTTGTCAATTAGTAACGCGTTACTAAGCGATGAAAAGTACCATCTACAAAGACAATAGGAACTGCGCATAATTTACGAGCATCCAAAACATTTTAAAATTAAAGTATTATTAAAAAAAAAAATAATAACAGTTAATAATCAAAAATAAAGTTCAGAAGCAAATAAAAAAATTAAACAAACAAATTGTATCAGAAGGTCGCAAATAAACAATATCTTTTATTATGGATTCATACTCACTAAGTCATAAATATTATTAAAAGAAAATTAAATTACATTTTTCTATTTATTCTTAAATGACCAAAAAAAAACAAAAGGAACAGTTTGTCCCGGGCGACAGATATCTAAGGGGCGCCAAATGAAAAGAAGGTACCTAAAAAAGGTCCTTCATCTATAATATAAAATTTTTTTAATAAATAAGGGTGCCAATCAGGATTGCTGTCCCAGGCGGCATGACTGCTCTCAGCGGCCTACTATTAACTTATTTGCTTCTAAGTTGAAATGGCTTAAAAATAAAAGAAGTTATTAAAATAAAACATCAACAATTTAAATTAAACCCTTACATTTTTTGCGCCTTCTTAATTATTGTCAAAATCGTCATTTTCTAATTGCATAGCATATTGGTGAGTCCTACTTGATATATGTCTACTAGTGCTATCTTTTTTAATATTACTCTAACCGTTTATAAATCATAAGGCAGCTGATCTTGCTGCTCCATTAGTACTTAATAAAATAGTATTTCTATGAAGAGCACACAATTTACATATGATTTTAACTACATAAGTAGTTTCTTTTTCTGTAATGGTTTCATTATGAAAATCCTTGACAAACTCCCAGCTATTAAAAGTCTTCAAAGTAACTCTCTTACTTTTAAAAGTACTATCCATATTTTAATTTTAAAAATTTGATAAGGAATAGTAAACTTTTTATATATCCTTTTGTTTGTCTTCATTTATATAGAAATAAAAAATAGTCATTAGTGAAGTATAACAACTGCCATTAAAATGTGCCTTGTTATTAATTCCATAGAGTTTGCAATGTGCGCCTTCATTAGGAAATTACCTTATTGCCGCATTAGAAGTGTTAAGTGGAAGTTATACTCTATTCTTGATTTATCTAAATTTAATAAATTTAAGTTTTCTTAACCATTTTATTGCCTCGCTTGTTGAAGACATCGTCATTATCAACAGAACATCAATTAAATGTTGCGAATAACAGTTAATTGTCTGCATCCTTTTTACTACTTTCCAAAAATAAAAATAAAAAAAATGCATTTTCCAAAAATTTAATAATATTTGAGGTAATACAAAACTTTAATAATAAATATATCTTCTATTAAAAAATAAAATGGGTAAAGATCGGTTTGTGTGATAACTTTATTGGAAAATATGAATATTACACATACCTTTAACATATTAAAAAATAAAAGATTAATTTAAATAACTTTTTAATCAATTTTTTTTAAGTTTTAAGGACATTTTTGTTCAATTTTTGAATAGTGCATAATCCGTTAATTATGTAAAGCTGCTGTTAAAAATAAATAAATTTTGAATAAATTAATGTTTTTTATAAAGTTGACATTGCAAAACCTTATTTTTATTATATATTTTGTATTGGTTTGCTTCAAGCTTGTTTGCATTCTATATTTGCACTTTTCAAGCAAAACAATTGATCATTACCATAAAACAAAATAAAAATAACATAAACAGCGATAATATAAAATATAACTTTTTTTCTTTTTGTTGTTCACTTATTTTTACTGTTCAATAGAAGTTTAAGGAATTTTTTTTTATTGCTATAAAAACTTGTATAAAATAAATATACTTGTGCTTGCTAAATGAAAAAATGATAAATAAAAGAATTTATCTCAACATTTAATTATAAATATTTCTTTTATGGTTTTCTTTTAAGTTTCATTTAGTAACTTTGTATACAAAGCAAAAATTGAATAAACTTGTTTTTTGTCACTAGTAACAAAAAAAATTTTTATTAATCATTTTTTATAAAATTTATCATTATTTATCAAAATATATAGTACACTATATATTTTGATAAAAAAGCTTAATAAAGCTTAATAAAGTTTTTTCATTAGTAAATAGCGCTTATATCCAACATAATTGACAAAATTAAGTATACTTTGTGTCAAAATCATTAAATTTAATTGAGGAAATTAATTAAATTTATCATTTTATAAAAAACCACAAAAGTGCAAATTAATTATCCAAATTTATTTCAGAGGCCTGTTCTCAAAATTAATTCGACGTAGGGAAAAAAGTAAAGATAGTATCTTTGTTATTAAAAAAAATCAACTAAACAATACTGTCGCTGCTGCTATTAGTTCTTAATTCATCATGATTAAAAACCTAAATGATTAAAAAAGATACTTTTGAGGAATTGCGAAAGAAAATGCAAATGTATTTACTTTTTTTAAAGCTAAAAGAAAAAAAGGAAGCCTAATAGGCTATTGGATATTGTTATTAATATTGTTATTAGCAATATGTATTTTTAATGAAGTATCTCTTAAAATACCGAAAATAACAGCTGAATGGTCATCAAACAAGATGTTTTATGATAAGAAAATTATTGAAGATATCGTTTTCAGGTATCGTGACCATAAAAAGGAAGGGAACAGCGGACTTCCTGAAAAAACTTAAAAAATGCTACAAAGTTGCAAAATAAAATAATTACCTGGTTAAATGTTACATGCATTAAATTTATGAGTATAAAATTATATATTGACTATTTGAGATCAGTTGTTTTACTTTTTGATTGATTTATTCCTAAAATAGAACATTAAAGTTGTCCTGTTAGTTCTAGTAGGTTGTGTACTGGGTTTACTTTCACTTTTGTGTTTACTTTCACTTTTGTGTTTTTTAAAACACAATAGTCCTTAAAAAAAAATATGACAATTGCTATATCAGCATATCCAGAACTAAATTTTTAAACAGATGTATCATTGTTTAAAAATTGAAATAACACTTTTAAGAAATGGCTGTTAAGTTGTAACGCATTTATTTTGTACAAATGAAATTGAAATTTGAATGCGAATCATTTGCCTATCAACATCTACATTATAAATACTCTCAAAGAACTGCCTTTGTTCTATCAGATTATATTTGTTTTAATACCTCATTATTTGATCCAATTACACTTCACATAGATAGCATTAAAATTGAAAATATTGACTTCTATATTAATAAACTCAAGGAAGATTCAAATTATAATAATACTTGAAGAAAAAATAACACTTTTAAAAATAATACCAAAAGTGTCGCTAATATCATTTGAAATAACACTGAAAATACTGATGTGCAAAGCACATATAATACTTTAAAAGGCATAGCATATTTCTCATTAATATATAACTTTTTAATACTGGTATTGTAAATATTGACCTTAGTAACCGCATGGCTCCAAAATGATATGGTATTAATTACATAAGCATAGAACAAAATACAAAAAGTAGCATGATTACAGAAAACATAAAGTTACAGCTGCTTGACTATCTAATTTAATTGGTTTTTTTTGAAAACTTTTAAAGTTATGTTTAAAAGTTTTCCAAAAATGTTATATTGGAATGTTTTTTACACCAGGCCTAAGCCATTTAGAAAATATTCAAAAAAGTAAATTATTTGAAAACTTCTTTCTAAAGCAAAAGTTGAAAAATGCCTATACAACAATAGCCTAATCAACAATAAATATGGTTGTAGACCTGATAAATTAGATCCATCAAGAAGTTTCCTAGACTAGAAAACTCAAGATTGTGTTAATTATGTTGGGAAATGTAGAAACAAGCCAATGC
>NC_088928.1:34322500-34382500 GCF_038396675.1 Hydra vulgaris
ATACTTATTGAGTATCCAAAAGAAACACATAATAAGGCTAATATTCTTATTCTGGCCGTAACAATTATCCGACCACAGAATGATTTCTTCAATGTCACTGCCAGGAATGACGGTATCTGCCCATTTCAGTAATGCAGATCCGATTTCATTTCCGCCACGAGCTCCTTTGGATTCGTCCCACATAATACAATGGACTGACGAATCAGAAGAATCAAAAAGGGTGTAATTCAACGTCCAAAGTTTTCTCTTGTAAAAGCTTATGCAATTTGTTATAAGGGGTGACGGCAAACATTTTTGAAGATCACCTGTTAATACCTTAAGGGTATTGTTAGCCCTTTTGGTGTCCTCGCTTTTTAAATCATACCTTAATTTAGATTCATCCAGATGTGCATTATGTTCTTCCTCAATAGAATTTTTTTCATCTAGAGTCAAATTATTATTTTTTAATTTTGCTTGAAAATAATCACATGTGTCACATGTGTCTATTTCTGGTGGTTTGAAATTCAACTTAAATTTTTTGTTGAACACATCGTAGTAGAGCCATTTTTTAGCTATTAACAAAGGGTTGAAATCATTTTCATTACAATCCTCTACATACAGTTCATACATGTTCAGGTGCAGACCCAAATACTTCATATCACTCTTTTCCCTAGTGTAATGACTGCTATAATTTGGGAAGGAAGAGATGTGTCTTACTACACTTTCAACAGTGTCATTATGTGTTTTATTGACGGGAGTTTGCTTACCCCTTTGATCGATTTTTACAATTCCACCTGGTTCAATATTTTTCAAAACATTAACTACCACGGTGTTTGATATAGATAGTGTTATAGATATTATATAAAAATAGATAGATATTATTTAAAAACATAAGTTTACATACTCTAGTTCGTATGCCTTTTACTGTAAAATAATATTATAGAGTATTTTGTTTTGACTTATTGGAGGCAAGGTCTCGTTTTCTTGAACGGACAGTACTATGCTTCTCTACACATGAAACAATGAATTGCCATTTTATGTCATTTCCCTTCTCCTGACTCCAGTATGCATTAAAGATCTCCTGCCTGTCACTTTGTAATAATTTTTCAGAACATTTCAGTCTGCAAGAACAAGGAGGTTTAATAATTCTGGCAGGGACAACTTTACCCTTTTTACTAATATATTCTTCACCTGCAGAATATTTACGTTTCTGAATATTACATGCCCATTCACTGGTATGAACGACACGTTTTTTACCTCTCTGAGTAGAAATAGATTTATTTTTCACTTTTCTCCTTACGCCTACTGTTCATTGCAAATCTAGGCCTACTTGATTTTCTGCAATCAAATTTAAGTCTTCCTCAAGTAAACGTAGCTCATGTCCATTTGAGTTTGTTTTAGCACTAGTTTTATTTCTACTGACCTCATTTTGTATTTCATTAAATACAGGGACATCATCACTGGAATCCGTTTCAGAGCTTGGAGGTTCATAATTATTGTCCCGATCAGAATCATCATCATCTTCGTCGAAACGCAAGTCATCTCCATTATCCTCTTCATTTTCAACATCCTTGCTGTTTGTATGATTTAGTTCTGAAATAAAACAAGTCTTATAATATTACATGTAAAACATAATATTTTGAAGTTTAGGTTCATAACAAAACATTACATTAACTGTTTGAGGTTATGTATATCACATTAAAAATAATGAGCAAAACAGTAGCTTACCTGTAGTAGAATCTTTTTTAGAAATTTTCAATAGTTCCAGAATCTTTCTCCCACGAGAATTATGGTTCATTATTCTTACTATTACTAAAAAAGAGCAAATATTATGACTTAAAATACATCCAACTATCCGTGCGTTCTTTTGTACCCACCTGGTAAGTTGCAGTTAACTTGTTTCTCACAAACGCTTTCGGTTAGTTAGCTATGAAGCTTTGACACTATTGGCTGCTGAGAATAGGTTGCCAGGGCGACAGCGCGTAAGCCCCGCCTAGATGACACACTGCGCATGTCAACCGATCTCGCCGAAGTCCAAACTACGGTAAGATGAGTAAGTAACTGAACTTACCGAGTAACCATAAAAGAACGCTTGTTGTAAGTTATGGTGACTTCAAGTACCCATAAAAGAACGGGAAAGTGACTTCCAGTTAACCGCAAGTCACCAGGTGGGTATAAACGAACGCACGGTATGTAAACTCATCAGAACTGTCAAAAGTACTCTTAGTTCACTAACAATCCGCCAGGCTGTGTAGAGGTATACAACATTATGTCCAGTAGTAATTCACATGCTTCAGAAGGATAAAACACCAAGTCCACATGGTGTTCTATCCCTCTAAATGAAAGTGGACTTGGTGTTGTTTTAAAACATGCTATATCCGGTTCTAACTGGTTTTGGACATAGTGCTCTATTCCTCTAAGAAATATGAGAAAAGCTGATTTTAACTCTGTAATAAAGTCAATATGGAAAAAAATGGACATAGTGTTGTATTTCTCCGAGGTACAGATATATATATATATATATATATATATATATACATATATATATATATATATATATATATATATATATATATATATATATATATATATATATATATATATATATATATATATATATATATATATATATATATATATATTCATAATAAAAATTTTATTAGGTTGGTAGACTCAGTGCAAAGCCAGAGCGTGATGTTCTTATGGGTGATTTCTATTTTGTTGAAAAAGTTTGGTTTCCAAGGTAATTATGGTCTTTTTCCCATTTAAAAATATTTATATTTAGTATGGACTAAATATAATATAATCACATAAAAGTTTCAAAATATATATTTAGATAAAACAATTTATTCTAGCATAGGTGAACAGTATGTGATTGATTTTCTGTGTTGCACAAAACTATTTCACTTATAAAAATATCATTGTTTGTAAAAATATCTTTTCTTCGCAAGTGAAGAAAAGATATTTTTACCAATAGCGTTTTACATTTTAACCAGAATCAGTTTCTTTTATTTATTTCTTAGTGATTGGTTGACAACAACAACATATTTTAATTGTTACCAAAGCAACCCAGATTTATTATTTGCTTGATTTTACTATTACATCAATTTCAGATACAAATAGAAGTTGTATATTTATGTGAAAATAATAAAGTAAATTTAAAGTTTTTTCTTTGAAATACTTAAAAAATCTAAAATAAATTTTTTTTTATGATTAAGTCTATATTTGAAAAAGCAAAAAATTTTATTACTGAAAAAAATACAGTTTTGTCGCAATGATGAAGCTAATTTTTTTTGTTTTCAACATCTTTACTTCCAACAAGGCTGCAAGCAACCACTATTAGAGTTGAAAGTTATTGAAAGAGAAAAGAGAAAGTTTATAAAGCAAGATAAAAGATCGCAAATTATATGAATCAGAAAAACAAGATGAAGAGAGAAAATTCCAAAGAACTGATGTTTGAAGGGAAAAACAAAGGTGAATAAGAATTTTTGGAGCACTTAAGGCATAAGTCACAGTAAAAGGATGAGATTTTATTGAATGACAAGTAACACAAGTTGATGGCACTAGAGACACTTGTTCTTTAGTATTTATAGAAAAGAGAAAGAGAAGAAACATTACAACGATGTGAGAATGGTTGAAGGTTGGCTGCAAGAGCAGATCCAACTATGTATACAATGCATTTTTTCACCTTGTCTAAAAGAGAAAGTGATGCAACCTTAGCAAATGCTAATTTTGCAATGGTATTTATATATGGTTTCCAAGAAAGATTGGGAGTAAGAATTAATCCTAGAAAATAAAGGGTAGATAATTCATTGAGTACATTACCGTTCATAAATATAGGATGATCTAGATTTTTTTGATAATGATTAGCTGAAAAAAATGAGTTTTATTTGAGTTAAAGTTCACCAGCCACCAAGAACTTCATGGTGTAGCAGAAGTAAGATCCTTTTCAAGCTCAAATGCCTTCTCCAAGCAATTATTGGTTTATCAAGACAAGAATAAATGTTAGTATCATCAGCAAACAATGCCACCTTAGATGTGAGAATTTCTGGGAGATCGTTAATGTAAATTAAAAAGAGTATAAGGCCAAGGGTAGAACCTTGGCCCTATACTTGCTGTCCATTAAGGACAACTTTTATACTATGATTGGTAAGGCAATAATCTTACAACTTTTATACTATGATTTGTAAAGCAATAATCTTAAAGATGTTACTTGATACACCATAAGCAGAAAGCCTATGGAGAAGACCAGCATGCCAAACTTTATTGAAGGCTTTAGAAATGTCGAGAGTGGTTACCTTAGCCTCTCCACATCTATCTAATGGGTGATAAAACCTATTGGTTATTACTGTTGATAAATCAGCAGTAGAGCAAGAATGTCGAAATCCATATTAATGATCACAAAGTAAGTTATTAGATTCGAGATGGGAGATTAAGTGTTTGTTAATTAAAGACTTGAAAATCTTGCTTTTGATAGTAAGAAGACAAATAGGATGTTAGTTAGACGAGTCAGATTGCTCTCCAGAATTTTTGAAAATAGGGATAACAGATGCTGCTTTCCAGCAGGCTGGAAAACAAGGCTATTGAATTATAAATTGAATCTTCATCTGCAACAACTCTCTCTGTCTGAAATTTTTTGAAATAAAAACATTCATAATGGAAATGAAGGTTGTAATTAGGTTGTAAATATTCATATTGGAAATGAACTTTTGCAAACACAGCAGTTCAAGCACATTAAAATAATACAAGTTTTGAGCTTATTAGCTAAGTTTTAGTTGAATATATCAAAAATTTTCATTAGATCAACTAGATATGTTTCTAGTAAATTGTACTCTTGCATATTTTTCAAGGTGCCCTCTTTTTATTCATTGTTATCCTTTGTGTTTAAATTTTCCCATTAATTTGAACTTTATGATTTGTGACTTTTTTATTATAAATTGAGTTGAAAAAATTGGCAAATCTTCCATGGTCTAAAAATATAATAAAATTTTTTAATTTTAACATGTTAATAATAAATATCTATTTCTCTCTGTAAAAATATGACAAATTGATTTTTAAAACTGTAACTGTTTTTTCATGCTTAAAAAACTTTTGTTTATGTAGTTTTTTTCTTGTTCAAAAACCCTCTACTTTACTTTCTGTAAACTCTTAACCTAAATAGTGGTTGCTTTTAATCTTGTAAGGAATAAATTTGTTACAAAATTTTTTTTTTACTCTGTCATTTGGAAGAGAATTTTATATGTTGACTACTTGTAAATTAAAAACTTTTTGGCAACTAGCACAATAGCAATGCCATTTTGACATTTATACTAATTATGAAAAAAAAATTATGTATATTTATAAAAAAACAGTTTGTAAAAGAACTGCAAAATGTTTGTTTATGTTATTTATAACATGTTTTGTGTTTTTTTTTTAAAGCACAATTTGTTTTAATTTTATAAACTTAATTCTTACTAAAAAGTTGCCTACTTTATATTGTGTGTTTTTTCATTTTTTACATTGTGTGTTTTTTCATTCATTATATTTTGTTTTTCATTCATTATATTGTGTGTTTTTTTTTTATTATATTGTATTTTTTAGTTTATTATATTGTGTATTTTTTTTAGCTCTGGCTCTAAAGAAACACCATCTCATAAGTTTTATGACTTTCGTTTTAAAACCTATGCTCCTGTTGCATTTCGGTAAGAAATTTGGTTTTTAAAACCATTATTACTTATAGCTATTCTAATTATTTTGATTTGTAATCAATTTATTTCTAATTATACTATATTAATAATCATTAATTATCTTATAGGATGATATTAAGATATCAGAAATATCTGATAATATTAGGATGTATATATTCTAATGAATATTTATTTACTAATTATAATTATTTTGTCACATAACGGGTGACAACTAAAAATCCGGACAAAAAGAAATTGTGCGCAAGTGATATTTAGTTGTTTAACTTTTCCACTTCGTTACATTATCAAGTTGTGTATGATTCAAGTAATAATTTTACATAGTTTTTGTTTGACAATTGTCAATTTAGTTGTCATAAAATGTCATCTAAAGAGAAGCTTCTTCAAGAAGGTGTTGTACATTTTTATGAACGCCATAAAAGTGTTGGCAAAATCTTTACTGTAGAACATTTTTTGAAAGAAGGTATATCGAAACAATTACAATTTACGATATTATAAAACGTGGTACTGTTGAAAGAAAGCAAGGATCCGGATGAAAGCCCACAATAATGACCAAGAAAAATTTGAAGAAGTTAAAAACTCGATTTAACAACAAAAATGGCATTAGTCAGTGCGATGCTGCTAGAATATTTGAGTGTTGCCAGCAGTATATCAGTAGGGCACTCAAAAAGCTTCAAGTTAAACCAAGGAAAAAGCAGAAATCGCCATCCTACACCGAAAGTCAAATTACTGAAGTAAAAAAAGATTGTCGTTATCTTGTGAGACATTTTGGTAGCAAAAATTTCATTTTGGATGATGAAAGTTATTTTACTTTAAGTAAGCCCCAAATGCCTGGTAATAAAGTTTATTACACCGACGACTCTTCTGTTACACCACCTGATGTTAAATTCAAAATGCGAAGCAAATTTGAGAAGAAAGTAATGTTATATATTGTTGTCTCCAACAGAGAAATTTCAGAGCCATTTTTCAAGGAAAGTGGTCTAGCTGTCAACCAAGAAGTTTACAAAAACCAATGCTTAACTAAAATTTTAATCCCATTTATTAATAAATATCATTCAGATGATAATTACATATTTTGGCCCGATAAAGCATCGTAACACTATGCGAAAAGTGTTACTGAGTTCCTCCAAAGCGAAAATATTCCTTTTGTACAGAAGAATGTTAACCCCACCAATCTTCCTCAATGTAGACCAATTGAAGATTTTTTTGGAGAACTAAGTTCTTTAGTGTACAAAGGTGGTTGGAAAGCTCGAAATATTTCACAACTCAAGCGTAGAATTAAAAAATCCTTGAAAGAAATGGACTCAACTGGTGTAAAAGCAGCTTGCGCGAACATTAAAAAAGGACCCTTTGTGGAAAAACATTAATTTTATTGTATATTTTAAGTTTTCATCAATTATATATCAACCATATAAAATTGTTATGAATAAATTATTTCATCAAAATTAACATTTCTTCTCATTCCTGATTTTTAGTTTATAGTTGTAAGTTTTATCTTAGAGTATTCTTCAAGAAAATACTAAATTTACAAAAGAAAAAAGAAAAAAAAATTTATTGTCTTTAGTATCTATATCGGTTTTATTGATTAGTAAAATTACTTTTTGTATTAAAATTGATTTAAGATTACTTTTTGTATTAACATGGAAAATTAAAGAATACGCAGCAAATTATCAAAAAACAATACTCAATTGTGTTTAATTGCATTACAATACATAACCAGTATATTATCCCAGAAAAAGAAGTTTACAAATAAAAGTTTATAAAAAATTATTGACATTAAAAAATAAAAAATATTTAGTTATAAGCTTATTCTAATCATTTCTACCCATTATTTTCTACTAAAAATTCATCTTACAGGTAAAAAAAATATTTTTATTTTCTACACAAAAGTCATCTGACAGGTAAAAAAGTGCTTTTATTTCGTACTCAAAAGCCACCTGACAGGTAAAAAAAATGCTTTTATTTCGTACTCAAAAGCCATGTGCGAACATGGAAAAAAAACAACTACAGTGGAGGGCTGCTTGTTACATAACACTTTATATAAACAAAAAGAAAGTTTAATTTAAAAGTTTCATGAAATAGGAAGAATGTTTTGAACACTGTAATAATTTTTTAAAATAAAGTTAGCAATAAAGAGCTTTTGCATATAAAATGGCACCTTCATCAACTATTTTGTTATGGCTGCAATAGAAAATAAAAATCTTGCATCTAATGTGTTTAGAAAACTTTAGGCTATAGGCATTGTGATGATCTATCTAATGTTTTCGCACTTATGAAGTTATGCTAAACACATTATCTTGTAATAATATTTAAGAGACTAAATATTGCTTAAGTTTGTTAAAAGTTTTTTTAAATTATTTTTATGCAAAAATTGATAAGTTATGAGAAAATTTTTTATCACTTCATCTTGTCCAAATAAATAAACATTTTAAA
Organism: Hydra vulgaris; assembly: GCF_038396675.1. NCBI lineage: Eukaryota > Metazoa > Cnidaria > Hydrozoa > Anthoathecata > Hydridae > Hydra > Hydra vulgaris. The sequence goes on from NC_088928.1 coordinate 34,330,597, forward strand.
GTGACGAACCCAGAGTTTATTTGGGGATATAGACCTTTTCATAAATAAACGTCCGCGTTTCAAATCGAGGCTTAGGTTGTACCATTAGTAAACAAACAAAATATTTCATTGCTTAGGCTTATTTGTTTCTTTTAATCTTGAGCTTTATTTGTTATTTTAACAAGATAATGTTATTATCTTCAAAGACAAATGGCGTTTCTTCACAGGAAATTGGTTTGTTATTTTATTTTAAGTGTTTATTAATTACTTTTCTATTATTTTATTACTTGAATATCAAATTAAAATATATTAAATATTTTATAAAAAATTTACCTTAACTGAAGTTTACTTTTATCCACAAAATTTATAAAATTTGTGTAGTGTAGTTGACTTATTTTGATGTATTTTTTTTTTGTTTAGATCCAGCATTAATTGTTTTAAAAGAAGATGATATAGACGATCCAACTGTCAAAGCCGATTTAGAAAAATTACAAATGTATACAAATAATCATTTAAAAAGGTGGTTTCTTTACCGTGGCGATTCTCTTAAAGGTGTAGTAACTTTACGAGACTTTCAAGTTAAAGTTTTACAGTATTTTCACAATGGAACAAATTCAATTATTTGTGATCCAACTCTTAAGAAAAAATGGTTGTCAAAAAAGGCATATTTGATGGGTAAAAATATAAAAATACAAAGTATAAAAACATTTCCTATGTTGCCTGAAAATTTAAAATGTGAGCTGTTAAGTTTGAATTCCGAAATTGGATGGAGCAAGTGTCTAGAGGGACTTCCTGCGTTTTCAGCTGAGAAAATTGATGCATATGCTTTAAATGTAAATAGTAACTTTTTTCCTAAATCTACAAAAGTTAAAAAACATTTATCTAGAGGAGAAATGTTTCTTGAAGAGCAATACATTGATCTATCCTCAATTCATTCAAAACAAAGTATTGAACTATTTTGTGTAAAAGGAGTATGCAGCTAGCATGAAAAAAATTGACAGATGGATTTTTATTGCTATTAAAAAATTAGATGGATCAGTAATGTATGCATTTTGTGAATGCCCAGCAGGAAAAACTGGAACTTGTTCACAGGTATTTGCAATGATGAAACTTGTTACAAAATGGGTAGTTGAAAAACTGAAAACTGTTCCAAATATTAAAGCCTGTACATCAAGAACTTGTGCTTGGTCAATACCACAAAGACGTAAAAGATTTGATAAAACACCAATAAGTGACTTACAAATTATATCACCACAAATGAAAAAAAATATTTTCTCGAAAAGAAAAGTATCTTCATTCGCCACAATTAAATCATCAATGTATGATACTAGAACTGATTTAAACAGAAAAAGTGATAATGAAAATAAAATAAATGAGCTTTACAAGAATCTTTTAAACAGTGATGTTAAAGTGCATATGTTGAATGTGTTAAATCAATCAAATGAAGGAATAGTCAAAACAAGTCTAGGAAGTGTCCCATTTGGGTCTGTATTAAGCTATCAATGTGCTGTAGTTCCACCTAGTTACAATGTTTACTACAACTTACCTGCACCTTTAAAAAATTTAGACAGTGTTCAATACATTGAATACCCTACATTCCTTTTTAATGAAACTGATGATTTTATAACTTGTTATGTTGAAAAAATATTTTGTAATAAAAAAATAAACATTTTAGAAAATATGAAGTTAGTAAAGGAAATAGTAGTTCAAATTGAAAAAGAAACAAAGGAACAGGATGGAAATTCAAAATGGTTTGATTACAGAAGGAATCGATTCACTGCATCTTTATGTAATAAGTTAGAGAACAAATCTCCAAAAGGACTCAAAAGTTTGGCACACAAACTTGTCCATGGTGAAAACAAAACTAAGCTAAACAATATTATTTCATATAAACTTTCCTATGGTAAATATTATGAACCTATAGCGTTAAAATGTTATGAAAACTTTATGAAATCCTCTGGCTATAAACTAGATGTAGAACCATGTGGTTTGGTACTTGAGGAAAAAAATTTTGTTTTGAGTGCATCACCTGATAGGAAAGTAAGGTGTGATAATGATTGTGGAATAACAGAAATTAAGTGCAGCGAAGAATACAGTAACCTGGACCCAAAAGATATATGTTTTGTAGCGAAAATTCCATCTATAATATTTGATAAATCTAGTAATAAAATTTTAATAAACAAAAACCATAGTTATTATGATCAAATCCAAATGCAACTTGGATTAACAACACAAACATGGTGTGATTTTGTGTTTTACACTTCAAAAGGATTGGTTATTGATCGTATTACGTATGGCAAAGTATATATATGTTTGGGGGACTCTAAGGAAAAGAGTATTAGACTTTTACTTCAACTATATGTTGGACGAATTAATTGAAAAAAAAAAAAACAATTTTTAATTTGAAGACGAATATTTTATTGAAATTTGCAGAATCTATTGTACAGTTTATGCATTTATAAATTTATGACAAAAAATTGTAGTTATTTATGATATATATATAAATGTTAAATTCAATGTTACATTTTTTTTTATTGTCTCAACACATTTTTCATCCATTACTTTCTATGCGTTTTTTATAATAGACTCATGAAAGTTAGTTAAAATTCCACACACTGTAACTATTTGATTGAGAGAACCAATCATGTTTAGAGGAATAACTCTATCGAATATATGAAAACATTTTAGTCTTTGAATCATTCTCTCAACATGAATGCGCTCTCTTGCAATTTGCTGACTTTGTATCACCTCTGTTTCAGTGAATTGTTCGCAATTTCGAAGAAATGATGGAGTGATTAATTTAACTCCGAGTGGACTTAAGTAATCTTGTATAGTAAAACCTCTATCTGCCATAACTTCTTCACCGTGATTCCATAAATTTGGATTTAAAAGTTTACTCTTAATGGTTAATTCTTTATCTGATATACTCCCAGGGTAAGCAGCAGATATAAAAGTAAAACCACCTCCTGGGGCAATGCCAACTAAAATCTTTACAGTTGTGTGACTTTTATAGTCAGAATAGAGCAATTTATGTACAGTCAATGACTGAGGCACAGCTACTTTTATTTTGACACCATCAATGATACATTTAACATTGGGAAATTTATCCTTCATTGACTGAGGCATATTTTGTTTTATTTGAGCTTTATGTACATAAAGTTCAACCATGTTATAACCGTGTTACTTACAGTTCCTTCACTTATTAAAAAAAGAAATGCTAAATGTCTAATATCATAATTTTTTCTTAATCGCACTAATGTTAATAAATATGCTTGTAAAGGTAACATAATTCGATTTCTCCCCGTATTTTCATTTTCTTTTGAATGCTTACTATTGAATAAGATAAAGTTTTCTCCATTTTCTCCAGGGTCCAGCTATGAAGTGATGGTTTAGTACTTTTTCTTAAAGTGCATCTAGTACCTCCAGCAGCTTTTAAAATGTCCTGCGCTTTAAAATGAGAGCAGCATACATATGATGAGCTAGTAACATTAAAACTATCTAAAGCATTTTTACGCTTTATCAAGTTGCACCAAAGAGAAATTTCATTTTTATCTTTCGGAAAATGAAAGAATTTAATCCCAGAAGCCTTTCGTTCTCCAAATTCGATAATATAGCTTCGATTAAAGCAATTATAGTCAGCACATTGTTTGCCAGATGATTTTCTTATAGGTTTTTTATTAGAAGACATTTTTTGTTTACAAACGGTACAACCTAAGCCTCGTTTTGGAATTATGCAGACGTTTATTTATGCAAAGGTCTATCAGGTTTTTTTTCTGTGACATGGAGGGGGAATGATTTTGTGGTAGCCTTTCTCCTCCTCTTCTTCCTTAGTTAAAACATAGTTCATGTACCAGAATTACATTCAAAATCCATGTCGAAAAAACACGGGTTTCCAGTGTAATCAATTTTTATGTTTTGTTTTTTGAAATAACTACTTGTTACTAAGTGTTTCCATTTATTTAATTTACTGTTTTTCTTCTCATTTAGATATTTCAGAGATTTGTTTGGTATTCAACCTAGTGATTTTCTTGTATGTTTTATTAAAAAAGTTTTTATTAAAATTTAAGTCTTAAAATTCAATGTTTTCATTTACAGAACATATGTTTAAATGTATTTGTAACTTCAAAGATTACAAAGATTGTAAACTATTGGGTTAGGTAAAAAGTAATTTTAAATTTCAACAGTAAATTTTTTTCACTAAAAATAGTTCTTTTAATTTAGTTACTATTTCCATATATACGTTCTTTTAAGAACTTATGTATCTCTGTATGGTATTAACCTTCATTTTTTTGAATATTTAAGTAATTCTTATTTTGCAAACTTGTCAATATGGAGTAAAATCAGAATACTTTAGGTATTTGATGTTGTTTTATTTCCGAAAGAAAAAAATTGCTAAAACAAAAGAAAAATATGTGCAATTTATGGGGAAAATGCCAAAAGCAAATGTGTATAAATTAATTTGCAAAATTTTGTTCTGTCAATTACATCACGTGAAAGAGCACTCAGGTAGATATCGATAGTTGATAAAGATTATCTGAAAACAATAATTAAAATAACCAGCATCTTACAACTTGAGTGTTAGGAGAGATGATCTTAAAAGACCATGGTGAATAATTTGTGTAGATTAGGATACGGTTATCATTACGATATATATATTCCACATAAATTGAGTGGGTGAAACATAATGGATCAAATCTCTATCTGTGATTCACTGCTTAAACACAATAACATTGTCTTATAAAGTGCATGATAATTGGTGATGAAAATTGGATAGTTTATGATAATGTAAAGCATAAAAGGTTGTATGAAAAGCGAGATTAGTCGCAAACTACACCCTGTAAACCACACCAAAGCAAAATATTCATGCCCAGAAAATTATACTCTGCATATGGCGGGGTATTAAAGGTATTTGTTATAAGCTTATTTTGCAAAATTTAACAATTAGTTTGGAATGATACTGAGCTCAACTTGATTGCTTAAAAGCAGCAATTGATGAAAAATGCCCTAAATTGGCTAATTGTTATGAAGTCATAATTTATCAAGGTAATGCTCGACCTTATGTTTCTTTTACAACCCATTAAAAAATTGTTAGAATTTGGGTGGGATGTTTTACCTTTTTCTCCCTATTACCATCTGATTTCTAATTGTTTAGATCCTTAATGGAAAAAAATTGTTTCTTTGGATGCATGGAAAATGCACCTTAAGCAGTTTTTCACTGAGAAAACTGGAAAATTCTGAGATTATGGCAATTTGAATTTTACCTAAAAATACTTAACTACTTTTTACTCAACCCAATAAAGTAATAACATGGTTCTAGAGGTTACCAGGGTTTAAGAAAACCTTAAATAGTTTTAAAGCTCAAGCAGCTTTTGTTTATAGAAAGTTTTTTATTATAGTTAAAGTAAAAATTAAAGTAATACAGGCTTCAGCAAGACATGCTATAGTTCGCGCCTGCTTTCACACTTGTGTAAGTCAGTTTACACTGGCAAAATAAAGCCAGCACAAACTGGCGTAAGTAAAGCCAGGGCAAACTGACGTAAGTAAAGCCAGCACAAACTGGCGTAAGTAAAGCCATTGCAAAATGTTTTGGTAAGAAAAGTTTTATTATTCTTTAAAACTTCTTACATGATGTAATTTCAATATTGACGGCAAACTTCAGGTTTAAAACTTTTTCTTTTTTATATTAAAAAATGAAAAAAATATTTTTTTCATTTTTTAATATAAAAAAGAAAAAGTATATATTGAATATTTATTTATTCAAAGTTTAATTACAAAAGTCTTTTTAAACCATTTGTTGCTCTCCCACATTTATAAAGTTTATCAAATTTTCATATTCGATGGCATTTTTTTATTTACATAGAAGAAGAAAAATGAACAAACTTTTATAATATTAGAAATATGATCAATAGTTTTTGTAAAACAATGATATATTGTATAATAGTATTTTTAAATTATTGTTTTATTAAAATGATTTTTGAACATTTTCATATTATTACTTATTTAACAAATAACTATAAAATAATAAATATAAAAATAATATATAGTCTAAAAATTATTAGAAAAAAAATGTTATGATGAAATCAATAAATTTTTTTCTGCTTTTTTATTGCTAAAATGGCAAATATTGTTACTATCTTTAGAATGAAGAAACAAAAGTTCAGTAGAAATGTCAAAAATTATCATCAAAACATAACATTTTTAATTTTTCAAAAAGGCTTGCGTAGCCTGCCAAGTTCATTTTAAACAGGCAATTTATAGCTCGTGCACTCATTTATTTTTGCTAAAGCCTGGTAATACCAGGATTACACAACAATAAAGTTTATAACATTCTGCAAGCTGCTTTTAATTAGTTTTAGTTTAGTTTAGTTAGTATCTATTTTGACATTCTTGATCTATTAGGTTGACATTTTGAAGCGTTTTTTCAATGCATGCATATTTTAATATTTTTATTTTTTGATTGACTACTTAAAACATTATAAGGTTTTATAATTTTTTTAAATAATATATATGTTAACTCTTATAAAATGAATTATTTTAAATATATATTTATTGGTTGTATCTATAAAAGTAGGGTAACGAGGGGCTAATCCGAACAAAAACATTGTTTTAAGCTTTGTAATTTTTTACTCTTTTTTTTTCTTGCTTTTTCTTTCTTCTTTTTTTTTACATTGTAAATGTTTAAAAATATATATAAAATATATATAGTAAATATATATAGTAAAAATATATATAGTAAGTGTTTCAAGCATTTTTTAATATTAATTTTCATAAATATACTTTAAATTTACTTTTTTCTTAGCAAGTTTTTAATTTTTATTTTTTGAAACCACTTCTTCTTTTCTAAGAATTATGTCAACTTTTTCAGTGAGAACCTCACCACATTCTGCTTACACTCATTTTCTTCTTTTTTTTTTTTTAATTGCTTGTTGCTGTTAGAGTGCCTTTGAAAGGAGTTAGCGACAGCACTTTTTAAATAGCAGCTTGAAGTTCATGATGAGGAGAGTCATTCTTATGCTCTGTTGTCACCAACACTTTTTTTCCAGCTTTTGATGGATCTAAAAGATATAGACCTGAGGCTCTAAAACCAGATTCTAAATTTTTTCTGCTTATTTTTAGCCAAGTTGGTCTTGGTAAATTTGGAAAAAAAGCTTGTCGACCAATGTATGGCAAGATTCTTGGAAGAAATTGCACAAAATGTCTCTCCAAATTTACTTTAAGAAAGTAGTTATTAGACGTCGGTTTCTTCAATGAATGAATAAAGTTATTCATTCATTGAAGAAACTGACGTCTTAAGGTTGTAAAGTGTGACTTCTATTTAGGGGAAAGCAAATGAGTGCAATCTAAATTACAGAAAGTTATCAATAAGCTTAAATAAAACTAAATTAGAAAAATGTTGTTAGATTTAAGATAAAACTGCTTAAATTGTTGGACTTTGAGTATGATGCAAGAGTATATGCAAAATGGCTGTCATGACCATTCATAAATTATATACTCTTATTTTCCATGTTGACTACTTTTGTAAGGAATAAAGACCTTAATTATTAAAAAAAAAACACAAATAAAATTTAACCTATCTACAAAATTGAAAGGGTAAAATAATAAACTAAAGTTTATGCTGAAAAGGTCTTACTAACAAACTTACCTTGATAAACCAATATCCAAAGACATATGCTTCTATCCACCCTGACTCAGATACATATTATTTCTAAATAATAATACCAAGAACATAGTTTTGCCACAAGAAGCATTGAGGCTGGGAGTGAAATGCACGTCGTGTCTAAAAAAACATTGTTTATTTCATTTACTGGTAGAAAATCCAGCTTTATCCAGATTATAACATTGGTTAGGATTATTATGAAAATCATGCATAGTAATCCTGGCCAATGCAGCCGCACCTGCTTGAACTTCTGCTATAGCTAACTGAATATCTTCAGAAGTATAAGATGGCTTTTTTTATTTTTTTTATAATGACGAACCATCAAAACTGAAAAAATTCAGAAAAAAAATCATATAAAATGCATATTTAAACACAATCAATCCCTGTCAATCAATCACTGTCAATCAATCACCTTCAATTACAGTATAAAAGTGATAAACTAAAAATACAAAAGTAAAATAAAGAAACCAAGTAAAACAATATCTATAAAAACTTAATTTAAAAAAATTATTTGGTTGACTCGTCTTCTTCTCGACAACATAAATGAATCCAAAAAGTTATTTAAACAGAAACCACAATCATTATGTTATAAAGTGAATGAGGTTTATTTAACTTAATTAAATTAATTACTTATAACTTTACCTATAACTTAATAAATAAATACTAATGTATAGTTGTACCGATCAACTCAAGCAATGTTTGGATTAGCCCAGAAAATGTCCAGATTAGCCCCATTTTTTCAATGTCAAAATTCCAGTGGAATAGTTTCCAGTACAAAATCTGATATTAAAAGCTCTCTTTGTAAAAAAATACATAATAAATAATTGGGTTGTTTTTTTAAAAGTACAAGTTTAATCAGAATTTGATACTTAATTTTTGGAAAATGCATAAAATAGGTTAGTAAAATGAAACTGTTCCAATTAGCACCATGTTCGGATTAGCCCCGGAACTACCCTATTTTTTTTAATAAATAAAAGATGCGGTAGTGGTGTAGTGGTAGAGCACTCGCTTCATAAGCGAGAGGTTACGAGTTCGATTCCCGCCACGTCCCTGGTAGTACCGCGCTCAACTTGTTTCTCCGCGCAGCGGCCTTGTTCGTCAAGGTTCGTGTTTCGGAGTTAAAGAGTTGAGAGAGGGTTATAACCACAAGTAGCCTCCTCATCTGTAGTGGCCTTCTCCGCCTTGGGGAGGTGAATATGAAAAAAAAAAAAAAAATCATTAATTAATAATTGGTTCTGACCTAAAATTCATTAATATTTATAAATTAACTAAGTCGTCTAATTTCTCTACATAACCATTTATATTTGCATTAGTTTTTTTAATTTGTTTTTGTTATTCTTTATTTATGCATTAGTTATTATTTTTATATATGCATTAGTTATTACTTTTTATTTATGCATTAGAATTTGTGTTGTCCAAATGTATTTTGTTTAGTTTGTAAAAAAAAAACTGCTCTAAAGCAATTTATATAGCTTATTGATATAGTAAAGATATTTATTGTAAGTATGTAAAGTTAATATAACTTACAGTAATTTAGTAAGTATGTAAAGTTAATTTTAAATTAATATTAATAAGTATATATAATTAATAAGCAATAAAGTTAAAAAGTAAATTTAGAAATAACAAGTTATGTAAAGTCTCTATTAAAAGGAAAGGATTTAACCAAGAAGTAAATAACACAATTGTTCTTTTAAGTTTTGACATTAAATATTAACCTAATAAATAAAGTTTTCAAGAAGAAATTCTGGTTGCCATTTTAATTATTATCCTACTCAGTTTCTGAATATACCCACTAATTTCGGACTATATTCTGACTATATACAAAAAAAGTAGATTCATTAATTCTCATGCAAAAAATAATAAGCGATTTTAAATAATAGGTGATTTTAATCTTATTTGTTTTAGCTTTCTCTTGCTAATGAGCCAATTAAAGAGATATCTAATCCTGGAGCAAGTGGTTCTTTATTTTTTGTGTCCAACGATGATATGTTTATTGTAAAAACTGTTACTCATAAAGAAGCTACTTTCTTACAACAGCTTTTACCTGGATATTACATGGTAATAAGAAGACAATTCCTGAATAATAATTATATTTATAATTGTAATTTATAATTAAATTTTAATTACATTTTTTGTGTTTATTATTTTTATGTTGTTTATTGTTTTGTTTTTCTTTCAACTTTATTAATTTAGAACCTACATCAAAATGCACGTACACTTTTACCAAAGTTTTTTGGGTTATACTGTTATCAGGTCATTGATTGAATCCACACAGTTTAATTCATTTTACATATACTTTTTTATATATACGGTAGAATCTTGTTAACTCGGACTCTGAACGGGTATATATATTTTGTCGGACTTAGCAAATGTCTGAATTAAGCGAAGCTCTCGTTATGTCAGACTTTTGGAAAATGTCTGACTTATCAAGATTTCAAGACTTATTGACACAGGAATCTTTTATTGTCAGTTGTTTAAAAGCCACATGTAATATGCTTTATCCAAATCCTCATTTAGGGAGACTTGCATCCTCTCTCTTTTCATAAAAGTTTTATTTTATCGACTTCTGAATATATTGTATTTTTTTCTTTTGACCATGATTTTCCTTTGTCAAATTTATAGTTTCATGTATTTTTATGTTATAGTTCTACTTGTTAGCTTTCTTTTAGCAACCTTCGACAATTCTAATAAACAAAATTTAATCGAAATTAACCGAATTGAAGATATGATTGAAAATGTTTAGTTTGTTAACTTATATTTTACGCAAAGGTATTTTAGCATTTGAATGTTCTAAGTTTTAAATTTTATTTGACGTTTTTAAATTTTTAATATAATAGTCATTAATACATATAATTTAATCCAAGCTTTACCAAATCAAAAATATCTGTGAAACGCTTAATTATGTTTAATAAAATTTGATGCTAAGTTATTTTATTTTTGAGCATTCAAAGTCTAGAATTTTTATTGAAGTATTGGAAGTTTTGTAATTATATGCACTTATATGCATTTCAAAATTAAAGTCCTAGTTTAGTAAAGTTTTTTGCCAAAGAGACCCCAAAAAAACAGTACAAGTTAATTGTACCTCTTAAATGGATGCTTTTATAATAAATTGATAGAAAAAGTTCCAGGGGAATTGAAAATTTGTCTGACTTATCCAGGGTCCGAGTTACCGGGATTCTACTGTATATATATTTTTTATTAATTACTATCAAAACACAAAAAGTTTTAGTTAAAAGTGTTTATATACTAATAAATAAATAATGAACATTTCACTTTTCATTCTAGTCTGGAAGTTCTAATATAAGATTGACTGTTATGAATAATTTGCTTCCTTCAAAGTATAAATGTCATATGAAATTTGATCTTAAGGTCAGTATTACTGTATAATCACTAAACTTTATTCAAAAATATTATATATTTATTTGATTTTATTTAAATATTTATTTAAATTATATATATATATATATATACATATATATATATATATATATATATATATATATATATATATATATATATATATATATATATATATATATATATATATATATATATATATATACATATATATATAAATATATATTAGTAGAAAATCACTTAACTAAATTTTTTTCCTTTGGCACTGTGTTTCATCAACAAAGATTCATCAGAAATGAATTATCAAATTAATAAAACTTCAATTTATACCAAAAATTAAATTACAGGAAGTTGCAAATGTCTTAACTACTGTAAATTTTCACACATTTGTGGAATTTGCTGACACTATTATAAAAAGAATTCTTTAGAAATGAATACTTATGCTATTTTTTTAAAATGTTTTTTTAAAAAGGGTAGTTAATGTAAATATTATTTGAACTCATTTATTTTTATAGTTTTTTAGGAGAAACTTATTTATATTATATTAATTATATAAGGGTAGTTAATGTAAATATTATTTGAACTCATTTATTTTTATAGTTTTTTAGGAGAAACTTATTTTCGTGCCTACATTTAGAAATTAATTCCGATCTTTTGTTTAATAAGCATTCTTGATTTGCATGTGTAATTATTTCAAATTTTTCTTGTAGGCATAGTATGCATTTTTTGGAAATATTGTTATATGCAGGCGCTGTTTTAAGGATAGACCAATTCAGTATAAAATCATCAATATTTTTTTCTTTTAATTCCCATATATATTTTGACAGCATGGTGTCTTTTGAATACTTTTTATTCTTGAAAGATTGCTTATGATTGGCAAAACGTTTTTTCCATTCACCCTCTGTTATGCCAATATATTGTTTATCAGGTACATTCTTAGAGGAAACAACACATTTACATACCACATTTTTTGATAAACAACTTCCACTCATTGGACAATTGATTTTTTGTTTACAATTACAATTTTCTGTAGTTTTTTCATTTAGGATTTCTTTTTTGTTTAACAAAGCCTTATTGTGACCTTTTTATAATTCTTTCCATATTTTTTGTGCAACTGTAGCTAACTTTAATTGTATTTCGATTAAAAATTTTATGTAATTTATTAGATCGCGGGAAATGCTTATCGACCAATTTTAAAAACACTTTTCCTATGTTAGTAGAAACATTTTTGCTAAATGGGGGGTTGAACCAAATTACATTTCTAGTTCTATTTCGTTTTTTTGTATTCTTTTTTTCAGGGTTAAATTTTAGTTCAAAATTTTCAAAACCACTTTTTTTTAGGGCATCTTCAAATATTCGTTTAGAGGAATTGAATACATTTTCATTTAAGGAGTTTTGGTTTAGTCTGTTATTAATTGAAATCGGGATTTGTTTTAGAACTTGGGGTGGATGGTTAGAGTTAATGTTAATATATAATAGTTCATCGTTTGGTTTTTTGAAAGGCTTATATGAATTTTCAGAGAGGTTAAATGTGACATCAAGAAAAATTCACAATTTTTAAATTTATGTTTATTTCGATTTGAAAGCCAATATTTTAAAAAAATTTTATAATATCTTTTCTAATTTTGTCGAGCTGTGGAGCAGATTTTCTACGCATTACTATTAAACCATCGTCGCGATAAAGGCCTAAATCTTTTATATTGATTATTTTACTTAACAAATCTAAAATGTATAGTCCAACAAATTCACAAATTTCTGCTCTGTCATAACTGCCCATTGTTACATCAAAGCAGTCATGTATGTTTTTCTTTTTCCAAGTTTCCTTATTAAAATAAAGTAAGGTTTTTTTACAATGTTTTATTATACGGATTGTGTCATCAGGAATAATTGTGTGGCTTTTTGCAAATTCAATAGCCTTATCTAAAATATCTGCGGTTATTGAGGGGTTAAAATCATTAATGTCAAATTGAATATATGTACAGTCATTTTTATTTTCGATTATGGAGAACCAATTTATAACATCAGTGGTATTTTTCCACTGTTGCAAATTTAATTTATTTCTAAGAATATTATTAATTTTGTCCAATTTAATTTTGCTTACATGTCCAATCTCACTTTTTGAGGGAACCAATAACCTACAAGGAAGTTTTTTTTGAAAATTTGGTTTATGGTCTTTTAGTTTTACAAAGGCTTGGGCAGGGGCAGTTGATTCGATTCTATTATCAAAGTTTATTTTTTTGGCAATACTTTGCGCTTCTAAATTAATTGCCTTTTCCAAATTTTTAGGGGCTTTTTCATAAGAACTAGTAATATTGTCGCGTAAAATTTTTTCATAGTTTTCTGTTGTGAGTTGGTAAATACTATTTGTTTTATCAGCAAAAACCAAAATATTAGGGTTTGATTTAATTTTTTTAACATCTAACTTTAATTCTGTTTGAAAAACTTAATTTAATTTTTTAATATATATATATATATATATATATATATATATATATATATATATAATATATATATATATATATATATTATTACATATATATATATATATATATATATATAAATATATACATATATATATATAGATATAAATATATACATATATATATATATATATATATATATATATATATATATATATATATATATATATATATATATATATATATATATATATATATATATATATATATATATATATATATATATATATAGAGATAGATAGATAGATAGATAGAATAAGAATGTTAAAAAGGTTAAAAGAATGTTAAAAATAATAAATAGTTAAAAAAATATTAAAGAGATAGTTAAAATCAATAGTTAAAAGATATTCTCTTTTAACAAATATTGATCAAGATATTTTTTTTTCTGAAAAACTCAATTTAATTTTTTATTTACTCCTTTTAATTACTTTTAATCTGCTTCTTTAACAACTTTATTATTAACATTCATTAACATATAACATTGGTCCTCATCAACTTTAATTACAATTATTGATTGACCTTTATTTATTGTCAATAAATAGTTGTTATATAATAAAGAGAAGATTGATCTTTAACATGATATATTTAGTAAAAATATAAATGCAATTCTCAACTTCTTATATCCTTTTAAACATTATTTTAACTATTGATTGACCTTCAATCAATAGTTAAAAGAGAAGATTGGAGCAATTTTTAAATTTTTATTACAGTTAGTTTAAAGAAAAATTTTTGTTCATTTTTAATTTAAATAAAAGAGAAATTGAAAAAGACAACAATGATTCAAAAAATAAAAGAGAAATTGGAAAGAAAAAGAATGATTCAAAAAATAAAAGAGAAATTGGAAAGAAAAAGAAAAAGAAAAAGACAACAATGATTCAAAAAATAAAAGAGAAATTGGAAAGAAAAAGAAAAAGAAAAAGACAACAATGATTCAAAAAATGCTAGTCTTGTAGGTTTTAGCAAAAATAGTTTTAAAATCGTTTATGACTTTGAAAGAAAATAATCCCAAAGTTTTTATTTTTTTTAAACTTTCTAAAAGGACTTGGAATTCTTTTAATGACACTTTTTTTGTCTGTATTTAATCTCTGCATGTCTTAAATACTAAAGTTAAGGTAAAGAATCCTAAAAAAGCTGCACAATTTAGAATCAAAATTTCATTATTTTTATCTGAAGCTCCAAAAATGTTTAGCAATATCTGATCTCATAGAGAAAATGTATAGGAATTTATGATTCCAGAGTTCTATTTTTTTTGAACCTGGAGTTCTTATGTATTATAGAAACCAGCAACTCCAAGGTTTAATTATTGACTTCAGGACTTGAGACTGTACTTGAGACTTTTTTCTCAGTATGAACTTTTTCTCTTAATAAAATATTTAGTTACAATGTTACATGGTGCTTTAAAACTACCAAACTTAAGTAAAAATAAAGAATTTTTAAGTCAAAACCCTTCTAAATCATTTTCTATAGTTTTTTTTAAATTTATTTTGTGTTTTTTAAAAATTTAAACTGTCTATATACTGCAATTTTTATTGGTAACATTGGTTGATGGATTTAATTGATTGTTATTGTTGATTGTCATTGCTGATTGTTATGGTTTATTGCTATTGCTGCAATGCTGGTCTTTGGTAATTGGAGGCCCTAGACAAAGTGAGCTTGTGGCCCAAATATTAACATTAAAAAAAACAAGCCAAGCACAAAGATGCGCATCAAGGAAAAAATTGGTTGAAGTAGGAATGCTGAGTGGAGGCTTATCTCCCGGTTTGCCAGAGGCAAAACATTCTAGAAATCTAACAAAAAAGTTATTAATTTAATTGTGATTCTTAATATATTGTACATGTGCATTGTATGTCTAAGATTTCGTAGAAATAGTTTTTCACGATATGGAAATAGAATTTCACATTCATGTAGATTTCATATACATTCAAAAAAATACACTTTCTGGAACAATGTTGAAAAATATTTACAATTCATTGAATAAATCTTTTGGACCAATATCTGAACCAGATATATCTGTAAGCATAATATTTAAATCCTCACAACATATCAAATCATTAAATGGCGTAATCCAAAGAGGCCAAAGTGGTGTTCCATTTGCTTGAAATGTGTAGTTAACAAAATAATTGCTTGATCTAGCAAAACATTAAAAAATTCAACTCAATATTTTTCTTTTGAATCTGTCAATGATTCGCCTATGCTTTCATAATCAAATTTAAAAAAAATGCACTTTCTTTCTTCTTAAGCTTATTGCAGTTAGAAATTTGATTTCTTCTAGCACCATTTCTAATTCTTGGGCCAGTTCTCTGGATAAAATTAGAGCAGATACAAATCCATTTTCTTTGTATTTTATCATAAATTCAGTTGCACTTTTTATACATTCCATTGCAATGTCAAATTGCATGTTTTTATTGTATCAATTTGCTGGCGATATTGATTTGAAACAATAAAATGTACCAGATAACTAAAGTAACCAAAAATGGAAAGTTTTTTTTTTGCCAGTCCTGTTGCTTTAATCCTTGCTTTTGGATTTTTCACTTATGCATCATAAACTTTACTAATGCATCATAAAGTGTTATGTATTGGTGAATGGATAGTGTGAAAGCTGTTTGATATCAACTAGCTTTCACACTATCGATTCTGAGTTCTCAGTATGCATTGGAGTTTTACTGTCAGATTTTGTATATGAGTTTTAAAGATCTTCCATTGCTGTGTTGAAGCGCCAAACAAAAGATAAATTTGATGCAAATTTTTGAAAAATGTCTTTTTTAACAGCTGAAGATTTTCTTATGTATCAAAGAATTACATTGAGGCTGTGACAATCGCATGGCTAAAATCATAAGGAATTTAGATTGAATTGAAGCATACATTTTTGACACGACTGTAGTCTTTCATATTTACTCTGTGATCATTACCTAGGCCTCTGCAGTTTTGCAAATTTAAATTCAGACCTTCACACTTTTTTGAACTTTTGTTTTCTGCAAGACCTAAACTAGAACTGTCATTGACAGGTTGGAATCCTACAAAATATTGATTGATTTCTGCTGGTCTTTGCCCAATATTGCACATTCACAAAATCATAGTCGTTTACTCTTGGTGACCAGCATTAGGTGTGCAGTCCAAAATGATTAAATATTATTTCAAATTTTGAACTTTGTTTTTAATTTTTTGTAAGGCAGCTTCACTAATCAGATTAATTACCTCATTTTGAATTGTTTATCCAAAGTAATGATCATGAATTTCCTTTTTTTTTTGTACGCTGTAAATAATCTTTTAAGAATGAATCATACTTTCGTAAGAATTTGATAAATTTCATTGTTTGATTCCACTTGTCACATCCTACCTGATATAGTTGACAAACAGGTTGATCCATTGCTTGACATTTGTATCACTCCAGCTTCTGTAAAGCGATTTTCTGCTTAGACTCTTCTACAGCTTGTTGTCCTGACAACATACCTGTTATAGTCTTGCAAAGTGTTCTCCGGAGCTGTTGTCTATATTTTCAAAACTATTTAACAAGTGCTTATCAAAGACTTGTTTTCCAGCCTGCTGGAAAGCTGCATCTGTTATCCCTATTTTCAAAAATTGTGGAGAGCGATCTGACTCGTTTAACTACAATCCCATTAGTCTTCTTCCTATCAAAAGCAAGGTTTTTGAATTTTTAATTAAGAAACATTTAATCTCTCATCTTGAATCTAATAACTTTTTCTTTCAATCTTCTCGTTCTACTACTGGTTTGTTAATGGTAATAACCAATAAGTTTTATCGTACATTAGATAGATGGGGAGAGGTTAGGGCTATTGCTCTCAACATTTCTAAAGCCTTTGAAAAAGTTAGGCTTGCTGGTCTTCTCTGGTAATATATCAGGTAACATCTTTAAGATTATTGAATCCTTCCTTACCAATCGTAGTTTAAAAGTTGTCCTTAATGGACAGTACTCTTCTTTATTTCCTGTAACTTCAGGGATTCCTTAAAGTTTTATCCTTGGCCCTATACTTTTTTTAATTTACATTAACTATTTCCCAAAAATTCTTACATCTAAGGTTGCATTGTTCCCTGATGATACTACTATTTATTCTTGTTTTAATAAAAAACCAACACCTGCTTAGAGTAGGCATTTGAGCTTGAACAGGATCTCACTTCTGCTTCAGCATGGGGTTCTTGGTGGCTGGTGAACTTTGACTCAGACAAACCCAATTTTTTTCAGCTATTTGTTTTCACAACAATCTAGATCTTCCTATATTTATGAATGGTAATACTTAGTGCTCTACCAGTCATCTAGCCTTTGTCTTTTAGGATTAACTCTTACTTCCGATCTTTCTTGGAAACTATATATCAAATCCATTGCAAAATTAGCATCTGCTAAGGTTGCATCTCTTTGTCGTGTTTGCCACTTTCTTACTTCGAATTCTATGCTTTATCTCTATAAATCTCAAATCCGTCCTTGTATAGAATACTGTTGCCATATCTGTAGTGGATCTTCAAATGATGCCCTTTCTCTTTTAAACAAGGTGCAAAAACACGTTGTAAACATAGTTGGAACAGCTCTTGCAGCCAACCTTCAACCATTGTCACATAGTTGTAATGTTGCTTCTTTTTCTCTTTTCTATAAATATTATAACTTCTACAAGTATCTACTAAAGTTCATTCTCATGTTACTGGTCATTCAGTTAAGTCTCATCCTTTTATTTTGATTGTTTCTAAATGCTCCAAAAGTTTTTATTTGTCTAGTTTTTTTCTTCAGTATCAGTTTTTTTGAATTCTCACTCTTCATCTTTAAGAAATAAAAAAATGCCACTTTTCTGAACTCTTATATTGCGGATACTTTGTTCCTGAATAACAAAACAGTTCTTTTTTATTTCAACACGTTTTTTATGTCAACACGTTTTTCATCAATAATTGAAAATGACCATAAGCATTTATCTTTTCAATCGAAATCAATATTTTACTTTCTTGCCCATGATTTCTCACTGTAAGTTATCTGATTCATAGACTTCTTATTCTGAAGCCATATAACCACATGTTGGCAATTTAAAAAATAATTGTGAATCCACTTCATTCTGAGCATCTGAAGTTGTCCAATGTGGTGGTGGTTCACAAGTAAAGAAATAAAACATCTCTTTGTGTTGAAACAATTTTTATTTGCATTTTGATGCACCAGACTCAATAGAATGTTTTAACTTTTTTACCAAAAGAAAGTAACAAGGGTTAATTCCAAATTTAATAAATTAGTTCAATTTTTTATTTTAGCTCTTTGTTGTATTTATAGTAAAAACTGAATAATTTTCTTCCTTTTTTTTTACTTGACCTTTTGATTTGTTTAATAAAGAATTTGTTTAATAAATTCCAGATATTTATTGTACTAATATCTAGATATCATTCTAGATTCTAGATATCATCGTTCAAAGAATTTATTTAACAATAAAATCTCTTTGGGAATTGTGATGCAAAACAACTTTCTTTTTGTAAACAAAACTTTTATTTGATTAAAACTTATCTATCGTTGTTCAAAGAATTTATATTACTATAAAACCCCTTCTAGAATTGCAACGGAAAATTTTCTTTTTATAATGGAATTTTTATTTCATTTAAATTTAATGTTAAATTTTTAACGGACAAGGTCAAATACAGATAAGTTAAATACATTTTTTTCTACTTTCCATTTTTATAATATTTTCAATTTAAGTTTATTCTATTATTATTAAACTAAATTCATTATTTAATATTAATAAAATTAAATATAATTTAAATTTTTTTTAACTTTTAAAATTTCCAAACATGTTTATTTAATTTAGTTTATTAATTTTAATTTTAGTTTTAATTTATTAGTTAGTTTTATCATTTATTTATTTTTTATTAATTTATTTTTATTTATTATTTATAGTTACAAATCAATAAAAAATTTTAATCTAGATTCAAAAGTGCTAATATACAAAAATGCTTAATGCTTATAACTGTATATAAATACAACTAAATTGTGAGAAAGTAAACATAAGACAATAATGTTGTGTTATAAATGTTTTAAGAAATAAGTTTAAATAAGTATAAGTTTTTTGACTGACATAATTTAACTTTTAACGAGTAAATATGGATATTGAGTGAAGTTACATTTACTTGGATTATGTTTTTTGGCTATGCAGCAAAATCTCATAACAAGGCCTATATATATATAACAAGGTCTGCAAACTTTAGGAAATCTTTAAAACCTCTAAAAACTCTTGTGCTACTGAGAGCCCCCACCAGTTGGAGGTCCTAGGAGTTATCTATAAATTACGTCACGTAATTTTTGACTGTTTTTGACCATTCTCCTTGTCACAACATCCGTAACACTTAGCTAACTTGTACAAGTTGTTACAAAAACACAAAATCCCCCCCCCCTTTCCAACCCCCTAAAGTGTGATGCAATTTATGGATGACCCCCTAGACTGCTGCCTTATTTGCCTATGCCGAAGGCCAGTTCTGGTTGTTGTTGCTGATTATTATTATTAATTGTTATTGTTGATTGTAATTGCTGGTTGTTATTGTTGATTATTATTGCATATTGTTATTGCTGATTGTTATTGCTGATTGTGATTGTTGATTGTTATTGTTGTTTGTTATTGTTGATTGTTAATGCAGATTGTTATTGTTATTATTGATTGTTATTGTTGATTTAAGTATGATTTTAATTAGGTTAACTATTGTAAAACAGGAAATTTTTTTTTTCTATCAGAAAATTATATGCTATAGGAAGCCATTAATAACGTTTTTAAATTGTAAAATTCTTTACTACTTACTGAAAACATTTTGATATTGTTTCAAAATGTTCTCAGCAAGTTTTTTCTTTTTCTTATAAATATTGCCTTGATTAGTCAAGTTTTGGATGATTTATAATTTTAATTCGATAAATTTTTAAGTGACCTCCTAAGAATCTTGATTAGAGAAGTTTAAGGTGCCCCCCCCTCCCCTTAAAAAAAAATCTAGTAGTGTTTACCTACAGTAAGTAATCACTTTTATTAGTGGTTACCTACTGCTAATAGTGGCTGCTTATTAGTAATAGTAGCTACCTACTGTCAATAATAGTTTAACTGAGCGGAAGTTGTTATATTTGTAGGGTTCAACATACAAAAGGAAAGCAAATAAATTAGAAAAAGCAAAGAAAAGTCCAACTTACAAAGATCTAGATTTTATAACAATGTTTCCAAATGGAATTCCTTTAGATGCTGACACCTATGATGCTGTTGTCAAAACAATTAGTAGAGATGTTAGGGTAAGACTGTAGAGTTACAGTTTGTATAATAATTATTTTTTTTATATTTTTCAATAAACAATTTTCATTTTCAATAAACAATTTTCATTTTCAATAAACAATTTTGATTATTTTTATTTTATTTTCTCAGTTCTCTGGTAATTCATATTTTAGAATACCTTTTATAAGTTTTTAAAAAGTAGTTTTTTTTTAACTACAATTAGATATTAATAAAATTTTTATTATTGATAATTTATACAGCATAAAACATCATAGATAATAAATTCTACTTAAAAATGTGAAGGACAGAAGTTTATTTGTTTAAAAATGTATAAAGAGACTAAAAAAACAATAAATTGTTGTATGTTTTTGCATAGGTTTTAGAAAGCTTTAAAATTATGGATTACAGTTTTCTTCTTGGCATTCACAATGTTCACCAAGCTGAACTTGAGAGAACAGCAGTAATTTTTTTTATACAAAAAGTTGTCTTTACTAATCATTAATTCAAAGATTTTTTGCTGGTATTATTAGTAATGGTTAAAAATATTTTTTTAACTTTACTTTAAAGGATATTGTTACTTCACCAAACCACATGTTGCCGAATCCAGGTAGGAAACTGTTTTATATGTAATTATATAATCTTAATGCTTTTTTTGGAAACCTCTGCAAAGATTCTCAGATAAAAAAAAAGGCACAGGCCTAATAAGTTATTTAATTTTGGTTGCAATTTTTTTCTTTAAAGTTTTAAAACTCTACCTTTGTAACTAGAAAGAGAAGCAAGACGAAATGAATTCGGGGCTGCGCTTGAAGCTATTCAGATAATCAAGGATGATAAGGATCCTGATGTTCGACCTTGTCCGTAAGACTTTACCTTTTCATTTTAAAAGTAGTTTAAAATAACTTTAATTCGGCAAAACAAAAAATTTAGATATCGTAAAAGTTTCTTTCTTTTCCAAAAAATGTTAATTGATTATAAAAAAACACGTAAGTTTAAACAAACTAGTTCAAATAGACAGTGGTATTAAAAAATAAAAATCTTGGGTGTTTTAAAGAAATTACTACTTTAAACTATTTTTTAAATTATTATTGTTTATAGAGTAGGAGGTATCCCTGCTAAAAACGAAAAAGGGGAGCAGTTAGTTTTGTTTCTCGGAATCATTGATATTTTGCAGAACTATAGGTTAGTTGAATTTTTTGTTTAAAAATATTAAAGCTGATTGAGCTTTGTTTTTTTAGATTCGGCATTTTCAAAATGGTTTAAAATTTATGTTAATGTTTTTTTAAATGTTTAATTTTTATGTTATTTTAACTTAGGTTAGCTAAAAAGATGGAGCACAGTTGGAAATCAATTTTAACTGACGGGGTAATCATTTATTTTCATAAATTCGTTGACCTTTGAAAATTTTTGTTTTTGGGTTTGACCTATGTAAATTTTTGTATAGGCTCTGGGTATGTCATACTCTATACTTTTTGTTTAGCCTCTGGGTATATCTTATAAATAGGGATATGTTAAGGCTTTCTATTCTCAGGAAAGTCTATTACAAGTTTACTATGTACAATAGTAAGAAAATAAATATTATTGTATAATAGTAAAAAATAATAGTAGAAGATATTAGTAATAAGCATTGCACAAAGCTTTCTACAGTATATGCTGTACTCTTAATTTTACTATGCTTTTAATTTATTTTATTATATATTTCATATTATATTTTTATTATTATATTATTATTATTATTATATTTTATTGTATCAAAAAAATGTTTCAAACTTTACTAAAAGTATTAATATTGGTAAATAATTTAGTAATAATATTTAAATTTTTTATTTATAATTTAATATTTTAAATTTCTTTCAAAATATAAAAGCAAAAATTATTGATCACATATATAGTATTCCAAAGGTTTCCTCTCAGACCACATTTGTTTTACTCGATGATACAAACTTGCTTTACTCAATAACATGATTCATTTAGAAAAAGAAATGAACAAGTTGACAAGATTAGAGTTCAATTCTTACAGCTTTTTTTTTCTTCTTTTTTTTTTCATTTATTTGTTGTTTTTTTTAACAAATCTGTAAAAGATTTTGAAGGATTATGTCAATTTTTCAAAAGTTTCAAAAAATGATATATTTAAAAAATCCAATTCTTCTTATTGAAATGCATTAAAATAATTGAAAATTAGCATATGAAATATAAAGTAGATAACAAACATAATTGTTGGACTCAATTAAAAATCACATGCTTTAGTAGCGTAAGAACATTCTACACTAAATTTTGATTTTTATCTTCTTTTTTTTTTTCAATTTTGTATTTCATAGCTGATAGTTGCTGTATAGGCATGAAACTTAAAATTCCATTAAAAAAATTATTTTTTCTTCATTAAAGTGTAAAATTTACTCACAAAAAATTTCAGCACCACAATTTTTTTTCTTAACACTTACTTTAAGTGTCTTGAGGGCAAGGCAAAGGTTTTTATAACCTTTTCAACAATTAAGTTCAAGGATTGTTGTTTAGGTTTATTGTATAGTTTGCAAATTATATATTTAAAATTAGAATAGAATTACTCATTTTATGTAAGTTTATTATTTTTAATTTTTAATCAGAACAAAATAAAATACTCCTTAAGTTATTACTACAATTAATTGTGATCTGTAAAAACCACATGTCACATTTTTTTACTGCAAAATTTTGAGATTTTTTTGTGAAAAATGTTCTTTATGTGAAGTATCAATAATATTCTGAAAAAATCAAACATGTGCCAAAGTAACTTACATCATTAGTAAATATGCGGTTTTCAAGTGGTCTATAAAAACAAATTGTTAACAAATAAGAAATAAAAATATTTTTCAAATTTACCAAAAATATTGATTTTGTAACATATGTGGTTTTTGCATATCATAATTCAATGTTACTTATTAAATCAAAAAAAAAAAATTTTAATATTTAGGAAAATTTTGTAAAAGTTTCTTCTATAGTTTATCTAATTTAACTTTCTTATGTTTATTTGCATTTTGTTTCGCTAAGGAGGAAAAACTATCAAATAATCTTTTTTTGGTAAGATCGGTGGAGCTTTTCCCAGAAATCCTGAAAGCAGAGCGAGCTCTGTCAACTGATACCAGTCTGTTCTGTTTTTTCTTGAATATCCTAATTTATGTGTGACTTAAATTAAGGTGTTCAAATAGACTCTTAAATTTTTGAAACAATGGGTTTTCTGCTTCTGTACTCAACTCATTTGTTGCATGTTTCAAAAAATACACCATTCTTTATTCTGGTATGTGATGCCTACATGCTAATTTTAGAAGATGTTTATTTAAATTGTTGGATATCTTTACAATTAAACCTTTTTTGATCCCGGTATTGCTTGCATTTGTATCAATACAAAGCTATATTTTATATAGTTTTAGTGTTAGATGATATATATACAACACATATCTTAATTGGTGTATTTATGTTGCTACTTATAAAATTACTAATATTGTAGTTATAAGTTAAGAACGTATACTTTTGTTTGGTAAAAGTATTAAACATAAAATTACTAATATTGTAGTTATAACTTAAGAACGTATACTTTTGTTTAGTAAAAGTATTAAACATAAAATGAGTAATTCTATTCTAATTTTGAATATATACATTTGCAAACTATACTATAAACCTAAGTAATGCTTGAATTTAATTGTTTGAAAGGTTATGTAGCAAACATTTTTTAGCTGATTTAAAATGTAAATTATACTGGTTTTTGAGAAGAAAGTAAAAAACTATACTTTTGAAATCAAAAATATAGATATTTATCTAAGCCCTATAAAAAAAATTTATTAATAATATTTATGCTAGGCTTGCCCTCAAGAAGGCCGTTTTTGGTCATTTTTGGGTCCTTTTTTTTCTAAATATGTGCTTTGAGGGCAAGGAAAGAGTGACTTAATGGTGCTAAAATTTAAGTATATTTGCTTCAAATCTAGACAGTTTGGTTTTTCAAACTCAAAAAGTTTTTTTTTCTGAACACCCCTTATATATATGTATATATATATATATATATATATATATATATATATATATATATATATATATATATATATATATATATATATATATATATATATATATATATATATATATATATATATATATATATATATATATATATATATATATATGTATACATATATATATATATATACACACCAGTTTGAGCTCTCAAATTAATCTGCAAACTCCAGCTTTCTGTAGTTTATAAATATATTTGTTAAATAAAGTCTTTTCTATATGTAGTGTTTGATGAAGCATGAATAAATAGATTGTTATAAAAAAAAACAACCTGTATTAAAAACTTTTTTATCGCAAAAGTCTACTTGAAATGTTTATAACAAGAGGTCATATTCTGTTTAAATTGTTAGAATGTCAAAGTATTGTTCTCGTAGTTTTTTAGAAAAAAACATTAACAAACAACTTTTGCACAAGAAATTTAGTACCACATGCTTATGCAACTAAAGAACACAAAATAAAAAACACATGCTGATGCAACCAAAGAACACAAAATAAAAAACACATGCTGATGCAACTAAAGGACACAAAATAAAAAAGAGAACTAAAAAAAGAATGAAAAAAGTAATTTAAAGAGAATTTAAAAAGTTTTCTTTTGATTTAATTTTTAAATTTGCAATCATTAATAATGATTTTGTAAAATATAACTTGTAACATTATCATTAATAACAGAGAATAATAAGTAATCATTTGATTTGCCAATTTATATATTTTAAAAAGGTTTAATCTTGCCATTTCTACTAGCAAAGGTAGAAATGATACCACCTTTAAATTTTAGAAATGGTACCTTTAAATTTTATGAAATACATATTTGTATTGAAAAGTACATATAACATTACCACTGCTATCTAATGATGTTGCCACTAAAGATATATTGAATAACAATTTAAAAGATACCATCACATATTATTTAATTTATCTTGATTTTGAAAAAGATAGAATATATAACATTATTATGGTGCAAGATGCCACTAAAGAATAAAATGCTTATAATAGTTTGATTATTCGTTTATTATTATTTTGGTAATAATTTTGAAAAGATATAAAATTATCATTGCTACTAAGTGTTGATGCCGCTAAATACAAAATAAAAAGGATGACACATTATAAGTTTATGAAATTTAAACTTGTAATGAAAAGATACATTTAACTTTAGCACTGGTACTTAAATGCTAAATGAAAATGCTAGCAACAATACCTGGAAAACTACCACATTCTAAAAACATCCCAGAAACAATATCTATTTCAATTTTGGAATGCTTAGGTTCTAATATATTTAGAGACTTGGACAAACACATGTTTGACAATCAGATTAATGAAAATCATGTACTCAAATTAATCAAAATAGTTTCCAAATGTTAAAGTGAGACTATATGATTTTGGAAATCAAGTCACAGAGAGTGGCAGGGAAAATTATTCAAATAAAAATTAGTTAATTGGTATTATTTCATCGCCAATAAAGACAAATTTTAGTTGTTATATTTTGTGTGTGTGTGTATTTAAAGATATTAAATAATTATATTGACTTTGTATATATATACAAAGCTTTAGTGAATTGTGGAAGAAATTAAAGTTGAAGCTAATGTTATTTTTAAAAGAAATTTTAAAAATGAAAAAAAGTTTAAGTTTATTTCAAAATTAAAGAAATTTAAATTTGGTGAAAACATTGGTGTTTTTTAAAGAAATTTAAAAAACACCAATGCAACTGCTTAAATTATTTGTAATAACTTTAGGCCGGGTGAATAAAAAAAAGCAATTGCATTTTTAATAATGCTTTTGCAGAATTTTTGATTCTTTTTACTTTTCTGAAATTTATATATATATATATATATATATATATATACATATATATATATATATATATATTTATATATGCATATATGTATAAACAGAGGTGTACACTGGGTTTTTAGATGTTTGAGTTTTGACACTTACAGACATCGTGCAAACTCCAAACTTTTTTATGTTTATGCTTATGTTAAATGAAAATGTTTTGCAAAGAATTGTGGTGATTAGAGTTTGGGAACGAAAAAAACCGAATTTTTGGGTCCACCCAGCCCTTAACGTGGGAGCAATGAGTTTATAAAATATTTTCTTTACTATTTTTATCTAAACTTATATTCATCAACAAATTTTAAATTTCATGCAATAATCTCTTATTTTTCAAAAATTATGACCATATAAAGTTTTAACCCCCAAGTTTACACCCCCCTCAATTTGAGGGGGGTGTAAACTTGGCAGGGTCATTAAAACTGAACACATTCACCTCTGATAAATATAATGCATATATATAAATATAATGCATATATATATATAAATATAATGCACATATATATATATATATATATATAATGCATATATATATATATATATATATATATATATATATATATATATATATATAATGCATATATATATATATATATATAATATATAATGCATATATATATATATATATATATATAATGCATATATATATATATATATATATATATATATATATATATATATATATATATATATATATAAATATAATGCTGTTGATAAATTTCAGGTTTTTAAAATCTTATATATTATAACAGGGCTCGAATTAAGCGTATTGCGAATCGCGATTACTTTTCGCACCTTCGCGATTAGTTTTTTTTTTTAATTTGCTTTTTTGCAATCTTTCTTTTTTTCGTAATTATTCTTTTTTTATTTTAAAAGATTGATACTCTATTCGGAAATATTTAGTGTTCTTTTACAGTATAAAACTACAATGACTTCTGTAACGATATTTTTTTTTTAAAGTGGAGCATAAAGTAAAAGAAAGAAAAATAAAAGATTTAAAAAATCAATTAGCAAAAATGTTGAAATGCAGGAAAAAACCGATTGTTTAAGGAAGGAAAAATTTATAAAAAACAAACGATTAAATACCTATTCTAATCAAGAAATAAAAGATTTTGATTGAAAAAAGAAATAAAAGTTAATTGATTGAAAAGTCACTTTCTTAACTCGAATTCTCAAGGGCTTTATTCCGATTTAGCTCATTCATTATGAACAAATTTAATGATATTTTTATAAGTTTATTTTGCGAAGAATAGTGGAAGGCAATATAGACTCTAAATAGTTATTAAAATAAACTTTAAAGTTTGTTAGTACACTTGCTAATTTTTAATTAATAGCAATAAATGGATGCAAATAAGGACCACAGATGCAGATTATCTACAGTTAAAAAGTGGGAAAAACATTTTAATTGCGAGTTAGAATACGATTTAAATGGATATGAAGTTATAAGATTAAGATGCAGTTTATGTAAACAATTTGAAAAATGGATAAGTCAAACAAAATTGTTTTCCATGACCTGGATCAAACCAGGAACAATATTAATAAAAAAAGATTCACTGGCATCGCACTTGAGCAGTGCGCAACATAAAGAGACCACGCGAATTCATCAACAAACAACATTAGGTTCAGTTTCATTATCTAACCATGTTGTTCATAATACTCCAATCGGGCGTGGTTTACGTAAAATGGCTGTAAAAGACGCTGACTCGTTACGGAAAAAGTTTAATATTGCGTATTACTTGGTAAAACGAGAGCGTCCATTCACAGATTATCCTTATTTGATTGTATTAGAAAAGAAGAAGAAGGTTACAAATTTAGGAAATTCTTATGGCACTGACTGTGTAGCTGCAATATTTACAGATTACATTGGCACCGTAATTAAAAACAAATTAACTGAATGTTTAAAAAACTGTGTTCTCTGTGATGGAAGCACAGATTCAGTTGTATCCAAACAGGAATTGATTTACATTCTTTATTTAAAGATGGAATTCATAGAAAATTAAATATTCTAGTTGTTTTAAACAGTTTAAAATATGTAAATAAAATAGAAAATGAAATAATTAATTAAAAGAAGATTATATCAAGTTCATTGATTTTACAAAAATACAGCCGTTAGATTTAATGCAATATGATAATAGTAATAATGTAAATTATAACTAAAGCTACTTTACGACCGCTGAACGTAAATGTTATGACATCTTATGCAAAAATGAGACTTATTATATATGTTATTATAAATAAGTTAAAATAAATAATGCCCTCTCCCCTCCGGCGGGAATGGAGGAGGGGTTATGAGCAACAAAAAAATCGCGATAAGATTTTTTTACGTTAATTCGAGCCCTGTAATGCATATATATATATATATATATATATATATATATATATATATATATATATATATATATAAATATATATATATATATATATATATATATATATATATATATATATATATATATATATATATGTATATATATATATATATAACAGTATCAAGATCATTATATATTTGTTTAATGAGTCAATGTTTCAAATTTGCGATAAAATTTTTCCACCTGTGATATTCTAATAAATAAAAAGTTGATTAATATTATTTTACTGTTTCAATAAATTTCTCTAATTTCATTGGGTTTAACAATTTTCCTCAAATAAATAATTTTAGAAACCATTTAAAATTTAAATGTAAAATGTTATATATACCTCTCTATAACTTATAACTGTTTGATGTTGTTTGTTGTTGCTATGGAAATTTAATTTAAGTTGAAGTTAAACTGGTTTTCTTTTTTATAACAGGACACAGTTTCTGTGCACAAACCCTCATTTTATGCAAAACGGTTTTTGGACTTTATCAAAGACAAAGTTTTTAAAAGAATTGGTGGTTTGTTCTTTTAACACTTTATTAATATATAGCTTGTTAAATAAAATGCAATAAAAAGTTTTTATTCGCATTTATTTAGTTCAAAAAAGTAACACCAAACGTCGGTCATATCGTAGTTCTAATGCTGTTCCTTTCGGTGAAAAAGGTTGTTTATTTGCTGTTAACTTATTTATTGATCAATTATGAATTTTTATGCTTTTCTTAAAAGAATTTTAATATAATGCAAAAGCTAATCTTTTTAACAGCATTGATTGTAAGAGAAAAATGTATGTTTAACAAAAAACTTTCGTTGTACTTTGCTAACCAGGTAAGACTTAAGTCTGTTGACTGAAATTAGCACACATTTTATCAATACAGCTATGG
Organism: Hydra vulgaris; assembly: GCF_038396675.1. Taxonomy (NCBI): domain Eukaryota; kingdom Metazoa; phylum Cnidaria; class Hydrozoa; order Anthoathecata; family Hydridae; genus Hydra; species Hydra vulgaris. Next base: position 34,360,396 of record NC_088928.1, read on the forward strand.
AATTAACTTGCTGAAAACATTGTAACAGTGACTTTAATTAAAGCTACCTGAGATATATTCCTAATGATCAACTATAATTTCGAATTTTTCAATTATTTTTTATTTAATTTGAAATCTTTTATTATTTTTATTCAAATTATTAAATGTAAGTAGTTTATATGTTTTCGTCTGATGTTTTTACTACTACTACTACTACTACTACTACTACTACTACTACTACTACTACTACTACTACTACTACTACTACTACTACTACTACTACTACTACTACTACTACTACTACTACTACTACTACTATTACTACTACTACTATTACTATTACTACTATTATTACTATTACTACTACTACTACTATTACTACTAGTAGTAGTAGCGACTACTAAGTAGTAGCTACTACTACTATGATTACTACTACTACTACTGCTACTACTAGTAGTAGTAGTAACTACTAAGTAGTTGCTACTACTACTACTACGATTACTACTACTACTGCTACTACTAGTAGTAGTAGCGACTACTAAGTAGTAGCTACTACTACTATGAATATTACTACTACTACTGCTACTACAAGTAGTAGTAGTGACTACTAAGTAGTAGCTAATACTACTATGATTACTACTACTACTACTGCTACTACTAGTAGTAGTAGTGACTACTAAGTAGTTGCTACTACTACTACGATTACTACTACTACTGCTACTACTAGTAGTAGTAGCGACTACTAAGTAGTAGCTACTACTACTATGATTACTACTACTACTACTGCTACTACTAGTAGTAGTAGTAACTACTAAGTAGTTGCTACTACTACTACTACGATTACTACTACTAGTAGTAGTAGCGACTACTAAGTAGTAGCTACTACTACTATGAATATTACTACTACTACTGCTACTACTAGTAGTAGTAGTGACTACTAAGTAGTAGCTACTACTACTATGATTACTACTACTACTACTGCTACTACTAGTAGTAGTAGTAACTACTAAGTAGTTGCTACTACTACTACTACGATTACTACTACTACTGCTACTACTAGTAGTAGTAGCGACTACTAAGTAGTAGCTACTACTACTATGAATATTACTACTACTACTGCTACTACTAGTAGTAGTAGTGACTACTAAGTAGTAGCTAATACTACTACGATTACTACTACTACTGCTACTACTAGTAGTAGTAGTGACTACTAAGTAGTTGCTACTACTACTACGATTACTACTACTACTGCTACTACTAGTAGTAGTAGCGACTACTAAGTAGTAGCTACTACTACTATGATTACTACTACTACTACTGCTACTACTAGTAGTAGTAGTAACTACTAAGTAGTTGCTACTACTACTACTACGATTACTACTACTACTGCTACTACTAGTAGTAGTAGCGACTACTAAGTAGTAGCTACTACTACTATGATTACTACTACTACTACTGCTACTACTAGTAGTAGTAGTGACTACTAAGTAGTAGCTAATACTACTACTATGATTACTACTACTACTGCGACTACTAAGTAGTAGCTACTACTACGATGACTACTACTACTACTTCTACAACAAGATAAAAATAAAACATAAAAGAAAGATTAACAAAGCATATTGAGTATAATAACAAACTAAATATATATCATAATCAAAACATGATAAGTAAAATAAAAATTTATACAATTTGTAAAAACTGCTTAACTAATCTTTTTTTTTTAATTATTTGTTTATTTTTTTTTTAATTATATGTTTAAATTCACTGTTAAAATTGTGAACAAAAAATCTAAAAATATTTAACTAAGTTATCAATATTGAATTCTACCTGAAAGAGTAAAAAATAATTTTAAATGTTAATAATCGTGTTTATTGACATAATGCGAGGTTTATTGGCATAATTTTATCTAATTATCTATTTTTGATTTGATTTACACAAAACTATAAATTCTTTGAATTAATGATATTTGTTTCATTCAACTGATTTGACATGTTTCTTTAGTTCATGCCTCGTCTCTAGCAGATACCTCTTTTGATCAAACATTTGATGGGTTGTCACTTCAATCAGAAATTGATTTAGGTAATAAAATTTTTCAAAACAAAAACAAAATTTTTTTTATTGATGAAATAATAATAAAAATGTTATTATTGCTATCATATACTTTTACGTTTGAAATTTTCTATTAAAGTTCTTTACATTATTTATATTTGAAATTTCCAATGATTCTTTGTTATTCATCTTGTTGTTTTGTTGAAATTTAAATTCAATCTTTATTTTGTTGAAATATAAAGAATATTAGAAACTTAATTTTCATTTAAAAATGTTTGAAATTAAATATGTATTGAATTATATTTTAATTGTATTTCTGATTTTTATTATATTTCCTAACATTTTTTAGCAAATAAACTCAAAACGAACAAGGTAGTAACTATAATGGAACCAGAGAATGAAATCATAGAAGAAACAGTAATACATGAAGCATTCAATTATGCTGACCAAATAGACATTAAGGAAAGTGAAGATGAAGGAGGAACTTTAAATCTACATGCAGCTGATAATTTTCAACCAGTCCAATCTTTAGAAAAAGACTTTAATGTTGAAGATGATAAAATTGTTCATGCAAATGATGATGAAAATGATGTAGAAAAAAACAGAAGTAGCACACTTAACTCAATATCTGTACGGATAAATATGGGTAGAGTTGAATCTAACATTATTTCTAATGAAGAAATATCATATGTAAAAGAGGTTTACAATGAAAGCAAGTTTTAAACAAATTTTATTGTAAACAATAATGTATAATTGTAGATTTTGGGTGACAATGCTTTGATCATTTATTTTATCATGTTGTACAAGAAACAAAGACAAACTTGTTTTAATCATATTTTTATATTGAAAAAATCTTTATTTTCATTGTAATTTCATAAAGTTTTTTTAAATTAAGTTGGTTTTTAATTTTCTTATATTTTGTGTTTTAAAAATGATTGCAATAGTCTCCATGCAATAGTCTTTAGATCATTTTTTGTATATAATTTTGATAGAATAATTTTCTTTGTTGGCTGTAATTTAATCTAATGAGGCTGTGTTTATTAGATAATTGTAAATGGAGAACTGTCCTTAAAACTATAAAATAAAAGATTTTTTATTTGTAACTATTTAATGTTTACTTGAGATTGAAGATTATTGAAAACTTTTTTAGTGAAAAATCTTTCTAATCAAAATTATTTAAATTCAATGACATCATTTCAGTGAGTACAAAGTCAAGGATACCATTTTGGAGTTAATTTTTTTTTTTTTAATTTTTTTTAATTAAAAATAATAAATCATGAAAATGGAAAGAGTTTACATATATTCAATTCAGCTTTTAAATTAATTCAATCACATAATTTTATGTATGGTTAAGTATAAGAATGTAATTTAAATGCAGAGGTTTTTAAGTTGTGCTATACAAAATATTTTATTTCAACTTGCTCACAAATCATCATTGTTTAGTTGTGCTATATTTTTGAAACTAGGTTGTAGAATCTGATTAGAGAAAAAATTTCTTATTGTAGAATCTGACTGGATATATATATATATATATATATTATTATTATTATTATTATTATTTTATGAACATCAATAAACACGAGTTTCTCTTGATGCTAAATTTATTTTTTAAAAGAAATTTTCGCTGGATTGTTGTGACCAGCGTCTTCAGCTTAAAAGTTTTTTTTTTTTTTCTCTTTTATGTCAATGGGATGGTTTCATTTTTTTTTGACGTAAGTGTGCCATAAATGGTGTCCAAAATTTTATTGACACATTGTCCCTCATCTAAATTGATACCGCTTTGTTGAGGGGCGCATTGGTGGTACTGTATATCAAGTGTCTCACGAACTTTTCTATCAAACTTTTTAGCATCAACTTTTAGAGTTCTGCAACTGTCCCAGTTAATTTGTTGTGTACAATGTCTCATGTGTGTGGCTAATGCAGATTGTTCTGTTTTATTTTCTATTGTACTGTTTTTGTGTTGTTGCATGCGTGTTTTTATTTGCATTTTTGTTTCACCTATATACTTTTTGCTACAATGACATTTAATAAGGTAGACTCCTGGGTGGCTGTTCATTTGTAGTTTGATTTTATTTCTTGATGGTAATATTGCCTCTAGGTTCAGGTTTGATTTAAAGACCGTTTTATGTCCTGCCTTCCTAAACACCTCACGTAATTTGGGAGACAATATTGGTACCCAAGGTAATGAAATTGTTGGATATGTACTGGTGATGTTTTAAATGTTTTTAGTAGTCACTAGTGATTTTTTATTCTTTCATTTTATTTCTTTTATGATTTTTATGAGATTGGATTGTTTGTACCCATTTTTGACAAATACTTGAATTAGGAATTTCAGATCGTTTTCTATATGTTTCTGACTGCATACATTAAATGCTCTATGTACGAAACCCTTGAATATTCCATTTAAAATTTGTGGGTCATGGTTTGATGTTGCCTTAACTTGAATGTTTGTAACTGCATTTTTTCTGTGTATTTTAAATTCATATTTACCATTGACATAAAATAGATCTAAATTTCTGTAGTTTAGTGTTTTAAGAACCAACAGACTAAATTATTATCCTACTTAAATTATTCAGCTTACTTTTTTCAGTGGCTATGGTTTCTAAATTTGTTTGAATCTGTAAAACTTAAATCATTTATTTAAGTTTTAAAGATATATTTAATATAACAGATAATAGTATTTTTGTCGTTTGTTTTCTTCACCTCCTGTTGAGGTATTTCAAACTCACATTTTCCATGATATTCAGGTTTGAAAGTCATACACTTAAAAAAAGTCTAAGGTCTTCATTGAGTTAAATGAAGAATTGGAGGCATAAGCTTGTTTTAAAACAGTGTAAAAATTCTTGTGTTACATAATAGAGATATTTTAATTAATGCTGTCAAATTACTTTCTGACAAAAATTTCAATTTTTTATATAAAAAAAATTGATGCACTGTGCTTCAAAGTTGCTACACTATGTTATCTAGTAATTTCAATGGAAAATATCATTATATCTTCTTTGATATTATATACTAGGGTGGTTTGAAAAAAATGAACCATATCAGAAAATATTTTTGATGTAGTTTATATTTTAGAACTGCCTCAAAGACCATGAAATTTCATAATTTAAGCTAATATTAAGTTGAAAGTGAATTTTTCAGTTTTTGTTATTGGAATGCAATGGTAAATAAAATGCAAATATTTGTTTAATTAGTTAAGTAGATATCTACTGCATGAACAGACTAGACAGATCAACAGTTGCTATTTCTTCAGTAAAATACGAGATCCAAGTTGTTACACAAGATGTTAGTTGTGTCGAATGATATTCTAGCAATATGCTCATTCAGATTTCACTCCAGTAAATTTGATAAAGTTGATTGCGTCACCTGGTCCATGTCCAATTTTGGAGGTGGCAAGAAATTTTTCTGTATGACAACCTGTGACCAGATTTGTGATACAATCTTGATTCTCTGATTCAACACTGAAAACTGCAAGTAGTTTACCATCAACATAGGCGATGAAGGGGGCATCAGTGAAAAATGAAGCCTTCATGCTGGCTACTTGCTGAATTTGATGCATCATTAATTTTTTTAAAAAAAATTCTTTTAGAGAGTGACAGGAAGCTATATCTTGGTTGCTGAAGATTTGTGCTGCTGGTTTGAGATGAACACAGCTTTTCTGTTGCTGATATTTGTACAATCCAGCAATCCTGCAACCTTTAACCTGTATTAGAACATGCATAGCAGCTACTTTTACAAACATTCGGTTACACCCAATTAATTCTCAAATTTTTTATTGATATTACTCAGTTCATTTGTTGGTACCTTTGTATTAATCCAAATTTCACTGTCAAATCCATCTTGTGCTTCACTGATTAAGGTAACACAGGGATTATCTTTTTCCAGATATTTCTGGACACCCGATATTTTTCTCAACTTTTAGTTTTTTTTAGATATCTAAAATATTTTCCATACATACAATTGTAGGTATATATTTTTGTAATATATTTGTTGTTTAAGCTTTTTAACTCATCACTCATAAAAAAAAATTAGAAACAACTCAGCTAAAAGCAAAATTAGGAGGAAAATATATTCCAGATATTTTACCCAAACAATTTTCCAGATTTTAAAAATATGGTTTGGATGATCTATGGTAACAGCAGCAATGTGTGACTGTCATGTTAACCTTTAAAAAGTGAGCAATACATTCAGTAAACAGCAAGTTTAGAAAAGTATTAAATTTAACACACTTAATTCTTTACATACTTAACACTTTACACAAGAACTTTACACACTTAATTCTTATATGGGATTTTGATACAACATTATTTTTTGAAGATTATTTAATTGATTAAATCAACAGAGATTAAGAAGTCTTTTTACAAATTATAACATCATTTATTTTATATTTAAAAGTATAACAATTTATTAGGTTTATTGATTATAGTTAAAAGTCACATAAAATTATATTAAATATAGTTACCCCTGAAAGTCACCTGAATACTGTAATTTTGAAAACTAGGTGAATGTAAACCTTAAATCTGTAATTGTGAAAACAAGGAGAAACTTCTGAATTTAAAAATATCATTGCATAGTAGATGTGTTTTACATAGAATGTTTATTTCACTGCATAGAATATTTTTAAATGTACTGAGTTATTGTGTAAATGTTAGTTACCTGGAATATGTTTGGAAACAAAATGCAATTTTTTTACGGTGGAAGGAATGCAAAAATTAAGAACATTATATTAGAAATAACATTTGTCTTCAGTATGTTTTCCACTCTGCGCAAGTGCAGAAACAAGGATACAATGATGATGATGATGATGATGATGATGATGATGATGATGATGATGATGATGATGATGATGATGATGATGATGATGATGATGATGATGATGATGATGATGATGATGATGATGATGATGATGATGATGATGATGATGATGATGATGATGATGAGACTTGTACATCTGTATATATACATTAACAGATTTATTAGATATTTTATATTTGTAGCAGTATATTAAAAAATACAAAAGAAAATGTGTCTATGCAACTAATGGCTTCTAGTAAAAAGAATCATGAAGTAAACCATCTTGAAAATGAGTTATTTAATGATTTGCATAGCAATGAAGGAATAACATTTGAATCTTTTGATTCTTACAAAGATTTTAGGAATGACCAGGAATTTGTAAGTTTTTTATTTGTGATCATCATCAGACATTTTGTTGTTTTTTAATTTTTTAAGACATTAGTTGAAAATTTTAAATTTTTAAAATGTTTTTAGTTGACATTGCTAGCCAGTACATATGTTGATGATGCAGTAAATGGCAGGCATGAGTACTTTATCCCTGAGCCTGAACCATTAAGGTTTAAGTTTGTATTTGCATTGCTTATGTGTTGCACTGTGTATTTCTGTTGCATTGTTTCGAATAATGAATAGTGAATTGATTTTATATTTTTTTTAGGATATATCGTTGGTATCATCAAAAAGGAATTAAAATTTGTCTTAACATATTAATATGGTTAAACATGGCAATTGTTTTGTTCGAGAAACCATCAGTTTATGAATTGCCGTATTGGGTATTGGTTTTTATTTAGTGTGTTTTATTATGTTTGAACCTTGATAAAATTTTAAAATAAATAAAAATAAGTTATATATAAAGAAAACTATTTTAGGCAACTATGTTGATGGAGCTTACATGTATTGTTGGATATACACTAAGATTGTACCATTTATGGAACTTTACACCTATAACTCGTTATTGGAAGAATAGAAATGTTATTGTAGTTTTGATATGTATTTTGGTAAATATTATTTCAGAATTATTAATTATTCAAGAAATAAGTTTTCTATAAACTGATTAAAAGTCAATTTAAATGTAAATTTTAGTTCACTCTTGTTGATATGTTACTCTATATCATCTTAATGCAATTGGGACAAATAAAGTATGCCATACGTTGGTCACGAGTTCTTAGACCTGCATTTATGATTAACTTTAGTGAAAGCCAACAGGTTTTTTTTTTTAATATTTTGTAGTATCTGAAGAACTTGTTTGTAACATTACATTTAGTATTTTTGCCAAAGTCAAGAATCAGTTATATGTAACTTATAAAGCTTTAGTTTTTTATTTATATTTGAAGTTTTTTTGTTTTGTTTGTTTTTTTAATGAATTTTTAAATTGAACATAATATACCAAATATAACAAATAAGAAAACTAAATTTAACTCTAAATCAATTTTTTTAAATATTAAATCAATTTTTTTAAATATTAAATCAATTTTTTTAAATATTAAATCAATTTTTTTAAATATTAAATCAATTTTTTTAAATATTAAATCAATTTTTTTAAATATTAAATCAATTTTTTTAAATATTAAATCAATTTTTTTAAATATTAAATCAATTTTTTTTAATATTAAATCAATTTTTTTATATTAAAAGCTAGAGAAACACTGTTACCCTACATTTAAAAGTTAAATTAAATATTAAGTTACATTATTAAAAAATCTTACCCTAAGCCCACCTACACCCCACATTTTTAATGGTATATTTTAATGCTGTTTTTATAACTAACTAGGTTCAAAGATCTATACGTAATATTCGCAAAATAATGCCAGAAGTTTCAAACGTCTTAATGCTCTTCCTTTTATTTATTGGTCTTTATTCGTTGCTCGGTTTGAAGCTTTTTGGGAAAAGGTAAAAAAATTTCTTCAAGGTTATTTATGTTAATGTAAATTAAAAATTCTTACTTATATTTAAATAGTTTATTAAAAATATATAGATTTTTAAAATTGGTTTTGGTCAGGCTGTATCTACATATAAAGGACATCTCTTTTTTGATGTATACAACTCCTCATGTTTAATGACTTGAATATTTTTAATAAATTTAGAGACTTCAAAGATATTCAAGGAGAACCTTACTTTGTGAATTATTGGGACATATATTTTAAGTTATATGTTTTAACAACAACAGCTAATAATCCAGATATCATGTAAGTTTTTTTTTAGTAAAAACAGAGGGATATATATATTATATATATAAATATATATATATATATATATATTATATATATATTATATATATATATATATATATATATATATATATATATATCTGTGTGTGTGCATGTGTGTGTATTATATTATTTCTGCAAATTATAATATGAGCCATTTAATTTTAAAGTGGCATCCGTCACCTTTTCAAAAAAGTCATTGATAACAAAGTTCAAAAATGTTTTGATAGCAATTATTAAAAAGTAACGGTATCTCTTTATTTGTGAAAATTTCACAAATATAATTCAACAATCTCAAATATATAATTTTCAACACAATTGGTTTAAATTATTTCACAAGCGAAGAGATAAACGGCTCACATGTACTTAGCAGAGTTTAAAAATCTTTGGTTTAATGTTTTAAAATATTATAAAACTTTAAAGGTAAGAAATACTAGCTTTCATCTCTTGTTCCATTAATCAAAACTCTTATGTGACTTGTCAGTCAGCAGAGTTGCGTGCTTTTACTGCAACTATTCCTTTATGCCCAAAAAACTTTTCTTCCTCTAGTTTTTTCCTTAAACATTTAGAATTCTATCCTGTCTTTATGCTTTCTTGACTCATTTAGTTTCCCGTTTTTTAACTCTGTCAATCATTTTCTTGCTCTTTTTTAAACTTTCTTCTTTGTTTTATGTTATTTGCCAACTTAAATAGTGGTTGCTTGTAGTCTTATTGGTAGTGAATTTGTTAAACATATATATGTACAGGTGATTAGGTATTATATGTAGTAGTGTGGTGCATATCATATGTAATAGTGTGGTGCATATCATATGTAGTAGTGGGGTGCATATCATATGTAATAGCATTGTACATATCATATGTAGTAGTGTGGTGCATATATATTTAACAGTGTGGTGCATATCATATGTAGTAGTGGGGTGCATATCATATGCTGTAGTGTGGTACATATCATTTTTAGTAGTGTGGTGCATATCATATGTTGTAGTGTGGTGCATATATATTTAATAGTGTGGTGCATATCATATGTAGTAGTTGGGTGCATATCAAATGCTTTAGTGTGGTGCATATCATTTTTAGTAGTGTGGTGCATATTATATGTAATAGTGTGGTGCATATCATATGTAGTAGTGGGGTGCATATCATATGTAGTTGTGTGGTACATATCATATGTAGTAGTGTGGTGCATATCATATGTTATAGGTACATAATAAAGTGATGATTCCATACAGAATAGAGTTTGCATCCGTGATTGTGTAGCAATCATGCTGTACAATTTTATTATACAATACTTAGACAGTATTTAGTGCATCTATTACAGAAATGTTTTTTATATTCTATTTTATTTTAGAGCTCTTTTGTATCTACATTAATGCATATATTTGTATTGTATTAATAGACATTTATTCTTTATATACATATTTCTGTTTGTGCTGAAAGTTTTTTTTAAATTAAGACTGACGGCTTATATTTATATATATACACACTTACATATACATTTATATATATATATATATATATATATATATATATATATATATATATATATATATATATATATGTATGTATGTATGTATGTATGTATGTATGTATGTATGTATGTATGTATGTATGTATGTATGTATGTATGTATGTATGTATGTATATATATAGGGGCAGATCCAACATTTTTTGGTGATTGAGATTGCAATGGTTAGAGTCTAATATTTTTTTTACCATTCTCAACTAAAGTTATATTCGTCGATAAATTTTAAATTTTATAGTATAACCTCTTAGCGTTCAAAAATTATGACCATATAAAATTTGTAATCCCCTCAAATTGAGGAGGATTTAAATTTTATGAATATAACTTTAGTTGAGATAAGTAAAAATAATTTTTTATCAACTTGTTTCTTTCATGTTTTGGAAAGTTGTGGTTACAATTTTAGGGTTTTTTTGTTCACAGGATCCAATCATTGCAATTTTTTGCAAAGCATCATTATTTGACATAAGTATAAATAGGGTAATTCCAGGTAAAAGTGGGACAGTCATTTCATTCACCCTTGGATTTTCTTTAAATTTTAGCCAGTGGTACGTATTAATGAAACATGAAAGAATGTAAAATTTGAACTCTCAAATCCAACTGGTTCAAAAGTTATGACGTTTTGAAATTCAATCTAAAATGTTTCTTTTTTTACCAAATCTGTTATTATGGATTTTGTAGTTTTAATGAATAATTTAAAATTTAGTGGAAGAATGTGGCTAAAAATTGGTAACTGACATGGCCTTCTAGAAATACAGGCCTTGATATCGCGATAAAATATATTTTAACTGGAGGCCGATTCTATTTGGATAGATTAACATGGAATGAAATATTTTTGTTTTGCAATGGCTATAATCAACAGCGGTTGGTTTTAACACAAATTTTAAGCGACTGTCTAGCGTTATTTAATCAAAACGAAAAAATGACAGTTAAAGGTTAATCTTTTTGTAAAGTGTAACATATTTATCTAACAAAAAGTTATCAATTATGCCTTGAAAATGTTGCGTTATTGTTTATGCTGTATTAGTGGTTATGCGCTATCAACTAAAAAGGTGTCCGGTTATCGATTTCCTTGTGATGAATACGAAAAAGAAAAGTGGATAAAAGCTATCCCAAGAAAAAATTTGATTGTAAATAAGTACACTGTGGTGTGCCGACTTCATTGGCCTATAGATTGCAAATCTTTTATATTTTATTATGGAAAAGAAAGTCCTACAGAACCACCAACTGTCTTTTCTAGCATTCCAGCTAGCTGTCTTAGTTTACCTTTTTTTAAACCCAGAACAACAAAATTGTCATCATCCAGTATAAGAAGTACAACATCAGATGAACTAGATAGCTTTAGAGAACAAGGTTTTTTTTTTATTTGAAAAGTAAGTAAAAGTAGTAATGATCTTATTGTATATAACATAAATGACAATAATGTTGTTTACATTTATTCAAAAGAACTTGTATGTGGTATTCGAAAGTTTTTAGTTATCATTAATAGGGATTTAACATGACTTCGTTTCATCTTGGGTCATCTTGCATTATTCCCATTTTAATGTCAACATCATCATGTTGTAAGTATTGGTCAGTTTTTGATGAAATCATACGTTACTTAAAAAATAAAGATCTTTGCATGAAAATAATGTATTACTCGAACATATGGACCGTATGTCTCAAAAGAAAGTTGGTGAATTTACTTACTCTCCTGATATAATTACTCAAGCATTTGAATATTTTACTATATCCAGGTCTCTGTACAGCCAAATTACTAATGATTATAAATTACCCAGTATTAGAACTTTGACAAGAATCACTTCAAAAGTTAGTTTGGAATTTCTGAAAAATGTTATTATAAATCCACATTAACTTATCACGGAGGTGTATTATTTAGAAATTCTGCTGATCAACCCGGTATCCTTGCCAAAACCATGTTGGCTATAATGGTAAAATGTTTACTTGGTGGACCAGAGTTTTTAGTAAAAAGTTAACAATCAACCCAAAACACATTTTTGTTGTTTGAATATGTTCATGTCATGAAGTGTGTTAGTAATAATTGGTTAACTGAAAAAAGCAGAGAATTGGTTTTTGAGTTTGAAGGTAAAAAACATGTAGCAAAATGGAGTGATTTAGTAAATCTTTATGAGTTGAAATCTGCTAATCTTTTAAAACTTAGCAAAATAAATGGAATTTCCATCTCTCCAAAACCAATTGAGCGACAGAAAGTTGACACTTGTTTACAAGTTTTCTGTGATGAAGTAGTTGCTACACTTAAAAATCATTTATTTTCATTAAAAAAGATAAGCTTATTGTCACCATCAAATTTATTTCTATATTTGTGAAGTTTTGGAAAATTTGTAATGTTAAAGGTGTTGGAGCAGATATTTGTTATAAAGATGAGTACCATGCAGTTATAAGATCACACACAGACAAAAGCCTGCTATTCTAATTAGATTTGGCAGATATGGTTGAAAAAATGAAAAAATCAGGCACAAAATGTATTAAGCAGCTTACAAAAGATACTTCTGAATATATTTCTCATGTGTGTAGGGGGTTAGTCAACATTGCAAGATATCTTTTGGATTGTGGAAATAGTTATGTTATCCTGGGGTGGTTCACAACTGATAAACTAGAGTAAACTTTTAGCAAGCTTTGCCAGGGTTCTGGAGGAACCTATTTTATTACTGCTCAATCTGTATAGAAAAAGTTATAATCCAACATCCAAAACTTTCTTTACTGTTAGAAATGGATAGTTTTGATGATTGTACCAATGGTCATTCCTGTAAAAACTGTTTTCGAAATTTAAATAAGTAGGAGTGCGAAATATTTGATAACTTACCAGAACTTGAGGATAAAGTTTAAGCAGAATCATTACTTTCAATTATATATTGCTGGTTATGTTCAAAAAAAATGGCTATGATTATACTGATACACAATTTTATTATAGAAAATATGGTGCCTACATGACTTGAATAGAGGTCTTTTTATTTCCTTTGACAATATTGTTTAATGGTGCATATTTTGTTTGGTTTTATTTGAGCAGTTATCAGATGAATTTTGTCGAACATTTTTGATGAAGCAATTCTTATGTGTATCAAACAAGTTTCAATTTGGTATTTATGACCGACATTGCCCCACTTTAGCAAATATTTTTCTAAAAAAATCTAGCAATAATAAAATCTTCAAGCTGCTCCAAGGAGTCCGGGCAAAACGTTTTAAAAATGTCATGAAAATGAGTTTTTATTTAATTTTTATTATATTATATAAGAAGTATGTTATAGTTTATTAATTTTGTTGTAGTTTTACTTTTATGACTTATATATTGTTTTTTATTATAGTTTTTTGCTCTCCTTGTCCGCATCCACTTTACTTATTAGCACTTCGCTCGGCCTCCAGTCAGGAGGCCGAGCGAAGTGCTCCCTGAGCATAAAAATTTCGGTTGTCAAGGCCTGTATTTCTAGAAGACCCTGGTACCTGACCATTTTTGAGGATGCTGAATTCAAAAATGTAGAGAAAATAGTAAAATTTTAATTTTTTGATAGTTATTTTTTGATTTTAAAATGCTCAGTTAGATTTTTTGTTCTGTTACCATGGGTTGCGCTTTCATTCACTCCCGGAGTTGCCTAACTTTTATGGATTCAATTTTTTTTATTTTAAAATAAAGTATCTTTATATAAAAGATGGTTTTGGTTTCTTAAACCATAATAAAGATATGTTGTTTTGAAATTTAGACAAAAAATCCTTTTTTTTTTGGCCATTATTCTCCACTATAGAATTTATAGCGATACTTTTCGTGTGAACAATTTAAGTTTTAAAGGAGGAATATGACTGAAAATTGGTACCTGACCATTTTTAAAGGTGTTTAAAATGGTCAGGTACCAATAATGGCATCCAGTATTCTCCCGGAAACAGCGTTGCCATCATTAAAAGTTAAAATAAACAAAGACAACGAAATAAACAAAGAGAACAAAATAAACAAAGGGAAAGAAATAAACTAAGACAACGAAATAAACGAAGAGAACGAAGTAAACAAAGAGAATAAAATAAACTAAGAGAACAAAGTAAATGAAGAAAACAAAATAAACGAAGAGAACAAAATAAACAAATAGAAAGAAATAAATGAAGAGAAAGAAATAAACAAAGAGAACGAAAGAAACAGAGAGAACGAAATAAACAAAGACAACGAATTAAACGAAGATAACGAATTAAACGAAAATAACGAATTAAACCAAGAGAACGAAGTAAACGAAGAGAATAAAATAAACGAAGAGAAAGAAATAAACAAAGACAACAAAATAAACTAAGAGAACGAAGTAAACGAAGAGAACGAAGTAAACAAAGAGAACAAAATAAATGAAGAGAAATAAATAAATGAAGAGAACAAAATAAACGAAGAGAACAAAATAAACAAAGACAACGAACAAAAGATAACTCGCCGGACGAATAATATAAGAGCCCCACAACGGTTAGACTTATGAGTTAATTCACCAAGAGGGCATGTTCTATTAAAGTTGGTGATTTAAAATTATTACGTATACGTGGTAAAAGTCACGTAGATAAACGTGATGAAAGTCACGCATTCATTTATGGTTTTTAATGACTATTGTTATTTTATAATTGTCATGGGAATTATAACTTTGTATTTATATACGATTTTATGTAATAGAAGAGAAGGTTGAAAAACGCTCAGATAGTTGTTTTTAATATATATATACATATATATATATATATATATATATATATATATATATATATATATATATATATATATATATATATATATATATATATATATATATATATATATATATATATATAAGGAATACATGAATACAACACACTGTATAGTAGTTAAGAATTTTTTTAAAAATAATGGCTGCATGCTTAAATGTTGTGTTAAAAAATGAGAAACTAAAATGCAAATTTTTTTGAAAAATAGTAAAAAACCTGCTTTATTGAAAAAAGCTCAAAAGTAAAAATGAAAAGGATTAACCCAGTATTACTAAAATTGAAGTTAAATTTGTTTAAATAATGAAAGTAAAATATTAATAAACTTTCACTGGCAAGATAAAAGCTGTTCAAATAGAGTCATCAACTTTTTAGATGTGGTACTGATGCCCAGAAAATGTTGACGGTATTTTAACAAGAGAAATGACATTCATTCTTGGCACCCAGCAATTATCATGTCCCTTTGGCCAGTCGTTTGACCGACTTGGATAATGTGGATGCATAAACTTTACCATAAAATTATCATTCTTTTTATCAACTTCAGCGACCATACCAAGCCAGTAAAGTTCGTTGTATTTGCAAAATAGTTGTTGTGACATTATAACATAGTCAATTTTAATAGTTTCATATTTTTGTTTATTGAGGAAGTCAAATGTTATCATCTGATACCCTTTTCATTTTTATAATTGAATGAGAAGAAGATATAAATTGATGGAAACTCCTTGTCCCAGAAATGGTGGTTGCTATTAAAAGTCTATCAGTAAGTTTGTTTCTTATTAGCTCCATTTCTTCAGCAGTGGCGTACACAAGCATAATCCTACTGATTGACTTTTGACAGTATTCAAACATTGCTTGAAAAGACAGTATTTGTTCTGTGGTTGAAGCTAACAGTTGCAAAAAGCCTTTTAACAGTGCTACTTATTCCATCGCATGGAGATTTGCCATGTTTGTTGCAAAGAAATTCCAAATGCAACTAAATTGTAAAAATGTTTGCAGTTTTTATACTGCCTTGCACAATAGGGTGTCCTAAATTTATACTTTTTTTTTATTTTCTATGTTCATGCAATATTTCCCATTCTCCAGTGTCCCCTAATTGCAAATATATAATAAAAAAACATTGTCGGACCACAATTTCAGCAATATGTGAAATTCCATTTTTTTGTTAAAAACCGAAATTTTACATATTTTCCTAACAAAAATATCAAAATATGTCAAAAATTTCAAAACAGTAAATTATATATTTTTTAACTGGGACTTGTAAAGTTCTTTTTTAAGCTTTTTTTAACAGAAGCCAACTTTCTGGACCTACCAGTTCCCAAAGCTTAGTGGGCTCCAATATGATTGGTAGCTCAGGTTTTCAAATCTTGAACTTGTCAGGAACATACTGAACTAATCTATCCAACATTTATTTTTTCACTTTCTACTCTACATCTTCATCAGCCAGAGATAGCAGCACTAACTGCTCAGTCAAGTACCAGTTACGTCTTTGCATACTAACAACTAATGCTGAACCAAGATTGGGATATTTATCTTTGATGCAAAAACCATTCTTGAAAGCAGCAAGATCATTTGAGGGTGAACTTGCAACCAAGTACGACTTTGGAAACTAAGATGTATACCAGACAGATGTGAAAAAGGCTGTACTGTATCTAGCATCATGGTAGGCTCCAGGTTGATGAAAACCCAGTCCATGTACTTCTCCTCCCAAATAGAAAACAAAAAGCTTGCATAGTTTCCTGTAATCATTCCTCGCAAAAGTTTTGGAGGCAAGGGCCTATTTTCCAATAAACATATATTTACTTAAAAATTGTATAATTAAATGTAATTTTTTTAGGGGGACACTAGAATAAAATTTTTGAAAATTTGTTTTAGCATTAACTAATAATAAAAGTATTAAATAAAATGGGTCGTACTCAAAAAAACAAAAAAAGAACCCCTTTATGAAATTGCTAAGAGCTTTCTTAGCAATTTCATAAAGGGGTGACTCAACCTTAGGCTGAGTACAATCAAACCTAACTAGATCTATCATCTTGTCAACCTCTTTCTTGATAAAAACACTAATTTTTCTGGAGTTTGATATACAGCTCTTTCCTTGGGCTCTTTATCTTCTCTCCAGTCAAAGCCTCCATAAAGTGTGAGATGTATTTCTAGCATATGTTTTCTACAGAGAAACCGTATAAGGTGAATATTAAGAATGGAGCTAAGGATAACAGCAGCTCAAGAGTGTATTCCAGTATTTGATGCAGTAGTGTCACAGCAAACAGTAAATATTTGATCTACAGTCATAGTATTCTAGCAAATTCAAAATTGCTTCAGCCTAGTCATTACCTTTAGAACTTGGTGTCTGAACAACACCTAGCAGTATGTCATCTGTGTCACCTATATAAAGGGATGTAACAATGACCGCTATTCTTTCTACAGAAACGGTTATTTTTAGATCTTCTTTTATCTGTTTTATCTTTTTTCCATCAAAACAAACACATAGCTTTTTTCCCTTCAGAGTAGTTATGATTTCTTGCCTGAGCTTATCTCCTAATATCTCAATTTTCTTGAATCTTTTTTCTATGGACTGTACTTCTTGATAGAATAATATCTTCTAGATTTACACCAGCTTTATTGCAAATAGCAGCTACTAATGAAGTCTGTGGGGATATACCTACTCTGTATTGGGCAGAACTGCAGCAGTAGTCTACCAGATCTTCAGCATTTATACTTATCATTATCTTAGATTTAGAAGAATGGCTGAATCTATTAGGTAATTTTGCATCATCTGAAGAATCTAAACTAAATCCAAATTCCAAATTCAGTTTTTTCATATACAATTATGTAACAGTTATTTATTGAGAATGTCATTGAGAATGCCAAAAAGGAGGATATTAAGTTCTATCTAGATCAAAAAGGAGAGCAAAACATGTATATTACAGAAGAACTAGATGAAGATGAAAATTCCAAATTCAGAATCAATTCCAGATGAATAAAAAGAAGCCTCAAGTTAATTGGATTTTACTGCATTAATTGTGATACTACTTTTACCTGAATTTTGTAATACTTCATCTAGTTCTTCTGTAATATACATGTTTTGCTCTCCTTTTTGATCTAGATAGAACTTAATATCCTCCTTTTTGGCATTCTCAATGACATTCTCAATAAATAACTGTTACATAATTGTATATGAAAAAACTCATATTTAACTTCTAATTATTGCTATAAGCGGTTAAAATCAAAAGACAAAATCCAGTTAAAACAAAACAATATACAGAAAACACAAAGGTTGTTCAACTAGTCATCATTATCGACCCCCTCTGTGAATCAGGCTCCAATGAACCTTCTGTACCAAATAGGCCAGATGGACTGATTCTTACATAGTCTACAAACATTGGTTTTCTAAATTATCTAGGGTAAGGAGCATTAAAAATGTAAAGTTGTTGGATTTGCATCTAAAAAAAGGTAAAAAAAGCTCAAATTTTATCAAAAATTAAGAAATGGAGATTTTGCATATAGCTGAAATTGATCTCAGAAAAATTTTTTAGTCATACATATAAACTCAGTAGAAATAAAAGAATGGGAAAAACATGTGTGCAAAAAAAATTTTTTTTTTGGACACCCTATTGCATAACCATCAGAAAAATAATGAATTTTTGTAATTGTGGTTGAAAAAAATGAGTTATATGATTAATGGTTTTATGCATAACTTCATTGATAAATCCAACAAAAGAACGTGTTTCCAATTTCACTTTCTTGTTGTAGATGACAACTGGATGAAGAGAACGTGAACTCTTGCTCCAATGGTAACTCTGTATCTCGTCTTGTAATACAAAAGTGTAATTCTCTGCAAAATCTGCCAGTACAATAGCCTCATCAATACTAATTGTTTCTTTGAGATACTTTATATAGCTAGATTGTAATATTGCTAAATGATAAGTAATTTTATCAAGTTTTTCACACAGGAGCTCTATGAATTCATTTTATGGAAGTTTTATTGTTAATAGTTCAGTTCTATCTGTTGCTGTCCACTGTTTGAAATCCATTGACTTTTCATTTTCATCACTGTCATATTGCTCTTTTGGATCATCATTTTGTATGAGATACTGCTGGAAATAATTTTGGGTAGCTTGTATGCCTGCAACTATTGCATTAGCGAATCATGCAAACTTTCAATTTTCTGCTCAGACAATCTTTTCAATGATTTTATAGTAAGATGTTTCAAGGCCTACAGCACTCAACATTAATTTAACATTTTGGTGTGTTGTACACACACAAACAGAATGTGTACCTTTTGGACCAGCAAGAATGCACCATTTAGGCTAAAGGCTGCAAAATTTAGAAAATCCAATTTTATGGTCTGGGTACTTTATCTTAAATGCTACTAAGAGCTCTTTTAAGTTACACAAAATAAATTTTTTTGATATGTATTTTTTTTTCCCAACACTTACACAGCCTTTTTTTCCTGACATTTGCCTTGAATACTCATCGTCACAGTAAAAAAGCTTTACAAGTTCTATAACATCTTTGCTGATTCCATGCCGTTCAACTACATTAGGGTATGCTATGATGCCTTTTGGTTGTATAAAAACTTTGCATTTTGAATTTTGTGTTTGGAAACTGAAAATACTTTTGCTGCTTTTCTGATAGACCAAGATTTTGGGGTCAATGTCAAAATTTGAAGTTGCTGCTTTCTGTTAGAAACTTAAAGTTTTTCTTTCATACATTCAACAAGGAAGTCTAGATTGCCAGCTTTGGTTTAAATTTCCTTTTAGACTTCATTGTTGTTTGAAGCAACTAGATCAATTTCAGTGATATCCAGAGCAGTTGCAAGTTTTTTAATAACTGCTTCTTCAAATTTGTTTTATCTTTCTCTTTCTAAGTGAAGGCTTGTTAAAGGTTTTGGAAATAAAATGAACTTTTAGAGGAGACTCTTCAAGTTTACACAGTACTGTTGAGCAATGATCTTGTTGATTCCAATATAATTTCTTTTTCCATATTACCCTCAGATAATTTTATCTCCAACTCTTTTTCTTCTTATTTTTCACTTGATGCTAATTTATGTCTGCATTGTGGACAAAGCTTTTCACATGGCACTACGAATTAGCCTTTACTGCATAGGTCCTTTGCTGTATCCAAGTTGATTTCATGAAGACTGCATAAAAAAAGAAAAGAACTCTTTAAATATCTATAAAAATGTTAATAAAATCATTTAAAGTTTAAAGTTGTATGGCATTTAATAGTGCACTTTCAGAATTCAGCTAAAAGTAAGGTTAAATATAGCTAAAATAGAATTTGGCTGCCAAAAATGTCATTATTGTATCTGACAACACTTTCACAAAAATAAACATTATTATTACTAAACTAAAAGTTGTAATTACTATAAATAACTTTTAAAACTTTGTTATGAGTATTAAACAAGATGGATTGCAGCACCATACTAATTTAGTTGCATAACCCTTCAAATAAACATGTTTATGATGGAGACAAGTTGTTGATTTGACATTGATTATTAATAGCCCAGTCCACATTAATATTTCTCTTTCATATATATATATATATATATATATATATATTTTTTTTTTTGTAATTCATCTCCCCAAGGCCAAGAAGGCCACTACAGATGAGGAGGTTACTTGTGGTTATAACCCTCTCCCAGCTCTATAACTCCGAAACACAAACCTTGACGAACAAGGCCACTGCGCAAAGAAACAAGTTGAGCGCGGTACTACCAGGGACATGGTGGGAATCGAACTCGGAACCTCTCGCTTATGAAGCGAGCGCTCAACCTCTACACCACTACCACATTATATTCAGGAATATCTTCAAAAAGTTCAATTCCAAGCAATAATGTATATGTTGCAAGATGGCATTCACTTTCTAGCTTGATTCCAATGGAGAACTGTTGGCTGTTTGCCATTACTGAGAAACTGAATTACCAAATAAGACTCAATAATTGTTTAATCTAAAATTAAAATAGTTTTTATGCTTATACAACCAGTGTTTCAAAACTGTATTTTTACAACCTAAATGGCAACACAAAACTATATTTATACATCACAGCAGATGTGGCAAAACTATATTTTTACATGACAATTCACTCACAAAATTTTATTTATGTATCAAAACCAACCTCAAAAAACTGTTTTTACACATCAAAACTGAATCCATAAGGGTCAGGAAACTCCAGGAATTAGAGAAATGTTACCCCGTTTTATGGTAAAATAATTTTTGACCAAAATATTTGACAAAAAACATTTATCAAATATTTTGATTTAGGTTATTTTTCTTTTCTACTTTGAATTCAGCATCTTCAAAATTGGTCAGGTACGATTTTTTAGTCAGTTTCCTCCACTAAAACTTAAATTATTGCTAAAAAATCTACGATAGTGAATTTGATTTCAAATAAGAAATTTTTTGTATAAGCTTCAAAATGACATTTAAATTATTCTTCAAGAAACCAAAACCATCTTTTTTATAAAGGTAGCCTAGGATCAGACTTAGACAACTCTGAGAGTTAATGAAAACGCAACTCATGGTAACAGAACAAAAAGTTTGACTGACCATTTTATAATTAAAAAAAAACCATCAAAAAATTTTTGTTTTACTATTTTCTCTTAATTTTTGAATTTAGCACCTTTAAAAATGGTCAGGTACCAATTTTTAGCCACATTCTTCCAGTAGATCTTAAATTATCCATTAAAAAGTTCTAATATAAAGTCCATAATGGGGGATGTGGAAAAAAATAAGGCATTTTAAGCTGAATTTTAAAATATAACTTTTGAACAATTTGGATTTGGGAGCTCAAACTTTACATTTTTTCATGTATACACACATTTTTTGGTGTTTGAGATGAGCTAAC
>NC_088928.1:34390000-34632500 GCF_038396675.1 Hydra vulgaris
ATTTACTTTTTATTTAAAAAAAAAAAATTTAATGACGAATCAAATAAAAATAAACTTTACTTTGGGCGAACCTTTTTTTTATATCTGTAAAAAATGAGTTTAATGCAAGATCAGTAATATTGAAAACAACCCTACAACCCAGAGCCCACACACCCCAACTAGAGGCAGGGGGCAGTCAATTTAGGGGTTCTTTTGCAAATTTAAGGAGCTTTTTTTTAACATGTGTGTCTATAGAGGAACACTATACCCTTGACTCCCCTATACTATACATCCTTTTATGTTGGCAAACTAGGATCTTTAGTCAGAAAACCAACTTTTTTTATTCTATTGGTTAGCTGGCTAATTATGGACAACAATGATACGGTATGGTTTGTTTGTTTGTTTGTTTGTTTTTTTCTAGTTGTTATTTATTCAAAAATATATAGTTATTAACAAGTACTTGTTAATACAAAAGACGCTATTTGAAAAAATAAAATTGAAAAAAGTCTTGAAAGTAGAGTATTCTTACATAATCACATTTGAATGTTTCAAATTTGAAAAAATTCATTTCAAGTTGTTATAAACTTAAAAATCTTAAAAAAATAATAAAAAGGCAAACTTAAGTAGAAATATTTTTAAAATTTTAAACAATGTGTTAAGTTATTATTGTTAGAGAAATTGATTTTTATTGCCTGTAAATGTTTTTAAAAATGCCAAAATGTATGCTTTATTTTGTATCACGTATCGTCAGCCGAGTACCAAAAGACTGTATGTCCACATTGTGTTTTTTCTGTTTATTATCAATAGATATTCAACAATCAATGGGGTATGCGTCCAATAAATCTAGTCTCAAGAATGATACAACTTTTTAAAATATTTTAAAAATTAGGCAAAATATTCTGGCAAAAAGTGTTTACAAATTAAATTTAAAATTTGATTTTCTTGGAATCAAAAAAAGTGTATATATGGCCTCTTGTTTCTCAGCTAACAATATGGTAAACATTATCTTGATTGAAAGATTAATTTAAAACATAAAATTGGTCATATAAACATTCAGTACATTTTTTTTTTTTTTTTATTATTTACAGTTTTTAGAATTTACCGATTTTAGTTCTAATTTATTTATTTTTGTGTTTTGTTTCAAAGAATGGAGTTATGGCATCTGTGTACCGCAAACGTCGCAACATGAAGTTAGCTTTCGATTGTTTGAAGGTCAAACACGGTTCCACATGGGTTCTGACATTTTCTAAATGGAAGCATTTACTCTATTTTCTAAGGCCAAAAATGGATCCATTACAAGCCGTCTTATATTGGAAAGTGCTTGATGAAAATCAAGAAAATGTTATAGGTACTGCTTTTACTTCAACTTGTTAAATTAAATATTAATGCTTATATTATTTTTACATGTTAATATATTTTACCATGTTAACTAGTGATTTCGCCGGTTATCCGGTTTTTCGGTTAACCGGATTTTCTTCGAATATCAAATATCTATTTTCGAATAATAAAAACCGACTTAAAATTTTTATAGAAAGTAACAACTTACTTATGACGCATATTGTTTGACATATCTTAATTGATAAAAGATTAGAAACTTCTTTTATTAATTTAAATGTTAATTTAATCAGTTTTGTTTGATAATATATTCTTATAACAATTTACAATAGAAATCTCAGGGTATTACTTATTACTTATGCAACTTTAACGATTCATTTTTAAGAAAGATTATAACAATTTACAATAGAAATCTTAAAGTATTACTTATTACTTATGCAACTTTAACAATTCATTTTTAAGAAAGATTTTTCGGAATATTCTGGAACTTTTTTTGCTTACTCAGCGTGTTTTTTGAACCAATAGAATTCGTTTATTTGTAGATTTGGCGGTATTTTAGTGTTATCAAATGTTCTTTAAATTATTTTCCGGACCAAGATGTTTTGAGAACATTCAAGTTTATCCATGCTTCAATCTATGTCCGCATAACAATAAGTTTTTTAAATACACGCAATTTAACTTAATAACATCTTTCTTTTCCTGATCAAATGTTTTTATATGAGAGAATGCTTTTAAAAATCCGCTGATATTAAAACATTTTGATATAAAAAAATTTGCAGGGCTTATAATTTGTAATTATATTAAGTTAAACGTTAGAATGTTCCGTGACGTCAAGTGGCTTTGTAATTATAGTGCATATATATTTGATAGTGGTTGTTAATATGTTTGTACGACTTTATGTGTAATTTTTTTGTAATGTCTTTTTCCATGTTTTTACTCTCGAGTTCCTAATAAACGTCACCTCCCCCCACCTCCCCCCCTCTCCCCCTCCCCCCGTTTATTAATTTTTGATTATTTTTCCCACCCACCCCAAGCTTATTAAGACCCCCCCCCCGTTTATTAATTTTTACTTGTTATCAAAGTTAAATTTATAAAAAAAAAAACTCTATAAAAATCGGCCTAAAAATTAAAAAATAATTATATCAGTTACAAATAAAAACAAAAAAGTTCAGCGAAAACAAGCTTTAAAAATCGTCGAACTTTTTATTTCTCACCAAAGTAAAAGCAAATTAAATTATATTGAAATTATGATAAAACGGCTGATAGAAAATGTGCATTTGACAGCAAGCCGCGCTAGAACTAAAAAGTTTTATTCGTGTTTTGTAAAAAACTTTTTAATTTGAATTTATAAATTAAAATTTTTTATAAAAAATCCCCCCTCCTTTTATTTACCCCCTCCGTAACCGAATAGTCGGTTAACCGCAAAATGATGGGAACTGTTATCCGGTTTTTGAAACGGTTAACCGGCGAAATCACTAATGTTAACATATTTTATCATGTTAAGATATTTTATCATGTTAAGATATTTTATCATGTTAAGATATTTTATCATGTTAAGATATTTTATTATGTTAATATATTTTGTCATGTTAACATATATTATCATGTTAGCATATTTTATCATGTTAACATATTTTAATATTGTTATATACACTATTTGTATTTAGGATTCAATAGTTTTTCTCAATTTTGTGATCTGTTGCATATCAAGATGGATTCCATAAATGTTAAAGGACATATATTTATGCGCTTAACACCAAATATATATTTTTCAAAAGTTGGGGTCTGGTTGCAGAAGTGTGTCAAACATAAGTAAATATTAGTTACACTTAATGTTTTTTTTTTTTGTTGATGTTTTTTAATATTAGTTTTTATGTAATCAATTTTTATCACGTTTGTTGTCATTATCCAATTATCACATATGCAGTATGGTGATACAATAAATATATTGCATGTGTTTAATCAAATAATTTAGCCTATACTATTCTTTATGTTTACATTATTAGCTTATTATTGTTACATATAAAGTATTATAAATTGTTACATTTAAAGTATTATGAATTGTTACATATAAATGTAACATTTCTAACTTGTTGTGACTGCAGAAAAAATTAAAACGGGTAATATAAAATGGTTATCTTTATTTTTAAGCAGTTTTACTTTACTCCACTGCGTCTATAGCTACATCCGGCGATGTATCACACTTTATATGAAAATAAAAAAATAAAAGTACAAAAAAATATAAAAGATGAGCATCTTTTTTAAAAATGATAAAGTTTATCACACAACTAATGTAATGTTTTTAAGATTTAGGTGACATTTAAAATTTATTTAGTTTTATAATAAATGTCTTTCCTATCTAGTATATGTTGTATATACATACATACATACATAAAATATGAATATATATATATATATATATATATATATATATATATATATATATATATATATATTTATATATATATATATATATGTATATATATATATGTATATGTATATATTTATATGTATATATTTATATGTATAGATATTAGGTCTACCGAAAAGTTCTGTCCTTTCCATAAAAACAACTTTCAACACGTTAGCACATGTTTATTTAGCGCATGTTCGGCTCATTATTTTTATCGTTTAACATATTCATACATGTATAGCAAGTTAACTCAAATAAAGTTATTTTACGTTTATCTTCATTATAAAGTGATATATTTTATTTTGAAAATGGACAGAACTTTCCAGTAGACCTAATATATATATTTATATATATATATATATATATATATATATATATATATACATACATATATATATATATATATATATATATATATATATATATATATATATATATATATATATATATATATATATATATATATATATACATATATATATATATATATATATATATATATATATATATATATATATATATATATATATATATATATATATACATGTTTACGCACACACACAAATATCTTTGCATACTTAGTGTTGCATGAAATTTTAATAGTTTGAAACCATTAACATTTTATCTTTAAGTTATTTTCCTTTTTTTTTTTTTTTTTTCTTTAAGCTCATTTTTATAATGAAAATAGTTTTTATATATATATAAAAATTTTTTTCATTAACTTTGGCTAAATTTGTTTTTTTGACTTTTTAATTAACTTTTGATTTTAATGCACATGAATTATACTTGCTATTAAATAAATATAATATTTGCTCATGGTAGTAAGCCATGATAAGTATGGTTGTACATGGTAGAAAGCTATGGTAAGTATAGTTGTATATGTTAAATGATGGTGTAATGCATCATACTTATAAAATGATATCATACTTATGTTATTTGGATTTTATATGCATGATATCTGGATTTTGAGCTAGGTATGTATGTGTAAGTATGCAAAGATATTTATGTAAGATATATATCTATATGTATAAGTATGTTAAGATATTTGTATATAAACATAATATAATATAACACACATATGTGTGTATATATGTGTGTGTATTATATATATATATATAAATATATATATATAAATTACGTTTAGATTTTTTGCATATTTTTTTGATATGGTAATTGTTTTGAATGCCATCAGTATTGGTTTGAACTATGAAATTATTGAGCCTTTATTTCTGACTCTCTTCAACATTGAGATTTTTCTTAAGTTCTACACTTTTGGACCAAAAGAGTTTTCAAGGAATATAATAAACAGGTATAGTTTTTATATAATCTTATAGTTTTAAATAATAAATAATCTTTTTTATCATATATATATATATATATATATATATATATATATATATATATATATATATATATATATATATATATATATATATATATATTCATATATATGAAATATAGGTTTGATACTGCTGTTATAGTTCCTGCAACCCTATTGTATATTTTAAAATCAATTACAGAGATTGGTAGTCTTTCTTTAATTTTTTTTATTTTTTACTCTTTTCTACTTTAAAAGTTGTTTAAAACTGTTTAAACGTTTACCATTTTTATTTTTTTATTTAAAGTTCGATATAGTGAATTTATTGTTGACTGCTTACTGATTCTTAGAATACTACGTTTGTTTAAGCTTGTAGCAAACTTCAATCGGTATGTATCAGTTAGTGTGTTCATATATAAGTTATATTAATGTTGACTTTTTCAAACTATTTTTTTCATTTAGTTTAAATGTTATCTTGAAGACCATTATACAAATCGGACCAGCTATAATTACTTATGGGGGGATCGTATTTGTAAGAATTCTTTCTAATTTTGTTATTCTACTCCATTAATACAAATATTAATACATTATACAAATTTCAAAATAATTTGTAATAGATTTCTTTTCTTTAGATACTATATTATATATATGGTATTGTTGGGATGGAAGTTTTCAGCAACCTTATACATGGTTATGTTGCTTATAATACAAGCAATATATCATCAAATGAGTTTTGTGGAAATATAAAGTTGAAAGATTCTGAGTTTGCTAGGTTAAAATATTGTGAAAAAAACTTTAATAATATTGTCAAGTCTTTTAACATTCTATTTGATCTAATGAATGTGAATCAGTGGCACAGTATCTTTTTCTAATTAAAAAAAAAGCAGTTAAACAAATTTTGTATATTTAATATATATATATATATATATATATACACACACACACACACACACACACGCGCGCGCGCGCGCGCACACACATTTGCAGGGTTCTTCTCTTTTTACAAAATTGATCCTTTTTTCATTTACATAGTTTTGTACAGATTTTGCATAATGAGACAATGCCAGATCAGGCCAAGATTATCAGAATGATGATCTTGGCCTGATCTGATCAAAAAAATATCATTATGATGTCATCAGAACGATGCTTTTTTGCTAAATGGATTTTTTTGTTCTTGATACAGTGATTTTTGTTGATTTTGTTGACCTCTTAATGATTGCAAAGCTAATTTGTCTGAATATTAGTGAATATATTCCTTTACTGGAAAAGCAAATCCAAACAAGTCATTTTTTTCATATTTTGCAGTGGTAAATATTGACACTTGCCAATGTTTGAGAAACATCACTTGAATAATAAATGTCATTTCCATTAATCCAAACTGATTAATTGCAAAATACTATTTGTTGTCAGGAATTAAAGAAATTCAATATAGTTGATAAGTTCTTAATGGAATGGCCTGAATAATGAATTTGTTTTCAATGTTTTGCTGATATATTCTTGGCTTGATTTAAATTTCTGAGCTGCTTGTGTTTGCGATATGTCATCTTTGTGGTCAAACATTGTTTTAAGTCATTTTTTGTTAATTTACATTAACAATGCTGCAAGCAAAATAAAGGTCAATAAAATAGCTGAAATATGATTTAAAAATTAAATTGTCAGGAAAGCATGAAGGCAGGAGAAAGTTCTAAAGCACTATTGTTCTAAAATATTGAGTAAAATACTTTATAAAATGAAAGAACAGTTACATTAAAAAGTTTTGACTTATTGAATTACAAGTCATTCAAGATTCTGGTTGGAACCAGAGATGATAGCTTGGTTGAGCAGTAACTGCAGTAGTGTTTGCAGAAAAAAGAAAAAGATGCAGTTTTACAACAATGGGATAAAATTTCAAGCTTGACTGCTAGATCCAAAAACATTTACAATGCATTTTTTGGACCTTGTTTAAAAGAGAAAGGGCCTTGTTAGAACCATATCAAATATATGATGACATACAAGCAGAGACATTAAGCCACTTATAGAGGTTGAGAATGGAATCAGAAGTAAGATAATGACGCAATAAAGTAAAGCAACTATAATAAATGCTAACTTATCAATGAAATGTATATATGGTTTCTATGAGAGATTTAGTAGAGAAATATAATTTGAGAAAGTATAAAGTAAAGGACTAGGTACAAGTGTCGCCATTATCAATATAGCAATATCAACAATATTGCAATAATTATTAATAGTAAAAAACTGAATTTTGTTTGAATTAAAATTCACAAGTCACTTCATGCCTCAGGTTGTCATAGAAACAAGATAGTATTTAAGATTATATTAAAGATTATATCTAAGACGTGTTCCAAATGATCAAAAAGTGACTTTTTTTGTCATGGCTAGAGTATATAGTTATTGTCATGGCTAGAGTATATAGTTATGTCATCAACACTTCGAATGTAAGATTATCAGAATGATCAATAATTGAGAAATAATGCATAGTCAAGGGTGGAATTTTGTGGTACCCCAAGAATTATTAGAAATTTTTTCTATCAAAAATGACTTTGATATTGTAGTTAGAAAGAAATGATTTGATAATTTTAAAAACTTTTGCAATCTGAAGTAAGCTTATGAGAATA
Organism: Hydra vulgaris; assembly: GCF_038396675.1. NCBI lineage: Eukaryota > Metazoa > Cnidaria > Hydrozoa > Anthoathecata > Hydridae > Hydra > Hydra vulgaris. The sequence goes on from NC_088928.1 coordinate 34,397,661, forward strand.
CCAGCATACCAGACTTTATCAAAAGCCTTCAAAGTTTGGTATACTGATTTTATCAAAGCTCTTAAATAAATATCAAAATCAATCTAGATTAAGAAAGTGGGGCTCATGCCCACTTTCTTAATCTAGTACTCAATAGAATCTTTCTGTTATTACAGTTAACAATATAGCAATAGAACAAGATGTTGGAAAGTTGTTTTATCATAAGGTTTATAATATTAATTAAAACATCTAATATCTTGCAAGAACTTGCAACTGTATTAAAGTGCAAGTATGAAATTTTTCAAAAGGTCATGGAACCAGGAGGCTATTTGTTGTTACAACTAAGGTCACAGGGGTCAGTAAATTATTGTTACAACCCTCGCTCAATCCTGTAACTCAAAAACGCTTTGACAAACGCTGTAACTGTACTCTGTAAGTACACCGTAAGTAACACCTTGACAAACAAATACGCTACTCTGAGAAACAAGTCTATGAAATATAAATTAATTCTGAAATAGTTTTGTACACTTTTGGGTTTAAATAAATACAATTTAATGCACAAAGCAAATTTATAATATGGCTACATTTTTGATCATGTTGGAAAAATTAATAATGTTTTATAATTAATGATATTTTAATATTAATATTTTATAATTAATAATGATGATATTTATTATTAATAATATATTAATATTATTAATAATATATTAATATTACTAATAATATATTAATATTATTAATAATATATTAATATTATTAATAATATATTAATATTATTAATAATATATTAATATTATTAATAATATATTAATATTATTAATAATATATTAATATTATTAATAATATATTAATAATAAATATCATTTTTATAAATAAATAATATTTTTATTGTTTTGTTATATTGTTTGTTATTTCACTTTAACTGTATAAAGTTATAACCGATGGTTTTGTTCGTGCAACCAACTCGTTCGCTCGAATTTACTTTGTGTCATTCCACTTCCTCTGTGTTATTGTTGTCCTTAAGTAAGTTATTTATCTATTTTTGTATTCGCGTTTTTTTCTAATGAGTGTTTTGATTTTTATATATGTATTTATATTTCTCTTAGTATTTTTGTTGCATTTATCTTGGAAGCATTCATTGTTCAGTATTCGCTTTCAAAACGGAATTCTAAATTAGCGTTGGAGAAGAAAATACTAGAGAAAGGAAAAGTCACATCTAATGCTGAGTAATTTTTAACTTTTTTATTTATTTTTTATTTTTTTTTTAATGCTTGTAAAAAAATTTTTAACTCATCTTTTTAAAAATAAATTCGAGAAAAATGTTCTCACTATTTTTAACTTATTTGTTTCACAAGTAATTTTAATTAAATTGAGAAATTTTAAGAATTAGTATTTGTATTTAAATTAAAAATAATAAAATGGAATCATAAAAAAAAATAAAATGGAATCTTATTTTAAAATTTTAATACTCTCAACCATTTTAAAATAATTTAGAATTAAAATAGAATTAAAACTTGGTAGGATGTAAAAGATTTAAAAAAGTAATAATACTGTTATAACAAGAACAATAACGGTGATAATAAGCTGATGATTGATAAAAATGGTGTCACTTGTTCATCACTTGATCAAACGAGTGACACCATAATTATAATATATTATAAAATTATATATAGTATCAGGTAACCAAAAAAGTTCGTGCGGTTTTTCCGTATATAATAAAAACACACAAAACGACAAAAGTAAGTACATTTATTCATCAAAATAGTCACCATTAGCATCTAAAACCTTTTCCCAACGTAAAACAAGCTTATTTATTCCACTTCTAAAAAATTCTCGGTCCTTTGAGTCTATAAAAGCTTTCAACTCCATTTCAACCGCGTCCTGGTCTCGGAACTGCTGTCCTTTAAAATGATTTCCCAGGGAAAGGAAAAAATGGAAATCAGTAGGGGAGAGGTCTGGCGAGTATGGTGGATGAGGCAAACTCTCCCAAACAAGGCTTTGGAGCTTGTCCTGAGTCACGCGAGCGGTGTGCGGTCTCGCGTTGTTGTGGAGAAGCAGAACTCCTCTCCTGTGCACCAGTGCAGGCTGCTTTACAAGCAACAGGTCGTGAACTCATTGCAGCTGTGCTGAGTAGACCAGTCCAGTAATGGTTTGGCCTGTTGGGAGCAGCTCGTAATGCACCACACCAGCTGTAGTCCACCAAATGCAGAGCAAAACCTTCCGCTCGTGGAGATTGGGCTTGGGTGTCTTTGGGATGGGGTCATCGGGGGACAACCAATGGTAGCAACGCTTGGTATTGTTGTACACAATCCATTTTTCGTCGCATGTCAATAAACGATCAAGAAAAGGCTCAACATTGTGGCGTGATAAGAGTGATGTGCAGATCGTAAGCCGTTGCTTCTTGTTGTCAATCGACAATTTGTGCGGAACCCACCGACTCAGCTTCCACGCTTTCCCAATCGCATGCAGATGCAGGCGGATGGTTTCAACACTCACAGCAAACCTCACTGCAAGTTCTTGGCAAGTTTAGCTGGAGTCAGACTCGACAGCGTCCTTCAGTTCATCCTCATCAACCAACAATGGGCGTCCAGAACGCGGCAGGTCTTCGATGGACTCATCTCCCGAAGAGAATCGCTGAAACCACTTCTGTGCTGTGCGTTCACTTACTGTACCTTCTCCAAATGCTGTGCAGATGTTTTTGGCCGCTTGTGTAGCATTCCTTCCAAGTTTGAACTCGTAAAGTAAGCAAGATCGAATAATCGTTGGTTGGGTTGCCATCCTTTCTTTACACAAAACCTTTCCTGTAAGCTCGTTACAAGCCTACACTATATATGCAGCAACTGCGCGTGACACACGCGTTCTATTACGCAACAAAGCTACTTGCCTTGTGCGATGTGGGTGTTGTAAAAAATGCTAAAAACAATTCGATTACCAAAAACCGCACGAACTTTTTTGGTTACCTAATAGTTGAAATCATGTATAAATGTATAATTATATTTAAAAGCTAATATTTTTTAAATAAAATGCAAAGTAAAAAAAAAAAAATTCAAAATGTGACCTCAGTTTGTTAGTTATAAGCATTCTTTATTATAGGTCAACTTAGTCAGTGAATAATGCAATCTTTATTATAGGCCAACTTTGTCAGTGAGTGATACAATCGATTTTGCTAATCTTGACAGCGACTTCAATATACAGGAATATCTTAATAAATCAGGTATGACGTTTCAACTTCGTAAAAGCCAGTGGAATAATGCAGAATATTTGTTACAACAAATGTTTGAAGACGAGCTTGATGAAAAAGATATAGGAGTTGAATTTAATGATGACTTTGATGATTTAGAGCCAATTGCATTTCAATCAACTAGTACTTTCAAAAAAGATAAAATAAATAATCTAGATTTTCTTTAAAAAAATTATAAAACGATTTATTTTACAGTTTTCTTTATTCTGTTACACTAATATTTCTTTGTTTATGTTTTTTCTTTGTACTGATAATCTTAAAGTTGCAAATTGTTCAATATTTTTTTAAATGTTTATAATTTACATTTTTAAATGTATAATTTTTTTTTAATTTATGTTTTAATATTATAATAATTATATATAAAAAAAATTAAATAATAATATTGTAAAATATAAATATTGTAAACGTTTTTAATATATGTTTATAGATATGTTGTATATGATTTATTTTTTTATATTTTCTTGGCTAATTAAAATAAATATTTTTGAGTGTGTTGATTGTTGTTATTTCTTGTTTTGTTGTTTTTGAGTCTTAGTTTTTTCTTTGTAGATTTTTTAGACTTTTAGAGTTTCTTTTTTAGCTCGGCATTTGTAACGGCTGACAAGAAATAACATCTAATAGCTACACTTGCTCCTTTTCAATATCGCTAATGCATATACGCGACATTTTTGTCTTGTGATTTCCACAACGGTTTTGATGATTCTTGACCTTATTTGCCTTTTTTTATAAATAATTGGTAACACAGGTTTTAATAAGCAATTTATAAGTTTTTTCTGGTTGGTCTTTTTTAATTGTCGAATTATTTAAGTCTTTCAATATTGCACTACAAATGAAGCGTTTCATTGATGAAGTTGTTTGAGTGACTTCGACGTCTTTATTCTATTATTAATTTCTTAGACAAATTTAATGTAAACAAAACGACAAAAAGGTGTTGGTTTTGTTAGTTCAATTTTTTTTCTCTTTTGCGAAAATCAATTTAAGCGTTCAAGAGAATTTTACAAATATGTATATATTTGTAAAATTCATTATACCGCTTGCATCAGAATTGACATCATTCAGAAATTTCTGTCTATATTGATATTTCTGTAATCCATCACAACTCTATTTACAATTTAATATTATTGATTTTTTTTTTTTTTAGTTTAAGTTATTGTACCACTTCTTTTAAATACATTTACAATCGTGTAGCCGTACATCTAATTAGAGAATACAATTATTCGTGAATTTTACTACCCGGGTACACGACGCTTCAATTTTCATCTACCCCGATTACCCAGGTAATTGTAGAAAAAAAATCAAACAATAAAAATTCAAGATAATAAATATATTTTGTGTATTATGAATAGTCAAAATTAGTTTAGTTTTCAGTATAAGAACAATTTGTTTTAATATGTAGTTATTTTAGTGTATAATTCATCAATTCTTTAAAATAATACTTTAAAATAGATTCTTTAAAATAATAGATAAAATAAAAGATTCTTGAAAATAATACTTTAACAATACTAAACCACTGAGAGTTTCGGCAGTCTATCTGGAACGTATTTTTGTAGAAAAATTTTCGGCAATGGAAAATACACAATTCACTGATGTAGACTTAATGGTCTGAAGTGCTTTGTCGCTTCTTATTTCCTTCAATAACTTTCGGCTCTTTTTTGAGTTACAATGGTTCGTGGGTTTGTTTTGGTGCTAGAAATGAAATGAAACGTTCGTGGGTTTGTTTTGGTGAAATGTTAACAACGAGTTATGAAGAGTGTCTTCACAATCTTTTTGCCAATTTTAAACTAAAAAATACCCTAGCAATAGATATGCTTAGCAACGGCTACTTTACAGCCTTAATAACTAGTACTGCAATTAAAAATGTTAATATAATATTTTTTTAAACGGAACTATACAAGAATACTTGATAAAACTAGTTTTAAAACTATACAAGAATACTTGATAAAACTAGTTTTAAAACTTTATCAATGAAAGAACCATTAAACTTCAAGATCAGCGTTTTCTCCGTTTAAAATTGATGGGAAATACAGCTTTCTAAGAATTACAAAAAAAACATAAGAAGTTTATTAATGGCCAATCTGAATTTCCACGTTGTCAATATGGTCTTTTGAGAGTGAATAATCTCGAATATTGGAGAATATTTTCTTTGGTTAGCCACTTGAAGCAGTTCTCTCCGGGTGCAACAGAATATTCCATACAAGAAACATAAATATCATCATAATTGCCCTAATGGTTAAGGTAAAGATAAAGTAACATCTAATCATTGCTGCTTCCTAAATATTCCTTAAAATTAGTTAATATGATTAATAAACCAATAATTTTGTAAAAGATCTTAATACACAAAAATACAATAGTATAGTGTTATAACTTCTTACATTTTGAATTATTGCAGGATACCATTGCATAAAGTATTGAACAACAATCTAATCACCGATTTGAAAATCAGCTGCTAACTCTTTTGCAATCAACTGAATATCGTTGTTTAAATCATCTTCGTTTTCAGGTGCATCTTTCAAATCAACAGTTTCATCAATCACATCATCAGTTAAGTTAAACTCTTTACAAAAAGTGGTTACCAACCTTCCTGTTTTTTTTTGTTTACTCCATCTAAAAAATTACACTTGAAGGATAAAGGAAATTGTTTAATATTTATCTTAAGTCCCAAGAAAAGAAAAAGTCACGTTTTTTATCATACATACTTTGGGAATTTGTAAATATACAAGTTAATTTACTTGCCTACAGAATAATGATCGAATTTGTCGAGTTGTCACATTCACTTGGTTTAACATTGCCCTCAGCTGCTGGCGAACTTGCTCTGAATTCATCTTCTTCCTTTTCAAGGAACTGAAAACTATAAGTTGAAAATTCTTCAACTGATTCAAACAGACATAGGTTTCAGTGATGAAAGAGTGCCTTTGGCTAGTTGTGATTCATGCAGATCTCAAGTTGGAAAACTTTGTGCTGGAAATATCAATCATGTGCCTAAACTTTTTGACTTCAAGTCAATTTCTATCAAACCTACAACCAGAGTTTCGTCAGTTTGTGAGTGCCTTTTATGCCAAATTGCCAAGATCAAAGGAAAGGAGAAGCATCCGTTTAACAAAGTCAAAGAATCCGAGGGAAAAATTCCAAAGCAAACTTCTCAGAGTTCTGAAAAGTTCTTTTCAGAACTCTGTTATTTTATTGTTTTCAGAACTCTGTTATTTTATTGTTTTCCTTTGAAGTTTGCTCTAGCCGGCCAGAAACTTAATAATCAAATCATGGTCAGCAACATCAGATTGGCAGAGAATGGTCAAACTTGTCAAGTTGTGCACTGCCAGAGCCTCAGCAATCTCAGTGATATTTTCAGAGCATCACGAAAAGTATCAGAATCTTCCATTTTAAAACTCGGGATTGATGGTGGTGGATCATTTCTGAAAGTGAGCTTCACTCACATTGTGTTGGAAGAAGATGAGACTCCTCCACACAGCTCAGTACAGAAGACAATCAAGCTGATGGCTGCATCTCCAGGTCTTGAAAATTGTGGACAACTTCGGACTTTTGGCCAGATCAGAAGACAGCATTCTGAATACATCCAGGCAGGAGGAGATTCAAGAAAGTCGAAGGAATTCAAAAATGTCATTCATGTACCTTTGATTGAATTTCAAGATGACAAGTTTGTCCTTGAGGCTATTCCACCAATGGAGCTCCACTTTTTACTTAGAGTTGTGAACCACATCTTTAAAAATCTTTGCGACCTGTGGCCAAGGGCCAAGGAATGGCCTCCATCACTTCATATCCCTATCCAGCCTTACCATGGGGGGCATTTCAATGGGAACGATTGCATGAAGCTTCTAAGAGATCTGAATAAGCTTCAACAACTTTCAGAAAAAGAAGGTTTTAGTCCAGCTCTTGGTTTCATTCAAACACTCACACTATTCAAGATTTTTTTTTAGAAAAGAAAATTTTCTTCAGAACATGCCTTTTCTCTGTAATCCATTAATGTAAATCCAAGGTTGTAACAGAACTTGAAAACAAACTCACTTAGAAAATAAATTAATTAAAGAATATTGGTTTTAATTTTACAGGCTAATATGTTGTGTTTTGTAAAAAAAAATGCAAAAAAGTTTTTTTTTCAATAAACTTTTTGGGCTACTCATTGCCTAAATGTCGTTTCGCTTATATAGCAAATATTAGTTGCATGAATAGAAATGCTTTTCAACATAATCATAAATTGATCATAGTTGCCTATGATTTTTCTGCTAAAGATTGTATGAAGTTTGCTGCAAATGAAGTTAAACCAAATGCTGTTGAGATATCCCCTACCGGTGTTCCATTAATACAAATTTCTATTGATGGTACTTGGCAGATGCGAGGATATTCTTCTCTTAATGGTGTAGTTGCTGCTATAATTGGAGGCCAATGTGTTGATGCAGATTTATTAAGCAAGTATTGCAGAGTGTTTCATATTTGGTTAAAAAAAAAAAAACATCCAACAACAATCCAACAACATGAAAACTGGAAAACAAATCACAATTGTTCTTTAAATCACACAAATTTGCCAGGAATTATGGAAAAAGTTGGTGCACTAAATATCTTTCAGCGCTCTTTGGAATTATATGGTCTTATAATACTATCTTGAAGATGGGAATTCATCTTCTTTTAACTATGTAGAAGAAAGTGATCCTTATGCTGAGTATAATGACAACTATAAACCAAAAGTTAATCTACCGATATGGGTCCATCATATTATATTAAGTGATTTTAACAATTTAAGCGATGACCAGTTGTTGAAAAAGTGTGCTCATGGAGAAACATAAAATTTTAATGAAGGGATCAATAATGTTATTTGGTCTAAGTGTCCCAAAATTGTATTTTTGAAGAAAGGTACCCTAGAAATTGAAGTGAATTCAGCTATATTGAGTTTTAACGAAGGAACATTAGGTCTTAGACGTGTTTTTGAATATCTTAATATTGAACACAGTGGTAAGACTGTAACCGGTTCATTGAAAAAGGACATGCGTCGAGTTAGTAATATGGAGAGAAAAGATAAAATTATCAATAAAAAAAGAATTCAATTAAGAGGGTTTTCTAAAGGCTGGTTTAATAAAGAACAAGAACTTGAAGCTACAAAATCGTATGCTTGTGGATGTTTTTAGACCATTTTTTATTTTTTTATTTTTAAAATGTTGTTTTCTCAATTTGTCATTTTTCACTATTTACGTTACGAGATATTTTCAGATTGGTTAAAGATATTGTGCATAAATTTTCAGCATTTGCATTAATCACTTAGATCTAGAGAATGAACTAAAACCAAGACTTAAGATGCTTTATTTACAGTGTTATTGCTCATTGTTCCTAATATTTTTATGCGTACCCCCCGAAAAGTACTAATATTTTTATGCGTACCCCCCGAAAAGTACTAATAGTAATAGTAAAATTTAAATTTTGACCTTTTTACCCAAGCAATTAGCTTCATTTTAGTTCAAAAGCTAGATAATATTATCAAGAATACTTGTGCAAAGTTTTGTGTGAAAAATATATTTTATTTGAGTTTTCTTGTTTCATCTATGTATACAGTTTTAGGCCGTTTTTAGCTAAAGTTTGATTTTTTTTAGAAAAAAAATAAAAAACTTACAGTTTTTTTTGATAACTAGTAACTAAAATGTGTTATTGGAACTATTTTATTAAATTAACAAAAAAAAAAAAAAAATTCAACTTGACAAAAAAAATGTATGTCTTGGTGAACCACCTTAAACAATAGTTACTTGACGTCAACATTACTGAAACAATCTCTTTTTAGAATTTTTACACATATTTTTATTTATCTAATAATTAAAAATGTTTATGGGTATATTTATAAAAATTTAACCAGTTATCATATTATTTTTCCTTTTAATACATTTACTTAGGTACTTTATTTATATTTGCTATAAAATATAATTGTTTTATAAATATTTCATGCCTTCACAGAACCGTGGTCATGTCACTTTTTTTTCTTAAGATTAAACTTTTGTCTTAATGCTACTCGTGCTTATTATGATTTTTTTCTTCATTGCAAAATTCTTTGAGATTATTATTTGAATCTTCGCAATAACTCTCATCAAATGTTTCTAAATTTTTTCTTTTTACCTGCAGAAATGGAAAATTTTATTTTGAAAAGCTTTTACAAAATCCAGAAAACTTTATTGTTTCATTACTGTCACTAATATTTCGAAGATATTCACACCACAATTAAAGAAATTAAATGTGGCGTGTTACATCGGGCTTGGTGACATGGGACACGATAGTGTTTTAGATGTCCCGTGACAAATAAAATGTTTAAACGTCACATCATACTTAAATAATAATAAGTAACAAAAAATAATAAAAATCATAATTTATTTGTTTTAAATGTTGAAATAGTCGAAGCATGAATTCTATTATCTTTACAAAAATTAGTTGATTCAATTGTTAATTATTGTGGTTCATAATTATTAAAAACAATAAGTCTGGAAGAATCTTTGTTGCATCTCACATGATTTATTTTAATTAGAACTAGAGTGTTCTAATTAAATTAGTATGTTCCTGTTGGTCCACCATCTACTATTCTTGTTTCCAGTTTTTGTGGAGAAATATCATAAATGGCAATAAGTGGTTTCCCAAAGCATTTAATCTTGCACACACAGTAGCAATATGCTTATACTCTCCTGAAGATACTTCTAAAACTTGCTATATACTTTTGCTAGCTACAATTTTTTTTTGGTTTATGGGCAGTAGTAATAGCTGACTCAATTACATTCCTAACATGCTTTGGACCAAAACTGTACCTTTTTTTTAAATTCTAAAAAGTTTTTTTTTTTTGTAATTGAAAAACGTATGATGTAATTTAGAACATGGAAGATGTAATTAAGAAACGTAAGATGTAATTTATATATAAGATTCAGTTAAACATCTCATTGTAATGGAATTTAAATTTCCGCTGCGAACCCAATTGTATGCTGTCTAATATTTGACACCTAAAGTTTGCACCAGAGTCACCCAATCGTCATTTCACTCAGCACATTCAATGACTCTTCTTCTATCATTCGATGAAGATAAAACATAATATTTTCTTTCAACTTGTTCAGTTGTATGTATTTTATGTTCTGGTTGTTCCAAAAGTGGTTGAAAATTTGGTGAAATAAATGCTTTCACGGATTCAATTTAATAACAGACTTTCTATTCATAGTGTATTGACAAATAACACAACGATCTTTCAATTCCATTACTGTATTACTGTATACATAACGATCTTTCAATTTCCTTACTGTATTACTGTATTGCTGGTGCATACAAATGTTAAATTTGATACTATTAGCTTATTAAGATGCATGTCTAAAAAGATCTTTTATAATGATCTTTAAGCTTACATTGTGAACTCGCAATTGTAAATAATGTATTCTCATTTATATATTAATTCTTATTCTTAATTACAACTTTTGTTTTTCTAATTACATATCTGCGATATATATGTTGGGTTTCTCAATTACATTTTAAAATTTCCTAATCACATGCGGTGTTTCTTAATTACATATTACGATTTCTTATTTACACGTTGTTTTCTTAATTACATTTTACGATTTCTTAATTACAACTTTCAAGTTCTCAATTACACCTTGAAAAAGTGTAGTTGTAATCCACGTCCCTTGTAGTACCGCGCTCAACTTCTTTCTCAGCGCAGCAGCCTTGTTCGTCATGGTTCGTGTTTTGGAGTAATACACCTTTTCAAGATGTAATTGAGAACATGAAAGTTGTAATTAAGAAATCTTAAAACTTCATTAAGGAACACAACGTGTAAATAAGAAATCGAATATGTAAATGAGAATTCATAATTTGTAATTCCAAACTCACAATGTTCAAAGCTCATAAGTCATAATAAAAGGTTTTCTAAAACATGGATTTGAATAAGCTAATAATATAAAATTAAGCATTTGTATGCACCAGTAGTAATAATGGAATTGAAAGATCGTTGTGTTGTTTGTCAATACACTATGACCCGAAAGTCTGCTGTTAAATTGAATCTGTGTTAGCATTTATTTTTCCAAATTGCTTACATCTACTTCCGGAACAACCAGAACTAATGTATCCAATTTGTCGGCATGAAGCACATACAAACAAACAAGTTGAAAGAAAACATTACACTTTATCTTCACCAAATGACAAAAGAAGAGTTGCTGAATGTGTTGTGCAAAATGACGATTGAGTGACTCTGGGGCAAAGTTTAGGGGTCAATTGTAAGTTAGCATTCAATTGGGTTCGCTGTAGAAATTCAAATTTTATCGTAAGAGGTGATTTTAAACCAAAAAAATTAACTGAGGATCAAAACGAAAATTTTATGACAATTTATCAAAACAAAAATATGAAGACAGTTTGAAGTATTAGCGTCAGAACAACAACAACCGCCAAGGCAGCACTTACCTCGAAGTCAGATAGCTTTCATTAAAAAAGTGCTAAAGGTACTTTCTACAAGAAACAGTAGTAAAAACAAACAAAAAAGAGCTGAATATGTTAGAAACATCAACGAACAAATCACAAATGATCATCAGATAGTTTGGTTTGATGAAACAAATTTTAACCTTTTTTGGAGAAAAACACAAAGACGTGTCAAACAGGAAAGAAGAGCAATAATGAAAATGTATGCTTCAAAAGGTGCAAACATACATTTGATTGCAGCTATATCAACAACAAATGTCGTCATGATGGAAACTCGCAGAGGATCATTTAATACTGATTCTTGCAACAATTAGATGTTGGTTATGTTTCACTAGTGTATTACATTTGGGAATCTTTTAGAGGGTTTGGTCATCGTAGCAGACAATGCTTCATGTCACGCTCGTTTGGAAAGGGTAATTATTCTCAAGCTGCATTGTAACGTTTAGGACCCTACAGTCCAATGTTAAACCCGGTGGAAATAATCTGTCTAAAATTAAAATTTACTTTAAAAATGCGATTTGCATTCGATCTGTATTTGGTGCTGGGGTTGTGGGAAAATGAAAACAGTATATGAAAAGAATTGGTACTGCGGCAAAAAAATAAAATAATAGAGGTGATTGTGTACGTGCTGCTCAACATACTACAATGTATTATGCAACGATTTTAAATATGGAAGATGCCCAAGTTTAACTGTGTTTTAATTGGATATTACAATGATTTGGTAATGATTTCAATACAATAAGGTGTTTAACTGAATATTACAATGATTTTTAATGAATTGTTTAAATGCAATTTAAATTTTTAAATAAGGCAACAAAATTAAAAATACAAAGAACTTCTTTTTGATAATCTATATTATAAACTTTTCTCAATTACAATTTAGAACATGAAAGTTGTAAATTACATGTTACATTTCTCAATTACAATTTTCATCTTCTAAATTACATCTTACGTTTCTCAACTACAACTTTAATCTTCTCAATTACATCTTAGGTTTTTTAATTACAACTTTAATCTTCTCAATTACATCTTGAAAAGATGTAGAGTTGAGAGAGGGTCATAACCACAATTAAGTAGCCTCCTCGTTTGAAGTGGCCTTTTCGGCCTTGGGGAGGTGAATTAACATTAAAAAAATTAAGAAAAGGTTATAAGATAGATTTTCAGAACAAAGTTCCTTGCATTTTTAATTTTGATGCCTTAATTAACCTTGTAATTTTAGTTTGGATCCTCATTTGCCAAGGTGACTTGGCAAATGAGGATCCAAATGGTTGGTTTTCAATAAATAATAATATTCTATCAATAAAATAAAAAAATTATGAATAAGACATTTGCTGTATTAGCGGTATCTGCAAAAAGACGGATGTCAGTTAGAACTCTCTTTTTCTTTTTTTTCTTTTTTTTGTTTGTAAAAAATTCGAGAACTCAAATGAATGATATAAATAGTAAAACACAAATAATTCATTTACAAAAAAATATAAAGTTTAAATTGAATTTAAACAACGTCATTAAAAATCATTGCAATATTCAATTAAACACCAACTTTGGCGTCTTCCATACTTAAAAGCGTTGCGTAATGCGTGGTCAAACGTTGTACAGCACATGTACAATCACCTCCCATTATTGTATTTTTTGCTGCAGTAACAATTCTTTCTAAATATTGCATTCGTTGTTTCATAATCCCCGCACCGAATACAGGTGGAATGCGAATCGCATTTTTAACGTTAATTTTAATTTTGGGCCATATTGCTTTTATTCGATTTAACATTGTACTGTTCGGTCCTTGTCGTAACTGAACTGATGAATTTTCAAACACCCTTTCCAAACGAGCGTGAAATGGAGCATTGTCTGTTATGACGACCAAATCTTCTCAATGATTCCCGGTTATAACCCACTGATTAAACATAGCAAACATCCACTCGTTACAAGAATCTGCTTTAAATGATCCTCTGCAAATTTCTATCATGACGACATTTATTATTGATGTAGCTGCAATCAAATGTATGTTTGCACTTATTAAAGCAGGTATTTTCATTATTGTTATTTTTCCCAGTTGGTTTGTTCCTTGCGTTTTTTTTTAAAAAAGGTTAAAATTTGTTTTATCCAACCAAACTATCTGATGACCATTTGTGAAGTGTTCATTGATGTTCCTAACATATTCAGCTCTTTTTTGTTCGTTTTCATTACTATTGATTGTAGTAGGCTCCTTTTGCACTTTTTTAAGTAAAAATAGTCTGTTTTCGAGGTAATTGGCGATTATTGGTGTGCTGTTAAATTGTAATAATATCCTTTTGTTGATAGCCACCAATGTCAATTGACATTCACTTTCAATCCATGTTCGTGTTTTTTCGATTTGATCATTGGGTAATTTTTTTGATTTAAAACAACCTTTTCCGATAAATTTTGAATTTCCGCTGCAGACCCAAATGTCTTATATTTGACACCTAAAGTTTGCGCCAGAGTCACCCAATCGTCATTTTGCACAGCACATTCAATAATTCTTCTTCTATCATTCGGTGAAGATAAAACGTAATGGTTCTTTCAACTTGTTAGGTTGTATGTATGTCATGTCAACAAATTTGACAAGTTGGTTCTGGTTGTTCCAGAAGTGGTTGTAAACAAATTTGGTGAAATAAATGCTTGCACGGATTCAATTTAATACCAGACTTTCTGTTCATAGTGTATTGACAAATAACGCAACGATCTTTCAATTCCATTATTATTGTTGTTGCATACAAATGTTAAATTTGTATTAGTAACTTAATCAATGCATGTCCAAAATGATCTTTTATAACGACCTTTAAGCTTACATTGTGAATTCCCAACTACAAATTATGGATTCTCATTTACATATGTCAATTTCTTAATTATATTTTTGTTTTTCTAATTACGTATTGTGATTTCTTTATTTTATGTATTGACTTACAAGGAGAAACTTGTGAGAGCATCAAAAAATTGAATCCAAACGTGACTTTCAGATCGCAAACAACGTGTAGTCATAAAAGGAGGTATACCAAATTGAGTACCTGTTTTAAAGGGAATTTCACAAGGATTGGTTCTAGAACCATTATTATTTGTCCTTTTTATCAAAGATCTTTCAAACAACATTGCGCATTACATCAAGTTATAAGCAGATGATAGAAAAATCATTGGTATCATCAAATCTGAAGAAGATTTGATCATACCACGTGGAGTGGTCCAGAATTTGGTGCATGCTTTTTAACGTGGAAAAATGCAGGGTAATGCACATAGGCCGTGGAACCAAAAGATCAACACAACAATATTCAATGTGCAGCAATGACGGATCTCGAATAGAAATTGCATTTACCAAAAACTAAAGAGACCTTAGCGCCATGGTCTCAGACGACTTAAGATGAAAAAATCAATTGTACGTCACTGGAATGTTCTACCGCAAAAGACCATCGATGCACAAAGTGTCAACTGCTTCAAAAACTTTTTTATTTAACTATAGCTGCTTTGTATGGAGTACAAGACTATCAGAACAGAGGAGTTTGATGCTGCCCCTCTTCATCTAATTACACATTAAGATTTCTAAATTACATGTTGTATTTCTAAATTACATCCCAGTAGGCATGTGTCGTCCGGGGGACGTCCGTCTGTCTCCCGGACGACGCATGCCCACTGGGGTGTTGCGATTTCCTAATTACTATTTTCATGTTCTCAATTGCATCTTGAAAAGGTGTAGTAGAACTTTTATTTTTATACATATCTTTTGAGAGACATAATTAAAATTTTGCAAGCAGTTCCACAAATACTTTTACCTTCTAAAACGTCATTCACTTTTTCTTCTCTATTATATTCTGGGGATACTGAATTCTAAAATAAAAAGAAACAAATTTCAAGATACATATGTTTATGGGAGACTTGACCCCCTGATCAAGTATCTCTAACAAAAATGTACCAAGAGTCCCCTATTATGTTTAAGGTGTTAAAATTGTACAACAAAAAACCCCTTTCACTATGTTTCTTTTTAAAAAATAATAAACTATATGACAGATACTTACTGCCGAAAATTATTGCATGTCAATGTTTTATTTTGCTAGCTAAAAATAATATGATGCATCTAATTTTTCCATAATTCTGGTGTACCAGATAGTATACTATAGATACTATGTTCTTATGTACTAATTCTGTGAATTTTTTTTTTGAAAAATGTTATATATAATTTAATGAAATATATTTTGTAATATGTATTGTGTATGAGTGTGTATATTTATATGTATATAGATATATATGTGTGTGTGTATGCGTAAGTATATCTATGTATAAATAAAAAGAAAAGGCATTTCATTTAGCAGTAAGTGTTTTTTAAAATGAAGGTGGAAGAAAATCCATTTGGCTTCATCATTATTGAGAGTTTATTTGTCTTGAATCAATCAGAAATTTTAATTAGTTCATTTTTTATATTTTCAAATAAATAATTTATGTTATTATGAGATAAAGACAGATTAGTTTCATCTGCGTACATAATATTCCTAAAGTTTGAAGCTTTGTAAAGATCATTGATGTAAATAAAAAATATTAAGGGCCCTAATATTGATCCTGGGGTTCTCTACATGTTATATCAAGCAAATTTCTATGCCAATTTGAATCAATGTAGACAAATTTCTTGCGATTACTTAGATAGTTTGTAATCCAATTTAGGACATTACTCGTTAGTCCACAATATTGTAATTTTTTTGTAAGAATTTATGATGTATGGTATGAAATGTCTTGCTAAATTTATGAAAACTCCCAAAGTATATGGGAAATTTTCAAACGATTTAGTTGTACTTCTTGAAAACTGGATAACTGCATGTTCCGTAGAACTATTTTTTTTAAAAGCGTATTGGTTGTTATATATGAGATTATTTTTTAATAGGTGATTATATATTCTATTATAAAAAATTCTATCTAAAACTTTTAAGAAAACGGAAAGAATGAATATAGGACAGTTATTGCTAATATTAATTAAATCTCTTCCTTTAAATATTGGTATAACCTTTGCTATTTTTAATTGATTAGGAAAAATTTCTTGTCTGATGGAACATATCCAAAAAATGATGGAAAGTATCTTGAAAAGAATATTTTTTAAGACATCATATGAACTAATATCAATGTTTCCATTGATATTATCGTGGCCATCGTGGATTTGTTAGGTTTGAGCATTTTAAAAGCACACTCAAATTCATCAAAAGTTTGCTCAAAAGAGTTAAGATGTTAGTAGAAAAGAAAGATATTTTTAAAAATTATCAGTTGATTGAATTTTTTTGGCCATGCTTGGGCCAACAGATACAAAATATTTATTTAGCTCAGCAGCTATCTTTTATTGATTAACCTCGAACACTTCATTTATTTTAATGGTTTTGGGTCAAGACATTTTTGTTTTGTTACTACCTGTAATTTTTCGAATGATTTCCCAAGTGCGTTTAGAATCTATTTTACATTTTTCTAGCAAATTAGTACTCTATTTATATTTAGGATTTTTTCTTTGTCGCTCAAAGACTTTAGCGTAAATTTTATAAATTGTTTTACTTTCCACTGATTTTGATTTTAAATATTTAATATATAGTTTTTGTTTAATTTTCGAAGATTTTATTAGTTCCATGGTGATTTATTGTTTTTTGGTTTAAGATTAATTTTTATTTATGGGAAATTTGATTCGTATATTTCAAAAAATATTTTAAAAAAAGTGTTGTAAAGTGTTGTAACAAGTTCATTACCTAGAATATTTATAAAAAGTTTATAAAATATTTATAAAATATTTATAAAATATTTATAAAATATTTATAAAATATTTATAAAATATTTATAAAATATTTATAAATAATTTATAAAATATTTATAAAATATTTATAAAATATTTATAAAATATTTATAAAATATTTATAAAATATTTATAAAATATTTATAAAATATTTATAAAATATTTATAAAATATTTATAAAATATTTATAAAATATTTATAAAATATTTATAAAATATTTATAAAATATTTATAAAATATTTATAAAATATTTATAAAATATTTATAAAATATTTATAAAATATTTATAAAATATTTATAAAATATTTATAAAATATTTATAAAATATTTATAAAATATTTATAAAATATTTATAAAATATTTATAAAATATTTATAATATATTTATAATATATTTATATGTTCACAATGTTGCAGAGACAGCTGTTCCTGATGTTAAATTTGCTTTATTAAAAATACGTTTAATATGATATTGGTTTGTATGTGGCACTATTTTGTTATTAGTAATAATCGAGGAGAATATTGAAAAATGATCTGAGATATTGTTTTTAATTATGCCTTTTTAAATAGTTTCATTAAGTAAATCATTGTTTATTATATTATTTATAAGAGATGTTGCTGATTGAGTGATTCTAGTTGGTTTATTAATTAGGGGAATAAAGCCAATTTCAAATAATACATTTTAATTTTTTTTTTTTTTTTTTTGAATCGTTATTCGAAGCAATCGAGATTATAGTCTCCAAATATATAGATTTTCTTGTTTGCATTTTTTTATTATATTATGAAATAGAAATGTACTAAAAATTTCAATTACGCCAGATGGCGGCCGATAGCAACAGCTAAGTAAAATGTTTTTGGTTCTTTTGGTTAAGATTTCCATAATTAAAACCTTTATACCGATGTCAGAAATAATCATGTCTTGCCTATATATAAGTCTTGCCTATATATAATCGTGTCATGCCTGATATACTGTACCTTAAAGAGTCAGCATAACCTCGGACTTTTTCCAGCAGAAAATTTTATATACCTTTTAAAACGAGAATTAATGTTGGATGAAAGTTTTGTTTGAGTAAAAATGAGTTTAGCTCATTATATGGTTCTTAGATGGCATTTTTAATAATAAGTTCGCCGTCTTTTGGCTAAACTCAAAACTTTTGAGCTTATTTTATTCTTCAGACAGCTTCCATACAAAATTGCTAAAAATTAAATTTACAGTTTAAATAGGTAAAAATTTGATAAATTTGTTGCGCGTGTAACGTAAATTAAAAATGAAATTGCCCATATAACTATAATTATTTTTTATAGATTAAAATAATGCAAAGTCTAAAGACAATAAAGCTATATGTTTTATAAAACCTGTGACCAAATAGTTTAGACTAATAGCTGCATATTTACATATACATAAATACATATTTACATAAACAAACACTTTATTATTAACAGATATAGGTGGGGTCGCATCCCTATGGCGACTTGTCTCTGCTGCTATTCTAAACAATTACTTACAAAAAGAATTGTCACCTATTACTTACCTTTGGCTTTAATTTTACAGCATATATAAATGTTGAAATAATTTTTTTCTATGTTTTAATAAAATTACTCGTTTTCATAGAAATCCCGCTATAACTACTTTTTAAAACATTTTTTGTATTGTAAATTTTTAAATGTTTTGCATTTGTTTAAATTTTTAACTGCTAGTGAATGAAACCTTATTAATATGTTGAGGTACAAAGTTTCCGATAGTTTTCCTAAATAACTCATTTTAAAGATACGTAAATAGTACTAAAATTTAACATGATTTTAAAGGGCAAATACATAAACTTTATATATTTGCCCTTTAAAATCATGTTAAATTTCAGTACTATTTACGTATCTTTAAAATGAGTTATTATTAACTTATTATTAACTTTATGATAAAGTTAATTCCCGTTAATTTGAACTGCCAAGGGACCAAGGAAAACAGTTCGACTATACGAATGTTCGAAAAAGCTAAACCATTGTTTTTGCTTTTAAAGGACTATAGAAAACAGTTCGAGATAAAAAAAAAAGTCGAATTAACCAGTATTCGACTTACCGGGAATTAACTGTATTCTTTAAAAAAAATCAGTTTCACGCGAAGTTAATTTTACGGCACGTAAAATAATTAAAATGAAACTTTTGTTGTTTTTTGAAGTCTACTTTGCTTTAATATACGTGTACTTACGTGTTTATAAATTGATAGATTGCTTACTTAAGAGATCAAAACACAATAGGTTTTATTCCTACAGAAGTATTGTTTTTGCAAAATGGCGGACGGAGCAGAAAGTACGTTTAATCCACAAAACCCAAATAATTTTAACGTTGAAGCAAAGTTTCTTTTAATACCTGGCTTTGTCATAGTATGTTTAGCTCGTAAGTATAGTAAATTTTTTTGTATTTAATTTTCATTATATTTTTTAAAATTAAAGTAATTTAAAGAGAATTATCTTAGAATTTAAATATTTTAAATATTTTTACTCATAAACAGAGTCAATAAAATCTAAGAGCTAGTACAGTGTTTTGTATTCCTTTTTTATACATTGGATAATGGTTTATTTAATTTTGTTATTATAATTGTTTTTGTTATATTATTATTGTTGTGTTATTATTGTTGTTGTTGTTATTATTTTTATTGGCATTATTACTAATACTATTATTATTATAGCATAGTATATACTTTTTATAATCTTTACTTTTAATTGCTATTATCACTATTATTATTTTTACTACTCCTTCTTGTATTATAATTATTATTATTATCTCCATTTTATTATTATTAAATTTGACAGGTGTTTACTTTATATTAGTACTTATTACTATACGTAAATATCCTTGATGCAACAACTTTATACACAATACATTTGATTTGATTTAAGAGGGATTTTTTTTGTGTATTACTGTCTAGTGATATTAGCTGTCTAATGTCTATAATATTTTTTATTTTTTTTAAAGTGCTTATTAAGTGACGTACTTTATAACTGCTAATTATTATTTTTTCTATATGGTTTTTGTTTAAGATTAGAAATTCTTTCTATTATTATTTATTATTTATTAGTAATTCAATTTGATTAGTTGTTGTTTTGTTTATGTAAATGTTAATTAATTGGGTGAAGTCTTAGATCAAGGTTTGTAATATGATTACTTGACCCTACCCTGATCAATCATAACACTAAATCTGACCCTTGTGTGAGTGACTCAGACATTATTGAGTTTTGTGGAAGGGTGAGTTATTTCAGACATTATTGGTAAGCAATAAAAGCATATAAATAATTTTATGTCACTCTACTGAAGAACTACCAAATAATGTTATTATTGTTATTATTTTTTTATTCTCTATTAATTATGACTATTATTTTGGTTTATAACTAAAACTATGCATATATATATATATATATATATATATATATATATATATATATATATATATATATATATATATATATATATATATATATATATTGGGTTGAGGAATAATTCATGAGCGTTTTTTTCAAATTTATTTTAAACAAAAAAACTACAACGATTTAATCAATAATATACTCTCCGTTGTTGTTTACGACTTCCTCCCATCGTTCAATAAGTTTTTCGATGCCTCGGCAATAGAAATCTCCCGGTCTTGACTCAAAGAATTCATCCAACCAAGCCCTCAATTCCACGTCATTATTGAACGATACACCGCGCAAAGCGTTCTAAAGCGATCAAAACAGATGAAAATCTGACGGCGCCAAGTCTGGAGAGTATGAAGGATGAGGCAGCACTTCCCATTCGAGTTCTTGAATCGCGGCTTTGGTCATATTGGCGATGTGAGGACGGGCGTTGTCGTGTTGCAGAAGAATGTCATTTCGCCTATTTGGTCTTTTTTGCTGAATTGCTTCGTTGAGTCGGTGCAGTTGTTGAACGTAGAGCTCCGTATTGACTGTTTGGTTGTGCTCAAGCAGTTCGTAATGAATTATGCCTTCCCAATCCCACCATACACACAACATGATCTTTCGAGGATGAAGGTCTTTTTTTGCTCGCGGAGTCGCTTGTTTTTTGGGGCTGAGCCATTCTTTTCGCTGCTTCATATTGACGTAAAGGCATCATTTTTCATTGCCAGTGACAATGCGGTAAAGAAAACGCTGTTTGTGACCATGTGTTGAGCGATGTCGAGCGAGCAAACCGGCGGCGATTGTGGAACGTTGATTTTTGTTGTTTTCGCTCAAAGTGTGTGGCACCCAAGCGCCGAGTTTCTGAACCTTGCCCATTGAGTGAAGGTGGTTCACCACAGTTTTTTGATCACAATCCATCTGCTCCACCAATTCTCTGGTCGTTTGACGTGGATTTTCGTGAAGAAGTTGATTCAATCGCTCTTCGTCGAACTCAATTGGTCGACCGGTGTGTGATCCGTCCTTGAGGTCAAAATTCCCATTTTTGAAGCGCGAAAACCAACGGCGGGCGGTACTTTCAGGCATTGCTCCTTCTCCATACACAGCACTACAATCTCACGAGCAGCTTCGGCGGCCTTAACACCTCGATTAAATGCAAAAAGCAAATGGTGTCGAAAATGCTCAGTTTTGTCCACTTGACATTCCATTTTAATGATCTGAAAATACACAAAAATAAAAAAAACTAACAAATCAAAACACACTATCTTGTAGAGCAAAACATTCTCTTTCAAACAACATATATATATGTATATATATATGTTGTTTGAAATGTATATATATATATATATATATATATATATATATATATATATATATATATATATATATATATATTTAAATGGTTTTATATATTATTATTTATTGAGTATTTTGCATTTTTTGTGGCATTCTATTCAGGCTTGTGGAGCTGAATGTTTTTTTTACGGCTCGGCTCTGGTTTCTAAGAAATGTCAGGCTTGGCTCCGGCTCCCATACTTTATGAACAAAAATCGCAAGTTTTGCAATATTTTTTTTGATCGCATTTGCCAACCCAAATCCAAACCAATTACAGAAATTAAGATGTTTAAAACACTCTTAAACAATGCTTAAAAGACATCTTTTGTACGTCCCTGTGCCCACTGGGTAAAGTATGTTAAATTCAAAACAAAAAATTCATAAAAAATGAAAAATAGTTAAACTAATGCTAAAACTTCAATATTTATTTTAATCTTAAGATTTTGAAGATTATAAAAGTTCTTTTTATTTTAATATTTTTGATTATTTCAAATAAATAAATGAACATTTACGCTAATTGACGGTATCAACTTCTGCACAGTGTCTTTGGCAATTTTTTTTCCTACTAATATCCACTCTCTAATCAAATCTTTAGCTGTGCTAATTGTTTTGCCACTCTTACACAAATGTTCTTTGCTAATTCCCCAAAATTTCCTAATGGGACAGAACTTTGGGCAGATTGATGGAATCAAGCTTTTTGGTATGATTTTGGTATGTCTCTTAAATCGTACCACTCTACGGTCTTCTTAGAATAATGGCAAGAAGCAAGATCGGGCCAGAACCAACAGGGGACATCATGATTTCGATAAAATGACATATTCCTGTATTGTTTTATAAGCATATAAACAGTAGTTTTGCTAGATTCAGATGCTTTAGTGATTGAAAGTAACAATGCAGAAGGATTTTGTGATAGTTGTGAAGAATTTTTTTTTTTTTTTACTAACTGTTTCAATGACATTTTAATTAAGAAAAAAATTTTGACTCGTTTATGTTTTTAATTAATACTATCATTACTTAGTGTATTTATGCAAAAAAAATAACTTTAAAATGTATAAGTGACAAGTTTCATAACGAAGTTCTGAATTTATTGATTGCACGCTTTAGTATAATTTTTAAAATGAATAAAAACCTTTGATCATTAAATCATTCATCAAATATTTAACAGCATGATATCAGTATATAAATATAAAATAATATAAAGCAATACATGTAATACTGTAAGAATGTTTTCATATATAATTTACTTGTTGTTTTTTTAATAAAGCATTTTAAGAAATGCTATTAAAGGATAGTATTTGTTGAGTACAAAATCGTTTTAATATTCATTTTTATTACGCTTTGGTAAGACTATAACTGTTAGAAAAAATATTTAAAAAAATAGAAGTTCAATAAATAATTGATTCAACAAATTTTTTCAAAAGTTAAACAATGAATGAATAAAGTGTCTACAGTAAAAAAAAATCATACATTCTATGCCTTTAAAAAAACACAAGAGCTGAGAGCCGCTCCACCAAAAAACAGCGACCCCTCTGCTCTACAAGCCTGACTCTGTTGACTAGTTCGTAATTATATTAGAGACCTTTTTAACACATTTGTGTAATCAGCTTTTTGGTTGCTATTTTGATCTCTTATGACTGAGAATTTCATGCTTTTTTAGAATCATGTAAAAATATAGGTTTAAAAATAGATAAATATATGATCAAAGTAGGTATTGATAGAAGAAATTGTATTTTTAATTGTTTGTATAAGAAACTTATAAGAACTAAAAGTAAATTTTTGAGTTACTTTGTTGTAAAAGTGTTGCTTTTATATTAGCAGCCACTAAACTTGCAAATATTTTTAAAATGTAAACATCTTTTAAACAATGTTTGCTTATTAAAAAAGTTGCTTGAAAATCTTAAAATACCCATTTAACTGCAAGAGGCTTTCTTTTTTTTTCTTTTTTTTATCTCTGCATGATGAATATGTTAAAGTTGTAAAATAAGGTTTTTTATTAAAAATATGTATTGGCTTAAAAGTAATTTTTACATCTTTAAAAATTTAAATGAAAGTTGTCTTATGTGTCCTTTAAAAATAGCCTCCTCAACTGTAGTGACCACCATGGCCTTAGGAAGGTGAATAAAAAGATAGACTATATTTTAAAAATATTTAACTTTTACATTAAACTATAATTTATTATTTATGCGCTTAAAAATATTATAACTAAATGCTAAAAACAATGCTATAAAATCGAAAAAATGCTTTACTTCAAATATTATATATGCAGTGATGATGGATCCAGGAATTTTTTTGGAGGGGGGGGGGGATGTATAATATTTTTGTATTTTATATCACATTTGCATCTCCTAAAAAAAAAGTCCTCCATTTTAGGACTTTTAGACTCTGATGGGGGGATGCATTCCCCCTCCCTTCCTCCCTGGGATCCGTCACTGATTATATAGTTTAAAATAAATTTCATTTTCATCTTTGTCAGTAAAAGGTAAGGTCAGGGTTTATATAAACTTAACATTTGTTTTATTTATTAATATTTCAAGTATCAGACTATAAAAAAATAAGGCATGTAAAATAATTTCATTTCTTTCTGTTTTAGTATTCTTAGTTTATCGCTTGCTAACGAGCTATAAAAAAAAGGAGCTTGAAAAGCTTGAAAAGAAGAGAAAAAAGGAAGAGAAGAAAAAGAAATAATTTTATTTAAAGTTATAACTGAATTGTAATATAGTCAAGAATAAAAGTATAAACAGTTAACAGGTTTAGTTTATATATAATTCCAAAGCATATGGGTAAATGTCTGATGTGTCCTTAGCCATCGCTTTTAGAACAAGTTTAATGAATAAAAATTTACAATTTATGTGGATAGTGTGGTATTTAGTTTTTCAATATAGAATATTTAATGTATTTTTTTGATTTAGATATATTTTTTCAAATAAACAATCTTTTTTTTTGTATATCAAATATAATTATATTTTTATTTAAAGTGTATATATATATATATATATATACATATATATATATATATATATATATATATATATATATATATATATATATATATATATATATATATATATATATATATATATATATATATATTCTTCTCGTAACATTTATAACTAATAATAATTTGAGTTACACAACGCAGATGTGAACCATTCAGTCACCATTACATACACAGTCACAGAATGCAATGCTAGATGAGACACTAACGACCTCATCTAGCATTGCATTCCAAGTAATTTGATTGTTAATCGATTGTTGAAATGTTAAATTAAGCGATGTAGGTGCAGAAACAATTTTTATTGTAACTATTGATAAATACTAGTTAGATAATTCCCTCTGAAAGACTGCATAAAATTGTTCACATCTAATGTTTCCATTCATTTTTGCTAAATTTAATTTGTTATTTTAGTATGATTATTAATCATCTCAAAATGCAGTAAGAGAATCAGCCGAATGGTAAATATTAGGTATTAATAATAATTTTTAGACCATCCGCAGCTTATTAGGACTAATTACGTGAGCAAATTAGTAACATAAGTATCTCTGTCATAACATAAGTACCTTTGTCATGACAACAAGTTTCACACGGTGTTTCTACCTTTCCTTTGTTATAGTATATAATATCTTTAAATATGTTACTTATATAGTATTTATAGAACTTCAAAAAAACTTTATTTCGTATTTTTTTAAATCCTTAATGGAGTTGTTTTGATTTTTTATTTGACTTGAGGCTCTGCCGAGGAAAACTTTTAACTTTTTTTGTTTTGTTTATTGGTGAAATTTAGCGTTGCGTAATTTATGGACGATCCCTTATAGCATAGCATTCTAGAATTTTTATAGGCCAAATGTTTTAAAAGTTGATCGAAGTTGTAAAGAACTTTTTTTCATGGGGTGCTATACCATCTTTTGGTATAGTACCCCATGACAAAAATAAGCTTCTTTTAAAAGTAAGGCATGTTAGGTTAGAGCTTAACTTTTTATAATATGTTTTCTTTTCTCATCATGTACTATAGACAAACCAGTATCCCTTTGTTTTTTTATAAGATAATGAAAAAATGGTAAAATCAACTATTTTTTTCTTTACCACTACCAATTTCTTTTTCTTGTGAACTGTTATGAATTAACAGATTAAAATCTGCGGTTTTGCAGGTTTTTTTTTTTTTTTTTTTTTTTTCTTTTTATTTATTCAAAATAAGTTTTACAATATAAGAATGAATAAAATACGTATAGTCAGAATTACAATTTTGTTAACGTTACAACAAGAACGCGGATACTCGCAGAAGATCATAAGATCTTGTCATCGAGAACCGCCTAAACAGATTTTAAATAATAAATAATCCTTTAATAATTCATAGACAAATATTCACTCATAAATACAAATATAGTTATTTATACATATTTAAACATACAAACGTGTAAATAAATATACTTACACATCAATATATATATATATACACATACAAATAATACGCACAAATACACATACATATATACGTATATATATATATATATATATATATATATATATATATATATATATATATATATATATATATATATATATATATATATATATATATATATATACACATATATATATATATATATATATATATATATATATACATATATACATATATATATATATATATATATATATATATATATATATATATATATATATATATATATATATATATATATATATATATATATATATATATATATATATATATATATAAGTTAAGATAAAAGATTTCGTATATATAAATTACGATAAAATATTTCCTAAGAGTATTAATAAAAAACAAAACAAACTTAAAAATATATCAGAATGTTTTCAACTGAGAAAAGAATTTCTTTCAATTTTCTTTTAAATAAGAAAAAGTTCCATTCATGAGAGAAATCAAAAAGTTTTAACACTATTTTGTTCCATAAAAATGCCCCTCTAAATGAAATACAAAATTTACCAAAATTAGTTTTGAAAACTGGTTGAAGAATAAAATTTTCATTACGCAAATTGTATTTATTTTTAACTTTTAAAGAATATAAATTGTGAAAAGAAATTGGAGATGTGCGAGACTTACATTTAAACATAAAACACAATACATTAAAAATATTAAGTTGATATATATTAAGAATATTCATTTCGTTTAAAAGAGGCTTAGCATGATAAAATCGATGTTTAAAATTAATAAGTCGTGCAACATGTTTCTGTTGGCGATAAAGTGGTTCTAATTTAGTTTTACTTACACTACCCCAAGCCGCATTAGCATAGTTTAGATGGCAATGAATAAAAGAGTGGTAAAGCTGAATTAAAGTATGTTTATTTAGCATGCTTCTTATTTTAAATAGTATTCCTATACTTTTGGAAATTTTAGAGGATAAGTTTTCAATGTGTTTTTTCCATGTCAGATTTTCATCAATAAAAACCCCTAAAAAATTTGTAGCCGTTACCCTTTTAATTTGAATGTCATCTATAAAAAGAGCAGGCAATTCACTTGGTAGAATATGTTTTTTGTAGTATGGATGAAAGAGAGACCATTTTGTTTTTTCAATGTTAAGAGAAAGCTTATTTAATTTAAACCATTCTGAAATTTTAATTAATTCTATGTTCATACTTTGAAATAGGGTAATTATGTTACTATGAGATAGAAAAAAATTCGTGTCGTCAGCAAACATAATTGTCATTAAATTAGATGCTTCATAAAGATCGTTTATGTAAATGAGAAATAGGAGAGGTCCTAGGACAGACCCTTGAGGAACTCCGCATGTTACATCTAACAAGTTTGATTTCAATGATACGTTATAGTGAACAAATTGCTTTCTATTACTTAAATAACTTTTTAAAAGCTTCAAAACATTGCCAGAGATTCCATAATATTAAAGTTTTTTAAAAAGAATTTTATGATCTATCGTATCAAAGGCTTTAGACAAGTCAATAAAAATGCCTAAAGTAAATTTGGAACTTTCAAATGATTCAGTAATATATTGTGTTATTTGGAGTATAGCGTGTTCAGTGGAGTTATTTTTTTTAAACCTATATTGATTTTTGTATAGGATATTATTTTGAGAAAGATGATTAAAAATTTTATTATAAAGAATTCTCTCTATAATCTTTGAGAAAACAGAGAGAACAGATATTGGACGGTAATTACTAACATTAAGTAAGTCTCCACCTTTAAATATTGGTGAAACTCTAGCTATTTTTAATTCATCAGGAAAAATTCCTTGTTGAATTGAACATTTAAATATTTTAAAAAGGATATTTTTTATGATATCATATGAATCAATGACAATGTTTCCATTGATATCATCAGGACCGACTGCTCTATTTAACTTTAGCATTTTAAAAGCTCTATCAAATTCATCAAAAGACAATTCAAAAGAATTTAGATAAGATATTAAAGGAAAACTACATCTGTTTATTGTTTTGTTTGTGTTTGAAATTTTTTTTGCTAAATTTGGTCCAACTGAAGTAAAGAATTCATTCATTTTATTAGCTACCACTCCTGGATCATCAAATATTTTATTATCAATTTTAATAGCTTTAGGTAAAGAGCTAGCTTTCAATTTCTTACTGCCTGTAATTTCTCTTAAAACTTGCCATGTTTGCTTTGAATTATCTTTATATTTTTCTAGTAAGTTTATGTAGTATCTTTTTTTTAAATCTTTTCTTTGCATTTCAAATTTTTTAGCGTAATTCTTATAAATTGTTTTACTTTCTAATGTTCTCGTTTTTAAATACTTTATATACAACTTTTGCTTAACTTTAGAACTTTTTCTGAGATCTTTTGTAATCCATGGTGACGTGAAATATTTTTTTTTTTTTAGTATTTTATGTTTAGGAAAATTAATATCATAAATTTCAAAAAATGTTTTAAAAAACGAATTAAAAGCTAAATTAGCATCATTAGAATCTATATGTTTCCAATGAAGTAAAGATAATTGTTCCTTAAAAGCAAAGCAATTCGCTTCCGTAAAAAAACGTTTGATGAAAGATTTATTATGGTGTAGAATTTTTTTGATGTTTGTGTTTATGGAGAAAAAAATGGGAAAGTGATCAGAGACGTCACTTTTAATAATATCTTTTTTTAAAGATAAGTTAAAAACGTCAGTTGTAATTATATTATCTAATATAGAGGCTGATGTTGATGATATTCTGGTAGGCTTATTTATTAACGGTATCGCTCCAATTTCGAAAATGTCATTGTAAAACTTTTTAATGTTAGTATTAGTGTGGTATTCAAAACAGTTTAAATTAAAATCACCAATTATGTAGTTTAATTTCTTTTCATGTGAACTTTTTTTAATTATATCATTATGTAAAAAGGCATTAAAATCCTCAATTACGCCATTTGGTGGGTGATAACAACAACTTAAAATTATATTTTTGGCATTTTTAGTTAAAATTTCAATATTTAAAACCTCTTTATCGCCATCAGAAATGCTTAAGTCTGGCCTGTTAATAAACCGCAAGTATTCATTCACGTAAAAAAGAATACCACCACCTTGCTTTTTATTTTTACGCGCTAAAGAAATTAAATTAAAACCTGGAAGGTGGAGATTTGAGTTTTTAACATCATCAGAACTGCACCATGTCTCTGTAATGCATATTATGTTAAAAATATTAGAAGTTTCTTCTATATTACTATGAAAAGTATCAAAGTTTTTTTTCAAACTTCTTATATTAAAATGAATAACATTAAGAAAATCCCTATTAAGATAATCTTTCAATTCATTGTTATAAAAATAAGAGCAGTTTTGAAGAGCACTTGCTTCACTAAAATAATTTATGTCAGGATCGGATTCATTATCAAGTAAAAAATCATTAATTTGAAAAAAGTTAAATGAAATTGACTCAAAATTTAGTTGGTTTGAATCCATTTCAGAATTTAAATAATTTTATAACTATGAATTGAAAAAAAAAAAATTTACTTAAAATCGCGTGTGAATAATTTGTTATAAGTAACCTTAGCATACTTTCCTTTACTTCGTAGCTCCTTTGCTTCCGCGAATAATTTTCTTCTTATTTCCATAGTACGTTCGCTAAAATCTTCATTTATAAACAAATTTTCATTCCAGAGTTTTGCCTTTACGAACTTATCCAAAATCGCGTTCTTGTCTTTATAGTTTAAAAATTTTACAATAATAGTTCTATTTATTCTTTTAACACCCATCACCTTTTTTCCAACTCTATGGGCTCTCTCAATTTCGATATTACCATTTAAACCCAATTTAGTTTTTAAAATTTCTCTTATTTTACTTTCAGTCTTGCCAGGTTTCAATTTCTTTTTCTTCTATACCATTAAATCTCAAATTATTTCTGCGACTCCTATCTTCAAGTTCAGCCAACTTATCTTTAATAACGTTATCATTTTCTATATTTATTTTTGTGTCGTTCAGTTGATATACTGATGACATTGCTGTTTTTTTAGAAACATCTATTTCCAATAGTAAATTTTCATATTTGTCACTGACAAATTCAACACTTTTTTTCAGGTCACTTACTTCATTTTTTAAATTTTTATTTTCTTCTTGAATAACTGATATTTTACTCTCTAGTTTATCAATCCTGTCGCTAAATAGCTTCATTATTGTGTTTTCATGAATATCCATAATTTCTTTTAATTGAGTAATTGAAATACTTTTATTAGCCATTTTTAAGTTTAATAATAAACACGTCTGTTCACTAAAATGTTCACGGCCGAAAAGGTTCATAAATAAATACACATAAAAACAGTTTTAATAAGTTTATTCTGAAAAATAGTCTCCTTCAGAAAGAATAACTTTCTCCCACCGTGAAACAAGCTGGTATATTCCATTTTTATGAAAGTCTTGAGTTTGGTAGCTAAAAAATTGAATTAACTCATTTTCGAGATCTTCTCTATTTCGAAACTGTCAATTCCTCATA
Source organism: Hydra vulgaris (assembly GCF_038396675.1). Classification (NCBI taxonomy): domain Eukaryota; kingdom Metazoa; phylum Cnidaria; class Hydrozoa; order Anthoathecata; family Hydridae; genus Hydra; species Hydra vulgaris. Next base: position 34,428,703 of record NC_088928.1, read on the forward strand.
TGATTATCCAGAGCCAAAAACAGGTGATAGTCGCTTGGCGCAAGGTCTGGTCAATACGGAGGGTGAGGTAGAATCTTCCATTGTAAACGTGCTAGAGTTTACCGCGTGACCTTTGCGGTGTGCGGTCTGGCGTTGTCCTGGTGGAATACAACACCTTTTCCCGGTTGCCAAAGCTGCTTGTTTTTGGTGAAGAGCAACCGAAACTCTGTCCAATTGGGCTGAGTATATCTTAGCAGTAATGGTTTGTCCACTTGGTAGCAACTCATAATGAACAATACCTGCTGTAGTCCACCATACACACAGTAAAACCTTTTGTTGGTGAATGCTTGGTTAAGGAGTCATCGGTACTGGATCGTTATTGGCTAGCCAATGATATGTTCGTTTTTTGTTGCAGTACATAATCCATTTTTTATCGCAAAAGCTTGTTTGTTTCACTCAACTCATAAGGTACCCATTTGCTCAACTTCCAACGTTTTCCAAGTTGGTGCAAATGTAAACGAATAGTTTCATCACTCACATTAAATCTTAAGGCAAGGTCCTGACATGTTTGACTGGAGTCCTGCTCGATTGCCAGTTTGATATCCTCGTTGTTTACGATGGATGGTCTTCCAGATCTTGGTTCATCTTCAAGGTTTTCATTTCCAGAAGCAAATTTTTAAACCACTTTTGACCGGCCGTTCTTTACCTTCCCCAAAAGCAGCGCATATCTTACGACAAGCTTGTGCAGCTTTGGTTCCAAGTTTGAACTCATAAAGTAAACAGGCGCGAATTATCGCATCTGACACAGCCATACTCCACTTAAGACTTTTAAATTTAAAACGCACTAAGAAAACTTATGAAACACGCTGATTGATTCTCCTTAAAACAAGCTTTAATTTATATGCAAAATCATCCCCCCACCATAACCAGTTTTCTTAATATATTTCTTAGAAATAGGCAATTAGTATAAACCGCACGAACTTTTTTGGATGCCTGATACTTTTTAGTTCAGTCGTATCAATTCTTTTAATTTAAAGTTATTAATTAAACTTAAAGCTTTAATTGATGCTGAACCACTGTAAATTTTGCGTAACAATTCAATGTGCGCTAAAATATTTCTGCCATAGCCACTTTGACTTCCTTTTAATACTGCAGTGGTAAACTTCTGTCTTATTTCTTTAACCTTTTTAAGTACACGATGGTAGCAAACTTTTACTAATCTACTTTTTTCTTTAATGTCTTGATTTATTTCGTTAACTTCGTTTTCTAAAGTTCCATTTGTACACAGAAGACTTTTTTTTAATTTAAAGGTTTACAAAAAAATGTTGCATGGGCATACAATGCCTGTCAACCTGGTTGTATAAAAGTTTAACAATGTCAGTTTTTAAAAAAACTAATATAAAAAGAAATGCATATCAATATTAAAGAAGCCTTTCGTTTTTAAGATGGTTGAGAGATGTCAAGAAGGATTTTAAACTTTTTAGTGAAGATTCTTTTACGGCGTCATTTGGAAAAGAATTCTATTTAATAATCATTTTTACAACAAAAAAAAGTTTGTACACATACTTAAGCGGGAGGAATGTTTTTTTAGTTCGAATATATGACCATGGGTAATGAATTGCTTATCAATTTCAATTACATTTTAATGATGATTAATATTATTGCACCAATTGAAGACAATTAGATCTCCACGAATTAGTCTGTATTTTACAATTGTCATATTTCAATCCCAATAATCATTGTTCATATGGGAGATCTTTTAAACTTCTAATTCGTTTAAAAGATCTTTTCTATTTTACGTCTATTTGACGTCTAAAATACCTTTTCTATTTGACGTCTGTCGACCAAATCACTATTCCATCTAAATGGTTTCTTTTCTAAACACGCAGCCAATTTAAAATTGTTATCAATATTGAGAACGCATGCGCATCAAAAGTAAACCACCTCGTTTAGGCAAGGTAATGCAATTACAAGAGAAAAAACATCCCAGTCAAAAAAAGTAGCATACCCATATAACCTTCTTGCTAATACACCCATACATCAAAAAAAGTAGCATACCCATATAACCTTCTTGCTAATACACCCATACATCAAAAAAAGAAATAATTAAAATAAAAAATTTTTTGTGTTACATTAATTATAAAATCCTCATAAACAAACAAACTTAAAATATATTTTAGAAATTATGCAGGACAAAACTGTTATATATTATTAAATCGGTCACAACTATTTTATTTAAAATTAAACAAAAAATATTTTGTTTAATTTTAAATTTAGTAGTTGTATTAATACATAACCACAAAAAAAATCTCCTGAAACTATTTGGCAACAATTTTGATAAGCTGACTTATTAGCAATATGCCATTGTAGAGCAGATTTAGATATGTATCAACAGCTTTTCTAATTCTAAGTTCCTTTTTACTTACAGCTAAAACTAATTTTCACTCTACTTTGGACGATTGGTCTTTCTTATATAATTTTTACCATTGTTATTTACATTAAACACTATTAATAATCGAAGTTAAGTTATAAAAATAATAATTTCTTTGAATTTATAACTAATTTTCTGAATAAGAAAAAAGATTTTGAATTAAAAATCATCTAATTGTAAACAGCATGATAGTCACAAAGTATTATATAGTATCATAGTCAATAATATAAATAACTCATTGTCCTGATATGCCCCACTAATGTCATTTTACTAAAATTAAAACTAGGGGAAAGGCGCCTATGATGGCATACTTAACTTTGAAGCTTCATTATTCAGTATCCTGAAGACCAATAATAGAAGTTTTGATATGGATACATTCCTTGTTACATCTAGAACAATAATTACCCTGGGAGTTTTTATCAGTTTTATTTTTTTTATAAGTTATTCTTATTGTAAAAAATAAGTAATAATTGTAAAAAAAAGCACAAGTATGCCATCATAGGCAACCACTGCTCCTATGATGGCATAGGGGAGGATGGGGCTAGTTAGGATCGAGGGTAACTTAATGATTTCATTTAACCTTAGAGTCTTCCCTCAGAAAAGTCAGAAATTACTCGAAACCATCTGAATTTACCATTTCATGCTACACACCCGCATTGTAAAATTTTGCGCATGCGCATATGATATATTTCGTTTTACGTATTTTTTCGACCAAAAAAAAATTTTGGAGCATCGCTTTCTTTTAACTTTACTTAAAAATAAGTTTTCCTTACAAAAAAAAAAGGTTTTCCCAACTCGTCAATATTTCAACACCCCCAACTCGTCAGTATGCCATCATGGGTAAAAGTCATCGTTTTCATTAAAACAAGCTGTGTCTGCTTTGTTCAAAATATAAAATTAAAGTAACTATTCCACTAAATGCACAAAACTTGAATATAAAATGCATGAAAATTTCATTTCTGCACAGTTAATAGAATAATCACAATCTTAAATATATGAAGGAAATAAAACTACAACAGCACATCCCAAAATCGATTTTTGTTGATTATAAAAACAATACTTGTGCGCAAGGGACGTTTTTTCACTAAAACTAATGTAATGTCAGTATAGTCATGTAGGTCTAATCATTTTTTTACCAAAACCAATTTTAATGGAAATATGACCGGTATGCCATCATAGGCGCTATGCCATCATAGGCGCCTTTCCCCTATTCAAAAAGTTCAATTCCAGATATTTTTTTTAAAACCAGATTCTAAAGGAGGATAAAATATAATGTCTGAAAAATATAAACTTTTTATAAATAAAGCGATTTAGCAACAGTTCAAGATAAATCTTGTGTCGTTGTACAAATAAATACAAAAATTTTGTTTTTCGCAAACTTACTGATGTATTTTAGTACTTTTAACACATTTTGGTACTTCTGAAAAATATTTCTTTTTACAATAATGAAACACAATAATTTAAGAAGTTTCATCAAAAAAAAAAAAAAATTTTTTTTAGCTGAGATATAGGGTTTCTGACTAAACTGTCCCAATATACCCCACTGTATTGATATGCCCCCGCTCTACCCTATATATGGCATTTAATTAAGAACCTTTATACTATAATAGTCAGCGTTTAAATGTGTGTTGAAATATAATATACAATGAAAATAGCAATATACATCAGCTGTCTATAAATGGTATGACTGACAACTTGGTATGACTGACAATCAACTTTGGTATGACTGACAACTTGGTATGACATACAATCAACTTTAGAAATAAGTTACACAAAAATTCTAAAAAGTTAACATAAAAATCCACAAAAAGCTAGCAAAAGAATTATATTTATAAACGCAAAACAAAATAAGTGTACAATCAGGGTTAGCAGCAGAGTTAAAACATATTGATCAGAAATTTTTTCCCTCAAGGGATTTAATTTAGATAAAATCTAAATTAAATTCCTTGAGGGAGAAAAATTCTTTAAACTGATCCCATTTATTAAAATAACTAATGTCAATGATTCTTTGGCAAATAATGGACAAAACAGAAGCTTACCTTCAAAATTAGTCTGTAAAAATATCCATCAATGATCATCGGGGATATTCTTAAGACAAGGCCGGCACAAGGGGTGTGTAGGGTTTCTTTAGCGAGCAAGTAGGGGAAGCTGTTCACTACTCCTTTTTAAAGGAGCCATGGAATAACAATCAACAGTAAGTAAAGTATTTGAAAAAGCAGTAGTTAGTTTCATAAGTTCAATTATTATAATAAATATATTAGACACAATACTAAAAATTGAATTTTTTTAAGACGTAGAAGACAAAATCAAACAATAATGTGATAAAAAAAAGCCTCAAAAATTCCTATAAAGCTATTTGCTACCCCATTTCGCAATAGGATAACTCTTGAACTAAATAAACTTATATTATCAATTTTGATCATGTTTACTGTAGTTTTAAATGAAATAAGCGAGACCAATAAAGGCGTTTACAGTAGTTTTTTAAGTGAAATAAGTAATTGAGACCAATTAATTTTTTTTGTGCGTATTTTTTGATAAGATTTTTAAATTCTTTTATTTATTTATTTTTTCAAAAAACTCATATATAGATTCTATACGATCCTCGATAATTTATTAAGTCTTTATCAGAATTTAGTAAGTCTTCATTAGAAATAGTAAGTCTTTATTAGAACATACTAGCTTTTTAGCAAATCGATTCAAACAACGCTTTAGATGCATTTTTTTTACAACTAAATTATGATGCTTGCGAGTTTTAAACCAAAATCAATGAGATAATGTTTCAAAAAGAAATATTATGCTTTGATTTTATTTTAGCTTGCGCTTGACAAAATAAAGAAAAAAACTACATTCTCAACAACAGAAACACTATTTATCAAAAAATTTCTAACAGAAGACCTGGTGTTAACTGGAATATTTATTTGAGAAACTACCGCGCTCAAAAAAAGTTTGGTTCTTATATGTTTAACTTTTGCAATAAGTTTATACTAAAAATAAACAACAACAAAAACAATTAATCAGGAAAAAAAAAGATTTAGAGAAAAACAAACTAGGCTATAAGATAGTTATACAAAGATTCAGTTGAAAAAAATAAACAAATTTAATTAAACAAGTAACAGCAAAGCCCAGTAAGGTCAAAAATATTTTCATAAAAGCCTAATTAAAGAAGCATAAAATAGTTCAATAATCTGTTTTTAGAGAAATAGTTAAAAAATAAAGTTAAAACGGGTAGTAAAACACGGTTTAAAAAGTCAGCTAAAATCACTAAAATAATAATTAAACTAAACAAATAATTTATCAATAGGGGTGGTGAGCAACCACTAGTCTATAGTAAAAGGACAAATAAACTTGTAAATATCGGCATAAATTACAAGCAAACAGTGAAATCGCTTAAAGGTTTAGAAAAAGATGAAGCCATCTATGTCGTCTAGACATTTTAAATGGTGATTATTTCTCTGCTAAATTAATTGCTGTGCCAATAACAATGATATTAAAGAAATTAATTGAGACAATGATACAATGATATTAAAGAAATTAATCAATGGAAATCAACAGATACATGCTTTTTATAAAAAAAAAAAAGAAACCGATGATCAATATATGCCATTAGTTATAGGCCAATCTTGCTAATGCCCATTTCATGCAAAATGCTTGAAGATATAATAGCGAGGGAAAAAAAAAATCTTCAAATATTCTCGTATCTAAAAGTCAACAAATTAAAAAAAATTAGATTATATCACAAAAGCTCTGATAAATGGTAACCCATTTGATGTTTATTAGTTATATTTTGCAAAAGCTTTCGATACAGTACCACATAAAACACTGCTTGTCAAAAAAACTGCTCTCGTAACTGAGTTAGGGTACGTTAAGAGTTACTGGAAAACTGTTATTATTGATCAAAGCGTTTTTGAGTGGTAGAAAGCAAAAAGTAAAAACTGAAAATATTTTTTTGTTATAGATCTTAGTTCTCAGCAGCATGCCCTTAGGATTAGTTTTAGGATTTTTATTATTTATGATACAGATAAATAGCCTACCAGAAATTATAAAAAACGTAATGAAAATGCTGATGACATCAAAATTGTAGCAAAAGTTAGGCGAGAAGAAAAATCAAAAACAGCTTAATTGAATTTAGACAATGGAATCAAATAGTTAAAATAAGGAATGCTTGAGCTCAATGAAGACAAATGTATAGTCATGCATTATGGTTCCAACAATAGCCAAAAGAAGACAAATTTTAAAAAATCCAAAAAGGTTCAAACAATCTGAAAGCAGAGTACAAAGTAAGAGATCTAAAGCTAAGAGAAACAAAACAAGAAAAAAAAATTTTAAATGTAAAAGCCATAAAGAGACCTGCAAATCAAAAACTCTGTGATAGGTATGATCAGAAAGGCTTTCAGCTAGGCTCAAAAATACTCAAAATAGTTTATCTAAGTTAGAATATCTAAGGTTCATCAGACCAATAGTAAAACATGCTGTATGGTTACCATTCTGAAAATATGATATTGAAGAAGTAAAAAGAATACAACACAAAGTAAAAAGACTATTACCAGCCTTTAAAACGATTTCATACTAAGAAAGATTAGAACTACTAAACATAACCACTCTTAAAATAAGAAAAAGCAAAAAAGAACTAACAAAATTTTGAACGACTATGAAAAAATAAATCTAATAAATAAACCAAACTTCTTGCTTAGCTATTATCTCTCCAATAAGAAGGGAATTTTAAATTTGGCACAGTTTTCAAATAGAAAAAAATTCGTTTCTTCTTTTGTTTCGAGCTCCATAAGTCACAACTTTTAGAAGAGCATACTCATTTTGAAATTTTAAGTTTACTCTGAAAATTCCCCAAAACAAGACAAAACCAAGTGTTGCTTCTGTGTTATGCATACCATTATTTTTCCCCTAACTTAGATTACTTCGGAAAAAAAAAGGGTTTTGTAATACGATAGCGTTATCAAGTATTATGTAATAAACTTCTTGAAACTTCCCCCTTCTTGAAAATAGGAAATAACTTTGTACCATAAAGAAATCAAATCAAAAATACCATGTGGGAAAAAATGATATATTGTTTCTTAAAAATATATGGAGGTTTTAAGTATTTGGAATACGCTTGATGGTGTTATTTTAAACTACTTAACTCCTCCCTCGTAGGCTAAAAGCCTAAAAACAAATTATCAAAAATATTTCTACGTTCCTAGTTACCAAATAACAAATTTTACTCCGGTATTTTTTATTAAACCTAAAAAAAAAACAAAAAAACAAAAACAAATCGCAGTCCATGGCGCGTACAACTGAAGTAATCATGATTCAGGATTACTTCAGTTGAATCAGGATAACTTCAGTTCTATTTTTTTATAACAAAAAAATTAGATTATAAAATCATAAAAAACTAATTAATTTTTTAATATAAAAAACTAATGTTTTATATAATACTGTGTATAAAATGAAAAGTTCTGTTTCATGTCATGTCGAACTGTTGTTAACAAGCGTGCTATATAATATATAATATATTATAGAGTTATAAAACTAACTTTAGTGCTATAATTGTTATATATATTAATATGTTGATATATTTAAATAAGAATAGAGTGGTTTTAAAATGGTAGATCTTGCCAAAAAAAAACTTTCCATACCTTTTCCTCAAATCAATTTTTTGCTTTTATTATTTTATAAAGAAACGTATTCTTGTTTTACTCAAATCATATTCTTTACCATTTATTAATGATAAGGAATATATCAGATATCTTTTAGAATTTTTTGTAAATTGCTTTTTTTAAGGTTAAAAAATTAAGGTTTTAACAAAAAGTTACAACAGAATTGAAATTTTTAATTATTATCAGTCATTAATTATTTATTTTACATGATTGTTAACAAATTTGGCCAAAAAAACTCAAAATGAATGATCAGTTTTTATTACCCCATCTTATCACATTATACACTTATAATGTGATAAGATGGGGTAATATTACCCCATCTTATATATATATATATATATATATATATATATATATATATATATATATATATATATATATATATATATATATATATATATATATATATATATATATATATTATATATATATATATATATATATATATATATATATAAGATGGGGTATATATATATATATATATATATATATATATATAAATATATATATATATATATATATATATATATATATATATATATATATATATATATATGTACGTATGTATGTATGTATGTATGTATGTATGTATGTATATATGTACGTATGTATGTATGTATGTATGTATGTATGTATGTATGTATGTATGTATGTATGTATGTATGTATGTATGTATGTATGTATGTATGTATGTATGTATGTATGTATGCATGCATGTAAGATAACTAATAGATAAACTTTAAATATTTTACAACCTAGAGGTAATCCCTCCTTTCAAAAAAAAATTGTATAAAAAATTATTAAAAGACTCTTTGTTTATCAAAACAACTACAGGATTTCTGCAACAAAAAAAAAACAACTAGCCATTACTAGACAGTAGAACTAGAAAATCAAGTAAGCAGGTACATAAATGGTGTGAAAGTATCTATAATATAAGATCTTCAGTGGTTTACCACAAGGTTCTGTAATTCAGTCAACAAAAATACTCTCACATTTATCCTCACAAACATGCGCTACTAAATTTCAAATGGATTTAAATATTGCTGACAAACCTGGCTTCTGCTATTTAACATATCAAATTGTGTATCATAGCAACAAGAATATCTCATTATATATAAATGGCATGCAGTTGACAGAGTCAGATATATAAAGTAATCTTGGAGCGTTTTTTGGTACAAATTTAAAGTAGAAAATCAAGTTATTATTGTTTCTAACAAAACAATTCAATTGTTTGTTTGCATCAAAAAATATTTTGCTCGCTTTGATCATAAATTACTTGGATTACTTTATTTAACTTTTATTTTTGAATTATATTATTTATTAAATTTAACTAGTAGAAAAGAGATTTGATACAAATGTATAGAATTATGTATTATATAGACAAACTAGAAAAATAACATTATTTTCCTTTTGTTAACAATCAGGTCACTGTTTTGAATATTTTATAGGAATGAAAAGGCATAAGCACCAAGTGAATTTGTGAAACACTGTCAAAAAAAGTTTAACTCAATTGTCTTCAGTCAATGGTTTTAAAAGATAAGCAGCAATTGATCACTTTAACTGTCATAGCATGTCTGATACACTTGCTGTGTTTGCCAGTTGCAGCTTTTACTACTAACTATATATAGCCTTTGGAATTAGGTTTGGCATTTGGCAATACTGACTTAACTGCTGGCTCAAATGGTTGACAATTGTTTGCTAACCTTATTTTTTTTCTAATTTTGCTATGATTGCTAAACTATTTTTTAATACAGTTTTATATTTTATTTTTTTATTATTTTGTTAATTATTGTATTAAATTTTAAATTGTATCAACTATATTCTGTAACAACCCTCAGAATTAGGAAAAATGAGGTCGGCAAAAAAAAATTGATATAATAGTATACATACTGAACTTTTTGTTAAAGCCATCACCAGTAAAATTTTGAACAGATGGTCAACTAATTAAAAACTGGTAAACATTAGGCAGAAAATAAAACATTCATACATGTATGAATGTTTTATCTATGAAAATAGTTTAATATACATATATTTTTTGTTTATAGAAACACTTCTTGTGTAATTTTATAGAAATAATTTAAGATGCCATTCAGGCATGTTGTTTTGAGTCATGCAAAGGATCAAAAAATTTCCAATCAAAATAGAAGATATGAATTGGAAAGAGATGAAGCTCTTCGCCATTTGCAGCAGGTATAGTTGTTTATAATATTTATTTTTCTATTGTTCATATATAAAAAATGATATGAATCTCTCTTGTCTTATTAATAAAGTTTAGATAAAAATTTGCTTATTGGTAAATGATTTTTTTTTTGAGGACAAAATTATCCAAGCAAATATGGAAAGTGAGGACCTAATAGAAGAACGAAGAAATTTAAGGAATGCTCAAAGAATTCTTATGGAACAAGAAAAGGAGGAATCCATTAGAAATGTAATACAATGTTGTATCAGTAAACATAGTTTTTTTAATTATTTTTAGTTTATTTGTTAGTTATTTATATCAGCTGGTGAATTAAAAAAGGTTTTTTATAATATTATTTTGAATTCTTTTACAAGAACTTTAATTTTTATACTTAGTTTTCAAAAATGTTATTTTGTAAAATAGATTAAGACAATATACATTTATTTGAAGTGTTAAGGGATCTAGTAGTTTAAGTTTATGTAAATATTTGTGATAAGTAATTTATTAATAAAAATCTAAGTTTTACTCACTGAATAACTAATCACTATAAAAAAACAACAGTTTTTTACAAACTACTTTTATGGAAAGAGTTTTGTTAAAACATTTTTATAGTTGTTGATAAACATAAAATAGAAATCAGAAATTCCCTAAATATTGGAAAAATAAAAAGAACAATAATATTTTTTTAATTTTTACCTTATGTCAGCAGATTAGCTCATAGTAATTACAAGTTTTGTAATTGGTTGGGTGAAGTTATATGAAATAAAGTCTGTGCATGACATGAATGAGTTAATTTACTATACAACTGAGGCATGTAACTTATTTATTCCAACTATAGGCGCTTCACTAATTAAAATTTCAACAGTCCTTTGGATTAACAATGATTTCAAGTAATTAAGATACAGAAATTGTGCTCATAAATAGAAGGATGTTAACCTGACTAAAGAATATAAGCTGCTATGCAATTTAGTTACAACAGAAATACAATCAGCTTGACTTTTATTTGAAAAAAAATTAGGGTATAACTCTAAACATAATCCAAAACTGCTATACAAGTATTTAAATAGTGCAAAATCAATCAATAGTTCAATAAAAGCAATGATAATGCCTAATGGTAATTTATCCCATGAACCAATAGAAATTGTATATTATCTCAATAAACATTCTCTGGATGTCTTTACTATTGAAAAAAAATAAGATTTCTCATCTTTTAATTTTGAATTAAATGATGTAAATAAATTTGAAGACATTGAACCTGATGATATAAGCTTTGAGTTTGTTCTGTTAAAACCTATATCACTGAAAGAAAACAAAAAGTTGTTCTATATTGTTTGCTTTACCACTAACTCTTATCTTTAGAGCATCACTCTGGACCAGTCAACTCCCAACCCAATTCAAGTCTGAAAACACAGCACCAATCCATAAAAAGGATGACAAAACTATTGCCAGCAACTATCGCCTTGTCTCGTTAACATCTGTTTCCTGCTATATATTTAAGTTTATTATATAAGAAAAAATTGAAACATCTTGACAACAACAATTTATTGACAATCCAACAACATAAATTTATAAAAGGGAAATCTTGCATCACAAATTTGTTAGAAACTCTAGGCTTTATTTCTTCTTGCATTAACAATGGTATACTTGTGGATTTAGTAACGCTAGACTTTGCTAAAGCTTTCAACACAGTTCCACACAAGAGAGTATTAGCTAGATTAAATGCGTATGGAATTCAGGGTTTAGCTTTTGAAATGGATTGAAAGCTTTTCAAAAAATAGAAGACAAAGAATTGTTCTTGGAAATTTTTAGTGGCGTGCTACAGGTCATTGAACCCTTGATGTTTATTCTATATATTAATGATCTACCAGACAAGTTAGTCAATTTATGCAAATTATTTGCTAATGATACCAAGATTCTATCCAAGGTAGTCTCAGAGGGAGGTATCTCTACAGTAACTAAGTCTACAGAAAGATTTAAATGCACCATTTAAATTGACAGAAGACTGGTTTTTAAGATTTAATGTCCAAAAATGTGGAATAATGCACTATAGAGTAAACAATAAAAAGAACCCTCTATATTAATGGTAAATAATTGCCTGAATCAGAAAGTACAAAAGATTTAGAATGTGGAAGGACCAAGTGATTTCCACAACAAGTAATGCAAGTAGCATGTTGGGTTGTGCGAAGAAAGCTTTTGCCATATTTGATTGCCAAACACTAAAATCACTTTATGTGATTATCCGTTCTCTTCTAGAGTTTTCTTTTTTACCAGTTTGGTCCCCATACTTTAAAAGTGACTGTAAAGTAATTGAAAGAGTGAAGCATCAAGCCACTAAATTGGTTAAATCAAATCAGTGATTAAGTTATGAAGAGTGTTTAAAAGTTCTAGGGTTGACAACTCTAACTGAACGGAGAGAAAGGGGGAAATAATCCAACTAAATAAAATCATGAGCAAAATAATAAAACAGAAAACAACATAAAGATGGTTAAAAATCAAGTTTGAGGTCACTATTTCAAATATTACAGAAAAACAGTGAAAAATCTATTAAAAAATAATTATTTTTTACAACAGATCTGCAAAACTATGGAACTCAATGCCTCCAGAACTTCTGTAGTTGTCTTCAGTTTACTCCTTTAAAGCAAGATTCGACTGTTGAATGAATAACAATCAATTAATTAGGTTGTCACAGTATCCTTAAAGGCATACTCACTGGCTTACCAAGCCAGTTACAGCAAAACTTACTAACTAAATATAGAGTAATTCCACGTCAAAACAACCAATTTTTTTAAAAATGCAACCCTATGTCCTCAGATTTTTTTTATATTTTTACCATAGTACATTATAGTATAAGATAAAGTACATTATAAAATAAAAAAAATCCCAAAATTTCAAGGTCTAACTCCCAACGGTTCGTGAGTAATGGTTGTTTTAATTTTGGCTACTATTATTGTTTTGGTCGTTTTCCGTCATTTTTAAATTTACATTTCTCCTTATAAAATTAAGTCTATAAACATGTGAGTTCTAAAAATAAGTGACTTAGTTAATTTCTAGGTGAGGAATTTGAATATATAAATAAAAAACTCATTTTATAACTAAAAAGTACCTAAATGTCAATTATAAATGTTAAAATAATGGACACCTGCCACTGTAAAATTTTTAGGTGTGCAGTAAATTTTTTAAGCCTAAAATTTCAAATTAGATCATTATATGTTTGAAGAACATTGTGTAAAAAAATCATTTCTGCCAAATACATAGTTTAAAAATTAAATGAAAACTATTACAAAAAAAAGCAAATATTGCATATTTCGCTTATCGCAGCATCCAAAATAAATAAAAATGATGCATACTTAAATTGATATACAATTTTTTATAATATATCCATTAAAAATTAGTGATTTAAAAATACATACTTATTAATTTTGTTAAAATCTTTTTTTGAAAGTTCATATTTGTCTGATATTATTTTTGGTGCACTTTTTAATGTTGTTACATTGGTGATTGGTATCCAACAATAATCACCCCTTTTCGGCCAGAAAAACTGTTCAGATGGACCGTGTGGATGCATAAACTTAATTTTTATATCATTATATTCTTCATCTTTTTCTTCGACTACTGCAATCCACCAAAACGAGTCATATGTACATGCGTAATATTTGTATTTCTGCATTAGCTCAAAATTTATTAAACTTAAATTTTGGTAACTTGATTTTTTAGTCATATTAATAGATTTTGGATTTATATTGTTACTAGTTTTTTTAAATAACATAGATGTTTTCGAAACTGGTATGCAATGGTGAAATCCTCGACTTCCTGGTATTGTTTTTCTCTTCTCAAATCGTTTATTTTATGTAGCTCTAACATTAACCATAGTTCCTTTATCGATTTTAAAGAACTTTATTGTGAGCATTTTTTGAGTGCAAAATTCAAACATTGCATCGATTGTTAGTATTTGATTTTTCTTTGGACGTTCTCTTGCTGTTGTTCGTTTTACTGTACCACCTATTGCATCACAAGAAGATTTCCCATGACTGGTTGCAAAAAATGTCCATTCAGCTTCCAATAAAAAATCTTCTGAATGATTGCATAGATTTAGAAAATTTTTATAATTTTTATACTGTCCTCCACATACATCAGAAAAGTAATACAATTTGAAAATTAAAGAAGGGTAATTAAGGTACAATTTGAAAATTAAAGAAGGGTAATATAATTACATAAAATATATTTGAAATCAAATTACCTTTTATTTTTTTTTTTTTAATGCACTTTATAAACATTACAACAATTGCCATTTTTCTTTTCAAATCTTTTTCTAAAGTAGTGAAAATGGTGATTACAAATGCTGAATAGTTCTTCACAAGCACACAACTCAGATCTCCATAAAATGTTTTTACGAGTATCAGTGTCTAGGTCATGAAGTAAAAAAATCTCTTTATTTCTAGAATATTAGGTTTTATGGCATTCTGATTTTTTATATGATATTGGTAAAACTTTACCAATATCATATGAAATCATTTTGATAATGAATTAAATGTTATACTTGCATATTTAAAAATGCACAAGTTTTAATTACATTATTTATGTAGAATTAATTGCAACATTTAAATTAGATGAATATATCTGAATTCAGCAATTAAACTTTGATAATTGGAAAAGACAAGGAACCAAGGAACAAAAAGGAAATAAAAAAATACATTAAAAAAACTTTCATAACTTAAGAACCACTTAGATTTAGATAGGAATTATCATTTTTTTCTAAAGTACTTTGGCGAAAATTGAAAAAAAAAAATCAGAGAATTTCGGGTTGTATTTTAAATAACTTCCAGTTAAGTTCTTTACTCCAAACCTTTGAATGTTTATACTTATGTCATTTAAAGTGTTTTGCAAAAATTTGAGCTAAAAGGAACCTGGGAACAAAAATACCCTAAAAATTAGAAATCTAAAACGTGGGGGAAATTTATTTTTTTGAAATATGAATTCTAATATCCTAAATTAGGTAGAAATTTCTTTAAGGTAATAAAATTTCATTGAAAAATAATGATTTGAAAAATAATGATTTTTACAACCCGCCCGTTTTGAGGGGGTTGTAAACTTTACATGGTTATATCTTTTGAATGCCAAATGATTTTTTGACAAAATTTTAAAAATATGTACAATTTTTAGTCTTATTAAGGCAAGTAATTTTTATGTTTGGAAAAATCAATTCCCCTCACGTTTGGGCGAATGATTTCTACTTTTTAGGGTATTTTTGTTCCCAGACTCTTTGCAGCACAATTTTTCGCAAAACATCTATAAATGACATATGTATGAACATTCAAAGGTTCGGAGTATAGAACTTACCTGGAAATTATTTAACTCAAACACCGAAAAATCGTGGTCCGCCCCTGCAATTATATATACATTTTTAGTACAAAAGTAAAATATTTACAAAACTATGCATTTGGCATAAATGAATTTTTCACACAATGTTCTTCAAACATACAATGATCTTATTTGAAATTTTAAGCTTAAAAAATTTACCGCACACCTAAAAATTTTACAGTGGCAGGTGTCCATTATTTTAACATTTATAATTGATATTTATGTACTTTTTAATTATAAAATGAGTTTTTTATTTACATATTCAACTTCATATTTATGTACTTTTTAATTACAACAACATATTTATGTACAACAACATATTTATGTACAACAACATATTTATGTACTTTTTAATTATAAAATGAGTTTTTTATTTATATATTCAACTTCCTCACCTAGAATTAACTAAGTCACTTATTTTTAAAACTCACATGTTTATAGACTTGATTTTATAAGGAGAAATGTAAATTTAAAAATGGCGGAAAATGACCAAAACAACAGTAGCCAAAATTAAAACAACCATTACTCACGAACTGTTGGGAGTTAGACCTTGAAATTTTGGGATTTATCTTATTTTATAATGTACTATGGTAAAAATATAAAGAAAATCCAAGGACATAGGGTTGCATGGCCTGGTTGTTTTGACATAGAATTACTCTATAATAAAAAATGTATAAAATCTATAATAAAGTATATAATACAATATTTCCAAAAAATTTTATTTTATGAAAATATCAAAACTTTTACTAGAATTAATAAAATTTATTTAAATTATTTAAAGAAATTTAATTAAATGTCAAAAAAGTCAACAACAAAAAACGATGAGTGCAGATGATCACTCAATGATGATCATCATAATAATACTGCTCAAGTTGAACTATACATGTCATTAAACAAAAATGTTAAAACAATGATTATTCACAAAAAATAATTGAGGTCTACCATTTTTCATAAAACAAACTCTTCGTGGCCCTTTTAATATGTCATTTTTGGTGAAAGTGCTGCTGTGTTGATGTTACCATAAACCTTTTCATTGTTGTTACAGTAAACACCCTTTTACTGACAAAGATGTAAATGAAACACTTAAAGGTGCATTAGCAAAAGATCAAGCTCAACTTTAAGACCATATTAAACTATATTTTTCAGTTTGTAATAATATATTGCATAAAGCTTTAAATAAAATGTCAAGAATAATAGTTCTGCTCAGATAACTTCTTAAGTCTTCTAGGGCTTTAAAACTTATAATAAAAAAAGAAAATGAATGAAAAGGCCATTGCTAGTTATTTTATTAAACTTACAAACAGCCATCAAACTTACTGAAACAAATAACGTGCTCAAAATTTCGCTCTACATTATTTATCAAAAAAATAGGACTATTCAAATGCAAAAACAGTCAATGTAAAATCTGCTGAATGTATTTACTAGAAGTAGATACGTTTGAGACATCCAATGGCACTATTTGGAACATAAAAAGTCACATTTCTTGTAATAGGAAAAAGTTCATTTATTATCCAAAATGTTTATCATATTATGGACTATCTACTTATACTGGAAAAACAAACAGTTAAAGAAATTCACAAATGAACATATTTCCAGTCACAGAATTGGAAATTCAATATATACATTTGACAACCATATATATAATTGTAAAAAATTACACAACAAAATTATGGAGTCATTCACTCAGCTTTTTGATAGTTAGTCGATGTATGTACTGAAGGCCCCCACAGCTACCTATTTCAGTATGGCATTATTAGTGTGCTATAATACTGCATTTATATACGTGCATATATATATATATATATATATATATATTTATGTATATATCAATCTTTTAGAGGTCAGCATGAGGTCGGGAAAGAGTATTTGATACAAAGGTCTTACCATAAAACATAAAAACAAGGTTGGCAATTTTTTGCCGACCTTAAACACATTCAGGTCGGCTGTTAGGTCGGCATATATATATACATATATATATATATATATATATATATATATATATATATATATATATATATATATATATATATATATATATATATATATATATATGTATGTATGTATGTACTTAAATTATGTTAGTGTATTCTACAAATAGAGTGCTCAATGTTCCTAAAGAACAGAGCAATAATAAATTTAATATATATATATATATATATGTATATATGGTATGGTATATTTACACATACATACATATTTACCATGATCTTCTTACTGCTGGAGACTTTAACTTTCCTTATGTGGAAATGTTTAATGACAGTTATGTATTGATATGTGGTAACAAAACTAGACAGCATAAAAATTTATTGATAAGCTTAGTATTAAAGTAATTTTACAAGCAATGAGCTTTTTACCTTTTATTAGTAATGATACATCATTTAAAAACAACCTAGATTATATAATGTCTGAATCTTCTGAGAGTTTTAGTGGTATAACCATCTCTGTATAAAATAAATTATAAAAACTATTAAAAATCCTATAGAGTCCTTGAAATACAAACGAAGTTATGTACTTGAAATTTTGAAAATTTACTTGCTACCAACAATAAGAATCTAAAGCACTTATACGCATACTTTACCAGAAAAAAAAACTGTCAAAAACATTTTGACATTATCAAATATTACTACTAAAACCAATATGCAAATGCTTTGAAAATGCAATTTAGCTCAGTATTTGTACATGAAAATATAAATAATCTACTATCAAATTACAACTTTTGCATTAATGCTGTTCTCTCAGATTGTATCATTTTGCCAGCTACTATTTTGAATATTTTACTTAGTTCAAACACTAACAAATCGATTGAAATATATAAAGTTCATCCATCCGTACATAAAGAGTGTGCGATCCTTACCACTTGCTCTTTTGTTTCAACTTTCATTTGTTAGAATTCTAATAAAGGATCCTGTGCCAACATTACACCAATCTTTAAAAAAGAGAATTAAAGTGAGCCAACCAGTAACAAATCAATCTCCTTATGCAAGATAGCGGAATGCATCATAAAAAATATACCTAATATAATCATCTAAATTCAAATAATTTTTTTTCAAACGGGCTGATATTTTTAGTGGAGTTCCTTGAGGCTCTGTTCTGGGTCTAATATTAATTATTACTTAATCAACCACCTTTCCAATTATTTCTTAGTCCTACCCAAAATGTAGGCTGATTTTTAAAGCTTGGGTAAACAAAATGAACTAGTATCATTTAATCTTAAATCTGCAGTAGAAGATAGAATTTATGTGTGTGTGTGTGTGTGTGTGTGTGTGTGTGTGTGTGTGTGTGTGTGTGTGTGTGTGTGTATGTGTATTTATCTACTCTGTTCATGGCATTAAAATGATTCTATATTGGGGTGTGATTTGTTAAGAGATATGGAGTTGACTACCGAAAATTTTAAACTGCTTGGCTTTAGGCTTAATTAAAAGTATTTTTGGCATCAGGAACATCTACTTATGAGTTTATTTATTTTTTTTAAAAAAAAGATCAACATTACTATAAGAGACAATTTATGCTCAGAATTGGATATGCTGAGATTTGAATGATTTACTAAATTTCCATGTTTTATATGTGAGACAGCAGAACATGAGATTGACGCTGGTTAATAAAACAAACTTTAACCACATCTACACATTAAATTGGGTTTAATGAAACAGTTTGTAAAAGCCTTGTCTGAAGATGGTGAATGTTTTAAGTAATTATGTGAAAAGATTTCTCATTTATCAGAATGATGTTTGCTTATAACTTTGAAAAATGTGACCAAAAAAAAAAGACAAAGTTTTGTATATTAAAAAAATATTAAAGACCTACCCCCAATAACATTTTAAAGTTGCGTTATGTTTCAATCAATTACAATCGGTAACAAAGTTACATTCTCTTGTTTTTAATTAAATATTAATTAAATAAACTTGATAACAAAGTAAATGTTTGTTTATTATTGCTATTTATTTTATTTTTATTGTAAAATTGCTTTGTCTCAATTAGTTTTTTCAAAAAAACATACTTTTTTTAAATGTTTTATTGTAGTTCCATTTTCGAGGGAACACCTGCTATTTTTATATCTTAGTGCATAAACATTTTACATGGTTTAATTAAGGAAAATTTTGAAAGAAAAGAAATAAATACGGTCTTACCTTCTCTCAAATCTTTAAATTAGTTCAACATATATATATATATATATATATATATATATATATATATATATATATATATATATATATATATATATATATATATATATATATATATATATATATATATAGATAGATAGATAGATAGATAGATAGATAGATAGATATATGTTGAACTAATTTTAAAAAAAAAGAAATTATTTATAAAAATTTAAAGAAACCACATGTTACAACGTCCCAAATCAAGGGGGGAAGAAGGGCAACTAACTTACAAAGATATAAACATTCATTTTCTAGCATGAAGCATACATAATTTATTTTCTAATGAATATACAGTTAAGGTCATTAGATCTTTATTGCATTTTTTGATGCTTTTACCATAAGATTCAAATTTTCATAGTAACTATCAAAAATGTGTGCAAGATTTTCTAGCAAATATACAATGTAATGGTCTTAAAAGGGAATTAACAAAAGTTAATTAAATTACTAAAAGTTAGTAGAATTTGATTGGTGCCACCCCTCCCCCTCCTCTTAATGAGTGTGGGGGGGGGGGGGGAAGGGTCCAGACCACATAAACACCACTGATTACCTATAATAAAATAGAATTTAAAGAAATAATGGTTTTATTTTGAAATTTATTAAGATATTTAGGTATTAAGTACCTAAATATCTAAATTAATTTAGAGACCTTTATTTGAACCATAATGAAGGTCTCCAAAAAGTTACTGCCCCCTTTATTTGTGCCCCTATCTACTATAAAGACCAGATTAAGGAGAGGACAACCAACCATATCTTTCCTTTTATTAAGAAATGACTTATAATTAGTTGCACCCTTTACATAGGCCAGTTGGCAGATTAGAGGGGCACTGGTTTTTGGTAACACATACAATTGTTGATGATTGAAAAATAGGGTAATTTAAAAATGCTGGCATTTTTGGTGTGGATTTGGCAAGTTTATAATGTTTGCATTTTCAGATAGTTAGGTCTAATGGTCTTAAATGCTGTTAATCTTAGATCAAAACAAAGTGTTAGAAAAATTTACAAGCATCTCATTGTACACTTTCCTAAAAATTGGACTTTTTAGGGAAGTGTACATTTTGCTTTTAGGTATATTTAAGTTCTAAACTGCAACAAGCTGCTTATTTTTTGCCCATTTATTGCAGACAGTAGTAGCTAATCAGAAAAGCTATCTGTAAAGACTTGTGGATGAACAGAATAATGCTACAGTTAGTTTCATTTTGGCATATTTTAGCAATTTTATGATTTTTTTCAAAGTTGAGGAGGTCATAATTTTTTTTTAATTTAACACAAGTTAATTAAAACCACTTTTTTAAAGAGAGAATTATCCAGAAATAGTTCTAGAAAAAAGATACTTGTTGAAAGTTAGAAAAAAGTTATACAGCTCTAAAGTAGTCTGTTTTGACCATTTGTAAATCGAGGGGGGCCACTGTGTCCTGTTTGTAAGGCTATAATTTCCGAACCGTTGTACTTGGAAGTCTGAAATTTCAAATTTAATCTATCTACATGATGCACATAATATGTAAAAACCAAGAAAATCAGAGATGGTGCCCCACAAAGTTTTCTTTAAATTGGTTGAAATATAATGATTTGACCCATATACAGAATTTTTAAGCTTCAATTAGACCATGCCATATACACATTTTTCACATAACCTTAATTATTTAATACTATCTTTCTATTCCTGTACATTTTTTATCCCCAATCTTTTAGTGCTTTGTAATTTTGAATGCCTGTTGCTTTTAACATTCGACTCTGTGGGTTTAGTTCTACCTGCCCCTTCTCTTTTGGCCTACAATGTTATTGGTGAACAATAATTATTAATAATAATAATTAATTGTTATCGAATTATTAATAATAATTGTTAATAATTGTTGCGTATATTTCACCAATAACATTGTAGAACAAAAGGGAGAAGGCGGGTATAAAAACAAAACAAAAATTTGTGAAGAGGTGGGATTCAAACCATGGACATTCCGTGTATGAAATAAGCCCCTTATTCAAATAAGCTAAACGTGCGTATAATTGTGAAACAAATAAATATAATTATATAATTAAAAAAGTTATACATAAAAGTATACGTATACATTACATAAACATTTTCATATAGGGACAATACATACTTGTTACATTCAAATTATACCAATATATTTTATAAACAGGTAGCAATTTATATTGTTGCTTTCCTCTATTAAAAAAAAACAAATAAAATATAGGAAAATTATTCTTTTTGCAAATATGCAAATGGCCGTAACCAAGTTGTCTAAAATAAAATATGAATAAAAATATTGTCTTGTTACATAAAAATGTTACATCTAATTACATAAAAGTGTTATATCTCGTTACATAAAAATAACGGACACTTTGCACATAATGTAACCTACCTCGGTTACATTGCAATACTTTGTGTTACCTAAAAATGTTATAGGGGTACACTATAAAACAATCATTGCAATAAGATAGACAATTTTAAATAATAATCTTGATTTTTTTCCTAAAAACTTGGATGAAGAGAATTTATCCAAATTGAAAAGCATAATTACATTTAAGTTTTTTGGTTGCATTTTTTTTTTTTATGGCTTTAAAGATTTGCAAATCTTTAAAGTTTCCTAATATACATGCATCATTCAACCATAAAGAATTATTTTTATCTTTAGTTAATCTATATGTTTAAAGAGAGTAATTATGTTTTGAAACTTACTTTTATTAAGGCAGAAATTCAGAAAGTGCTGAAAGAACAACAAAAAGAACAAGAAGAAAGATTAGCCAAGGTTGAAATTTAATTAGAATTATCTATTAAACTTTTTAAGTGAATGTTATTTGTACTTAACTTGCATTTTTTAAAACTTTTTTTATTTTTATTTTCAAATATTGATATAAGTGTTGAATAATTTTTTTTATTAAATTTTTTTTATTTTAAATTGAATAAATTTTTAATTAAAAAAAAATGTAGCTTCAAACTTTTTATATTAAGTTTGTATATTATTTGGGAAATTATATTTTTTATTTGTCATGATTTAAAGGAATTGCAAGCAATAAAGTTGGAAAAATTAAGAAATGAAAAATTAAAACAGAAGTACCGTGTTAACAGGTAATTGTGAGTTAAGCTAATTAATTCCTAATATTGCGGAAGTTGTACATGTGCAAATTCACCTTCCGTAACGCATTATACGAAAAAAATAAATAATAATGATTCTGTAATAATTTTTTAAGAAAAAAACTTGCAAAAAAATCATTTTGAAAGAATACTTGCGAAACAGTTCCGTACGGAATGAGCATTTCGGAATGTGTACTTACAGAAAAGACTCAAAAGCATTTATTAAACTGTTATTTAAAAAAATGTTATTATTTATTATTATTTAAATAAGAATTATGTTGTTAAATGGTTCTTCTGTAATTTATACATATATATCTAGTATACATACATACATACATATATATATATATATATATATATATATTATATATATATATATATATATATATATATATATATATATATATATATATATATATATATAAATCTGTGTGTGTACATGGCTCGAAACAACTGCACTTGTCCGGTAAAAAATGACATCTATCGATCATTTTGTTTGACTAATATTTTATGTGTATTTATTTAATAATAATTAAATTCAGATTCTTTTTTTTTCTTGCGTTGTTTACAATAATTTTCATGCATTCAAATCACCATTTTAAATAACTTTTTACATGATAACTTAGAGTTTCGATTAATTCCACATAGAAGCCGCTAAAGCTATTTAAACAAAACAACCTTGCAATGTTGTTTTAATAAAACACGATTAAGACAGTTTATTTAAGTGCATGTTTGGTGTGAATGAGGTATTAGTAGTTAATTAGTCTAACAGCAATTTCTTTTATTAGGGAAACTATATCTTTAAATCTTTTACATATATATTTTTTTTTTATTGCTTTTTGTTTTGAAAATATTTTGATTGCATAAAAAGGTCAGATAACTTGAGATTTCTTATGACATTGTTTTAATTCCTTGATTACATGCCAGTTTAATATTCCGGTGGTTGGTGAAACAAGCAATTATTAAATTTAAAACTAAAAGTTTTAGTTAAAAAAAAATTTTAATTCAAAAAGCAATATTTTTTTAATACATAAAAATCAGTAATTGCGATTTATTTTAAATAATATTAGGATTTTAAATTCTCACCTGATTGTCGCGATTGCTTAATTCAACCGTGACACAGTTTTTTAAATTTATTACAACCATTAAAAGCAATTTAAGTGATGCAATAAAAACATTTTTTGCAATTATTTTTGAGGCCGATATTAGATGTTTTCCTTTTGGTATGCAAAATACTAATATAATAACAGTCAAGTTTAACACTTCATATCAGATAAAGAAAGAGTTTAATTAGTAAAAGCAAAAACAAAGTGAATAATTATTTGTTGATCATTCAAAGAATATAGTAAAAAAAGTTTTTTTCCAAAAGGACCTTATGAGATTGAAAGCTTAAGGCCCAGGCAGGATTCCTCTAGGACATAACCTCTGATTTATCTTAATGCCTTCCATTATAAATATTTTTCTGTTATATATTTTTTTCTTATTCACTTCCAACAAGACTGCAAGCAACAACTATTAAGTTGGGAGTTACTAGGAAAAAAAGAATAGAGTTTTAGAGCATTTCATATTTTGTTAAAGGAACTTTAGTTGAAAACCTGACTGTATCCTTAAAATTTAGTTTTGCTAAAAGATCACAGCGTTTTTTCAGATTTTTCAATTAGATAATTTTTTTTCAGTTTTCACTTCTCCCAATTTAGCAGAGATATATATATTTTTCAAAATTTAAAGCCACTATCTCACTATCTATAGCTATCTCATCATCTCAAGGTTGCATCTCTTTTTATTTTTTACAAATGGTATCATGGTTGCTGCTCTCTAACAAGGTACCATCTTTTGTTCCATTAACCAAAACTTAATCTTGCGTAACTTGTCATTTAGCAAAGTTGCATCTTTTTATTGCATCTGTCTCTTCATGCTCTAAAAACTTTATTATCCAGTTTTCTTCTGCAAACATCACTGTTTTGGAATTCTCTCCCACCTTTAGGTTTTCCTGAAATATTCAATTTATAATTTTCATTTGTCAATAATTTTCTTCCTCTTTAACAATGTTCTTTGTTTTCTAGAAGCTCTTGACTTATAAGTGGTTGCTTACAGCCTTGTTTAGAGTAAATTATTTTTTAAAAAAGCTAAAAGATCTCTAATGAAATTTGACTTAATGACTTTTTTCCTAAAATTGTTGTTTTAAAGATGCCGAAATCATATTTTTTTTGGGGTGCATGCCTTGAGCAAGTATTAGAGAGGCAAATTATAAAGATAAAATCATTATTTTACAATTTACCTCATTCCTAACAACTTTTAGATGACATTGATTTTATTTTCTAAAACAATTTACAAAAATGAGTAAAAATACTTATTTATTTAATTTCTAAAAATAAAAGTAAAACAAATATTTTATATTTGTGTAAAATTGTTTTTTGTAACAATGTTAAATCTATTTAAACTAATATACTTAAAACTAAAGTAATTTGTTTTTAGTTTAGAGTTACGTGAATTAGAAGCTAAACTGCGTGCAGGATACATGAACAAAGAAAGAGCAGCTCAACTTGCTGAAAAACAAGCTTTACAGATAAGCTTAGCAGTACTGATTTTTTTTATTTAAAAACATTTTTTTTCTTTCTCTTTTTGATGTTACTTTTACTTGTTTCAGCAAAATGTTTGTCTTATGTTTTAGCAAAATATTTGTTTTATTTTTTAGCAAAGGGAATCTGAAACAGCTAAAGAGATGCTAGAGGATTATGAACGTGCTATAAAACATGACCAAATAAAAGAACGTGAGCGTTGGGAAAAAAGTGTTCAGTACCAAGAACAACTGGAAAGTCAGCTACAAGAGCAAGAACAAACTAAACAAAAGCAATACGAAGAATTTTTAAAAGAGAAGCACATGATTGATGAGATTGTAAGAAAGATTTATGAAGAAGATCAAAGGTTTAAAATTGTTCTGCAAAAATTTATTTTCATAGGATTAAAACAAAAAATAAAGAACAAAAAGTCTAATTAATATTTATAAAATTTTTTTTTCCAAATTTATAAATAAAGTTTTCATTTCTTCTTTTTACTTTTCTATTTCTGTCTCAGAAACTGTTCTGTGAAATGTTCTGTGAACTGTTCTGTGAAATGCTCTTCCACTAAAATATTTTTATTTTATGATTATTCTAAAGTTTGGTAAATTTCTTTTTTTTTGAATTTCTTTTTTTTCTTATATAACTTAAAATAGATTATGATTTATTTTGTGTTTGCAAAAGGAGTACATTAAATTGACATTCAAAGTATGGCAAGTATTTATTTGTTTGAAACATCCAATATATTGCAAGTATTTATTTGTTTGAAACATCCAATATATTGCAAGTATTTATTTGTTTGAAACATCTAATTGCAAGAAGTCCAACTAATAACATCATGCGCTTTTAAATTGTTCAACAAATATTTACTTTCATGAGAGTTTTTAAAAAGATAGTTTTGAAATTAAGTTTATCTAAAATGGTTTGTAACATAAGGACTCTAAAGTTTATTGTTTATTAAATTAATGAGCTAAAGTAGTAAAAAATGTTTTGAATTTATATTTTAGAGAAATGGAAGCACGATTATTAAAGCAAAAAGAAAATAGGGAGCTTATTGAAGATTTTATTAAGAAACGAGAACAGGTTAGCTTAAAGTTAGTTTGCATCAACACAGGTTAGCTTAAAGTTAGTTTGCATCAGTTAACAGGTTAGTTTACTCCATCAGCTGACAGTTTGTTTTTTACTAAAAACTGACTCAAGGTTTTGCTCTTTCCAATTTGAGAGTTACATCAGCAGTTGACTATAAGTTGAATAATTTTTGAAATATTTCAAGTATTTAAATATTTTGGTATAAAATAATAGAATGCATAACTTTCATATGGTGGATAAAGCAATACTGTTTATTTAGTTGTTAATTAGGTTGTTATATGGCTACTTAAAATGCATAGCAATTGTATATTTTTTAAATTTAAATGTTATCACTGTTGCTAAAGAATTAATAATGACCAAGAGCGTGACACTTCTCTGTTTTGTAAATTTTTTTTTTACTGTCTTATTATTATACTCGTTTATAGTGGAAGTTGCAAGAACGCTTGAATGTGGCAGAAGAAAATGAAAGAATTATGAGGTTTGTTAAAGAGATTCAACATCGTGAAAAAGAAAGAACATTAGAACGAAAAAAGAAAGAACAAGCAATCATTGAAGTTCAAAAACTTGTTAGTTTTTTTTAATGAATTTATGTTGTTAATAAAAAATAGTTATTGTTATTATTAAACATAATTTAAAAAATATATATTAATACAACTTTATATTTGATATTTCTATTACTATAAAAAACATATTTATTATAACTTTTTGTTTAGAAAATTACATTAGCAAATGTGTATTATTTTTTTATACGTTTTATACATATTCAGTGTTTAATTTTTCATAAATGTTAAACTGCACTTGTAATCATAATTGTTTCATTTCTTATAATTTTAAAATTAACTTCAAATAAATATTAATATATATAATTTTTTTTCTTTTTTTTAGCTTTCTGAAAAATTAGCTGCAGAATTACATGAGAAAGAA
The DNA here is from genome assembly GCF_038396675.1 of Hydra vulgaris. Lineage (NCBI taxonomy): Eukaryota > Metazoa > Cnidaria > Hydrozoa > Anthoathecata > Hydridae > Hydra > Hydra vulgaris. The sequence goes on from NC_088928.1 coordinate 34,456,111, forward strand.
GAAACAGAAAGGTAATTAAACATAATTGTTAATCTTTCTTGTTTATTTTATAATAAATTTTTTTGTATCTTGTTATTTTATAATCCAAAAATTTACTATTAACATGGCTGCAGGCAACCAATATTTGTGGTGGGAGTTGCCATAAAAAATAAATCAGTTAAAGCACACTGAAATGATTAGACTTTAAAATGCATTGCAGAAGATTTTAAAATGCTTGCAGAAACCTTAAAAATGCTTTTCAGAAAACTTAATATGAATAAAAGTTTTTTCGAGAATTTAGGAACAATCACTGTGCAAGCGATGTACATTAACTAAATGATAAATCACACAATAAATTTTAGCTAGAACAGATTCAACCAAGGAAGGTCTAGTATAATGTGTTTTTAACTTTTTTTAAAAGAAAAAAAAAATGAATTTTAAGATCTGTATACAATATAAAAACAGTATTCCATAAAAAAATGAATAAAAGATTTATAGAGGCAGAGAGTTAAGACAGGAGAAGGAAATAAAGAAAAGCATGATAAAGAAAATAATAAGCATGATCTGGAGAAATTAATATGGTTTAGCAGATACTGATTTTATAATTTATAATGAAGTTTCTATGAGAAATTAATAGGAAAATATAATTTGAGAAATCCTAAAGTATAAACCACAATTTATTGATGTTTTAAATTACAACTATTTTGTTTCAATTAAATTAAATTATTTTGTTACAGGTTTTTGTGGATTATTATTGATTTCAGCAAAAAATTTGCATCAATAATTTCATTATTTTCATAAAGATGAACATTATTTGTAGTTTTTTTACAATAATATACACATAATTTTTTATAAAGGTAGGTACAGTATTTGTCAGTTTACTGCTTATAAAAACTTTTGTGTAGAATTCGTACTGAGCTTTATTTTGAAGAACAAGAAGAGATTGATCGTCAAAAAGAAATGGTACGCTTTTTTTAACCTATGAATATTTAAAAATCAACAATATTGATTTAAATAATGTGCTAGAATTATTAAACTTTAAAGTTACTGGTAGAAAAAAGAATTCGTGATCGATTAGAATTACAAGAAACGATTAAAGAACAACTTAATTTAAGAGAGCGAAAAAAAGCTGCAGAAAAAGAAGAAGAAGAAGAGTTTCGCCAAAAGGTCATTATAAGCATTATTTTATTATTGATAGAAAGTAGTCTTTTAAGTATAAAATTCTGTGTGATACCCCCAGTGCACATGACTGATATTTTACCAATTCTTTTATAGTATATAAATGTATTTACATTATATATATATATATATATATATATATATATATATATATATATATATATATATATATATATATATATATATATATATACACTATACACACTCACACACATATATTAATATAAAGTGTATATATAGTAAATATATATATATATATATATATATATATATATATATATATATATATATATATATATATATATATATACACACATTTACATATATATGTATATATATATATTACTATTATAGATAATTATAAATGCAAAACATTTGTGCTTGCAACAGATTAAACAATCACACCTTGCTTGAGTGATTGCATAGTTATCAACAAATTTGAAAATATTTTATATTCTCCATATACATCATTAAGTTAATAGATGCCCTTAATCCGGTAAAATTTTTTGGAAAACCGTAAATTACTACTATAAAAACTGATGACATGTCTCCAGACCAAGAATTATCACTTCAAAAATCGACGACAGTTTTTGGAGCGGTAACTCCTGGACTTTGATTAGCTGATTAACTTTGATTAACTGATTAAAAATATTTGTGATTGCCTTAAATTTTGCAAAGAACACAATGATTGTACTAATAAAATGTGACTTTTAATAAAATGTAAGTTGATGTTCTTAGATAAAACACAATTTAAGCTGTTTGCAGCACATAAGATCAATGTTGCCATCATTCTCCTGTCCCTGATATGTTGCATCTTCTGTTAAGCAGTTTCCTGCTTAATATGATTCAATACAATCCATAATTATGATTTCGGTTACAACCTCTGCCTACACCTTTCAGGTAAGGTGTAGGCAAAGATTGCAACCCAAACAAGATAATTTTGAAAGAAAATGTATCTAATTTGTTTCAAATTCAAAAATTTGATATTTTTATGCACAATGGTGCAACTTGCTATTAGGTAAAACTCCAAAAAAATGAGATTAATATTCTTGCCCTGTGGTCAACAATTTGCTTGATTTAAATCTCCTTGAAAAGCTATTCAAGTAGCTATTGTAAAAATTACTAAAGTAGAAGTTTTTATACAGTACCCAACTTCACTAGCAGATTCACTGGAAATAGCGATAACATAGTGTGATGTCATAAAATACTACCTGAATATTGTGTCTAATGATGCCTCAATATCACACAGTGTGTTATTTTAACAATCTAGAAAGAAAATAATAATTTTTTAACTTATCTTTATTTTTGATTTTATATTTCAATAGCATATAGACCATAATGATTAAAAACCAAACCAGATTTTTTTTAGGTTACTTAATTGCAATTATAACCCTCTCTCAACTCTATAACTCCAAAACACGAACCTTGTCAAACAAGGCCACTGCGTGGAGAAACAAGTTAAGCTCAATACTACCAGGAACATGGTGGGTATCAAACTCTGAACCTCTCCATTATGAAGCGAGTACTCTACCACTACACCATTACCAAATTATTATTATAAGCCATGTTACATATTTGAGCAACAGCTATCTTTCTTCTTTTTTAGAGAATCGATCCTTCAATTTCCCAGATATCTCTTTTGATATATATTATATATTTATAAATATGATATATTTTGATTTTTGTATATCTTTTTGATATACAAACCTCGAAAAATCTTAAGTTTGATGCAATGATGAGTTATGTTATTGGAGAAATTAGAGATGTTGAAATATCTGATGCTGCTTTAAAGTGTTTGAAAATTAAAGTTATATGCTTTAATCAAACATTGAAACAATTTTCATCAAACATTGAATTTTTTCAAATGAAGACAATGACAGCACTTCACAAACACCTATTCTACTTGGTTAAGTAAAAACTTCAAATTTACTGACCCTATATTTCGAAGTGCGCTAAGTACCTTAAAAAAGAATATCACAAAAATTAGACCTGGCCGGCTAACAAAATCTTTCATCACCTGCGGTCCTAAAGTTTAAAAATACAAAGTACAAAAATCTCCCAGATTCAAGTAGCTTTAAGATAAGTATGGTCATGGCAATGAAGCTAAGAAAACAAGAAAAAAGGGATTTAGCTTATAGTTGATGCTTATCTCTCCACTTGACAATACTAATAAATTGATAAGCAAGCTTATAGCTTAAGTTGCAAGTCATATCCTTTGTACCACAAAGTTAATAAGGCCTCATGTTCAATTAGAAAAGAAGGAAAAAGAGATTCAGCTTCCATTATTAAAGAAATTTTGATTTCACCTCCTAAATAAGTTAATTTTGAAAAAGGTATGAAAGTCATTTCTAAAATCACTATTTAAGTTTTAACTGAACAAAAGCTTCTAAGATATACATAGTATGTATTATCTCATTTGAAATAAACTTGATATTTTTCGCTTAAATTTTGTCCATAATTTTACCAATAGGATGGGAAAAAAATCAATTAGCTCTGAAGTAAAACAGCGTATTGTAGGACTACACCTTGGTGGTTTAAACAGTTCTAAAATTGCTCGAACTCTTAAGTCTGTATCTCGTTCATGTGTACTCAGAACAATTCAAAAATTTGAAAAAACTGGCACTACACTAAAAATATAATTTTGAAAAAGGTATAAAAATCATTTCTAAAATCACTATTTAAGTTTTAACTGAACAAAAGCTTCTAAGCTTTTGTTCAGTTTGTTCTATTTTTTAGCAGCAACGTAGCAACAAAGTTTTCGATTAATCAATCTTCTATTTACAGTTTGTCTTGAGATATGATTTTTTAGAGCCAAATTTACTTCTTATGCAATCTCTTTGGCTGAGTATTTAGGGTTTTTTCTTGCAATTCTATAGATACTATTATCATCGGTGATACTTGTTATTCTTGTTCGTCCAGATCGGTTTTTGTCTGACTTAAGAGTTCGAGCAATTTCAGAACTGTTTAAACCACCAAGGTGTAGTCCTACAAAACGCTGTTTTATTTCAGAGCTAATTGATTTTTTTCCCATCCTATTGGTCAAATTATGGACAAAATTTAAGCGAAAAATACCAAGTTTATTTCAAATGAGATAATACATACTATATATATCTTAGAAGCTTTTGTTCAGTTAAAATGTAAAAATGAATAGTTAAATTTACTTTTTAGTAAAAATTTGACGTCAAAAAGTAAAGAGTGGCAGTTAAAAGACAATAGAAGTGCAAGTGTGCTAAACTTATGAGCAGCTTTTTTACACCGCTTTAATTAGCGGTTTCTGTTTAAGTTAAAAATAGATGGTTAAATTAACGTAATTTTTTTTCTTTTTTTTTTCTATATAAGGTATGTTTTAATTAACTGTAAAAAAAATAAACTGAAAGGGCATAAGAAGTTTACCGCCTAAAAATTCAATTAAAAGAAGAAAAATGAAACTTAAATCTTATGTGCGCTAAATTTTTGAGCAGCATTGTATATCCTTTGTACCACAGAGTTAATAAGGCCTCATGGGCACAATGCTGCTACTTCATTATCAAGCAAAGAAGTAAAAAAAATATATATCTTTCCTCTGGATTATCACCTTTTCATAGCTGGATTAGAATTTTTGAACTAGCAGGCAGTTTAGGAATAATTTAAAAAGAAAATATCATGAATAGACACATAATGATTTATTAAAAAGACTTCTAATTACTTCAGATCCAGCTATAGCAAGTTTGAGAGGATGATCCAAAACTAAAAATAATAAAAGAAATCCAGAATTGTTTAATTTATTAGAAAGTGAGCAAAGTGAATTAGAAAGTGAAAATTCTAAGAATACATTTGAGAATTTGTTTGAAGAATATGTCATTACCAGTGATACTGACTAATTGAGTAATTTATTTTATTTGTTTAAAACTGTATTTTCTTATTTAAATGTAAAAAGAAATTTTGACAAAAAATTTTTTTTAGAAAATAAAATGAGGAAATTCTTAATTTACTCATTTTATTTTCATTATTTTGCATTTTACTTTGTAATTGTTCTATAAATAAGCATGATCAAATTTATATATATTAATTATAGTTCATATTTGTATTCAGAATTTCTTCCTCCTTAAATTGTTAAAATGGCATACTGCGCGCCGTGAAGCATAGAAGTTTTTCTAAAAGTTTGATTCAAATCACTAAAATATATTTTTATACTTTTTTATTCTTTTGTGTTTATTTATGTTGTTTTTGGCTTTAAAACATTTTCTAGTAATAAATACATGAATAATGAGTAAATAGTGATACATAAATAGTAAATAAATGTTTTGTACTATACAATACTGTATTGCAAGCCTTGTTTAAAATAGAAAATGCTTAACACAATAGCCTAATAACACAATAGCCTAATAACACAATAGCCTAATAACACAATAGCCTAATAACACAATAGCCTAATAACACAATAGCCTAATAACACAATAGCCTAATAACACAATAGCCTTTTATACTTTTAACACAATAGCCTAATATGAATTTGACATCATAAAGTTCTCTTTATTTTTTGCAACAATATTAATTACCGAAAAAAGAGTTAAATATTATTTAACTTCTTTTTTATTATTACTATAAGGGAATGTTTATTTATTTTTTTTAATATTAAATAATTAAATTTAATACCACATTTTCAAAAATGTTTGATATTAACAAATTTCTTTCTTTTCTCTACATTTGCATAAATTGTTATTAATATATATATTAATTACATAAATTGCATTAAAATATGTTAAATTTTTGAATTTTTAAATGATTATTTCTTAAATTTCTAATTGCGGCTTTGCAATTAGAAGTTTTATTTTTTTGTTTTAAAAAAATTAGCGAGTAACAAATGAAAAAATTACTTTGATTTATTTACTTTATTTGTTAAAATTTTTTTATTAACGATTTTGTTGTGAAAGCAAAGATTATTTTTCCAAACATCATTTATTTAAATTGTATTGCTGTATATATCATTTATTAAAAAATAATCGCTGCAATTTAGCTTGCGTTATAAGAAAAAAGTTTTACTTATGTTTTGTGCAAATTTTTGACAAACTAAAACTCATTCTCGTCAAACCAGAGTGAGTTTTAGTTTACAAACTGAAAGTTTTATCAAATAAAACTGGTTTGACTTGTCAAACCAGTTTTTTTAATGGAACTAGATTTCATTCAGCAAAGTCTCATTCGTTTACTGTATCTGTCCCTGCATGCTAAAAAAACTTTTATTCGTCTAGTTTTTTTCTTCTCACTTTAACTCTTTGGAACTCTCTCCCATTCTTATGTCTTCCTGACTCATGTCTTCTGTCAACCGTTTCCTTGCTCTATAACTATTCTTTTTTTCTAGTAACTCCCAACTTAATAGTGGTTGCAGCCTTATTGGGAGTGAATCAAAATAAAAAAATATATACATAAATTACCAATGTTTAGAGTACCAGTTATAACATTAAAAAATAAAAGTTTTCTTTTAAAAGAAAAATTACAACTAGTTATCTAAGCTATTAAAATTTAAATTATGCAATTTATGTAATTATTTATTATATAATTTTTGGGGAATAATAGTTTTAATAGGGAATGCAAATTTTGAAGGAAATTAAAAAAAATCGGAATTCGGAATTCGAAATTAAATTTTTTATGTCTATAAAAATTATAAAGATAACTTATTTGAGATAATTCATTGTTATTTATTGCATAAAAAATACTTTCTTTATAAGTAAAAATGGAACATAAAATTATATCAAATTCAATTAGTACAGAAACATTCTAATATGGTATATCATTTGATAATAAAAAATATAAAATTATTGTTTGATTTGGCTAAAATATGCCTTGAGGAAGCAGAGATCTCTTAAAGTTGGGTCTCCGAGTTTCGTTCAAACTTTTGTACTAAATTTACAAACAATTGAGAAGGCTTGCTCAGACTCTTCGCTCGATGGCGTAATCAAAATCAAATGTGAGTAGACGGACTCTAATATTTTGCCACGAGCGCTGTTCTTTTCAAAGAATTTCATTTCAGATTTAATTTTTAAAATTAAGCTCCTATTTATTATTTGTTGAGTTGAGTTGGACGTTATGTTGGACAATAAATTCAATTGAACTTTGTTCTCCAACTTTTGCATTAATGTTGAGGGCTTAGTTTGTTCTTCCAATATCACTTCTATCACATTGTCAGCTTCTGACTGTTCGCCTGAGTAAGTTTCCATGTTAGTGTTAAATATCAATCTTTGTGCAAAGTTTTCAATAACTTTGGCTATTGTTTTTTTCAATAGTCTAGTGAAAGATGCGTGAATAAGCTATCTAGTTCTAGTATCCATAATAAGTTTCAATTGTTTTCTAAATTCTTGTTTCACTTATATTTGAAGAATATCATTTGATGTTTTCGAAAAATGAAATTCCTTTACAATCGAGCGAACTTTTTTGATAAGAAAACTAAATCCAAATTCTTCAGTCTCAACAAGCTCAGCTTCATTATAAGCTTGTTAAATGAATCCAACATTTTCATCTTTAACATATTTCTCATTTGATTCACTTACTTGATCTTCTACACCAACATTTTCTGTATATGTATGTGGTAGTGGTGTAGTGGTAGAGCGCTCGCTTCATAAGCGAGAGGCTCCAAGTTCGATCCCTACCACATCCCTGGTAGTACCGCACTCAACTTGTTTCTCCGCGTAGCGGCCTTGTTCGTCAAGTTTCGTGTTTTGGAGTTATAGAGTTAAGAGAGGGTTATAACCACAATTAAGTAGCCTCCTTATCTGTAGTGGCCTTCTGGGCCTCGGGGAGGTGAATTAACAAACAAAAAAGATGTGAGCCACCAATTCAGTTGTATTTGAACTATTATACAGAAAATCAATTACAGCTAAATGTATCGCATGTGCAAAGTACATCTGCTGATTACAGGGCAAAAGCATCATTTTTGATGCGCTGCTTTCTGGACCTCCATCTTGCACGACATTCCTTTTTAATACATTAATATTGTGTATTGTTCTAAAATGGGTGTGCTGCGGTTTGTTGTTGAACCAGCGGTTTTTACTATTTCATAACATATTTACATTTTGCTGTTAGTTTTTTTGATCCTTATAAAAAATGAATCCAAACAGAATTTTGATTTTTACATTGCTTTGTGTGTTCCAAATAGGAAAGTTCCAAGGAAAGTTCCAAGAATATTCCCAAGGAAAGCTCCTTTGAAGACATTTTAGGATATACTGTTGATAATAATTTAACTTGTTAAACAAAACAAAATTAAAATTAAATAGTTATCAAATAATGTTGTTAAATTAAAACTATTATTCCTGCTATTATTTGCTTACCTATTTAAAAAATATTGATCCAAATAATTCAATACACACTGCACTCCAATAAGTAAATTATTACATGTAGATATGAAATGAAGGCATGAAACCATCGACTGCAATTTAGAAATGTTTTCTCTATGTCTATTTATATGTACAGAAACAAAAATACAATTTAAAAGTTGGGGAAAGCACGAAAAAGTAAATTTTAATTTGGGAATTTGCTGGAAAAATTTTTGGAATTCAAAACTATATTATGAAAACGAATTCCAGAATTCTCAAATTTCGAATTTTGAGATACAATCCCTAAGTTTTATTGACCGGTAACAAGGGGGTGAATAGCTTGTATAGTTGCTGTTTTTTTTAAATAACAATTAATTATCAATTGTGTAAGAGAGATTCATAGCTGTGATCAAATGGTTTTTAAATGTTTTTTTTTTTAAATCTATTGATTTAGATGCTGCAAAAATTTTCAGAAGATGATCGTATCGATCAAATGAATGCACAAAAGAGAAGATTGAAACAACAAGAACATAAACGTGCTGTTGAAAAACTTATTGAAGAAAGAAGAATTTACCAGCAAAAAGATAAGGTAAATATTTAAAGTATATTACAATTAGAAGGATATCTAGTTAGTAATATATACTGTTTAATGCATACAAAAATTAAATTTAAATATCAGCAATTGAAAAATTTGACCATTTTTTAGCAACGTGCACTTGAAGAACAAAAAGAAATTGAACTTATTGAATCTCACCGAATGCAAATCATTGAAGAAGAAAGACAACGCCTATTGCAAGAACATGCCAGCAAACTTGTTGGATTTTTGCCAAAGGTATTGGTTTTGTTATTTTTGCAGATATTTATTATTATAATTATAACTAAATACAACTTTTATTTTTTTCTGAAATTAAGATATTAATTAAAATAGTAATTTCTATTAATCTATTAATTTTAATATCTATTTAATATTTTAATTATATCTATTATAGACATATCGATGTCTATTTTAATTGCTAAATATATTCAATGTAAAAATAATTTGTATTCAATTTGGATTCACCTATATACAAATCTGGTTGATGTCGATTTGCCAAAAAAATAAAATTAAAGTTCAACTTTTAAAAAATGTGGACCCATACAATGAATGTGTACCCACACAAACAAATATTGGATGCAATTCATGTGATTGATGATCCAATTCATATGATTGATGATACAATTCATATCATTGGTGATGCAATTCATATCATTTGTGATGCAATTCATATCATTGGTGATGCAATTCATATCATTGGTGATGCAATTCATATCATTGAAGAGAGTAAAAAGCTGAAGTTATTGATTTATAATTTTATGAATAAAATCAAAATCTTTAGCTAAATAAATTCTTCATTCTTACCATTAAAATTTGACAGTTTTAGTTTTTGTCTTAGATTAGTAATTTTTTTTCTTTTTTTCTCCCTTTGTCAGTGTTTTTATAATTTTTAAAGACATTTTTTTAATTTCAAATTTCATTTTTTCAAGACAATTTTTCATGTTTGTAATGATTTGGTGGATGAAGCTGTGTGTGCCCACGGTCATTAGTTTTGATTTTTTTAACTGGAGAACCATAACCATCATGATCAGAGTCCAAATTTTGAAGTTAAAAACTTGGAAATGAATTAAGTATTCCTTCTGAGTCTGATCCATTGCCTTCTGCATCAGTGCTGTCAACTTCTTTTGCTTGTTGTAAATGAGATTCTAAATGAAAGGGTAGTACTCTTAATTGAGTATTACCGCTTTCATTTTCTTTGATTGTTATTATGATTAGTTTCTTCAACAAACTTTAATTTAAAATCTGGTTCAAACATTAATTTAATTTAGCTTTGCCACAGCACTGAACAAACCATGGAAATTTCCTGCTGGTGTTCAAAAAGTGTGTTGCTTGCTGCTCATAGTTCTCTGTGTTGCTATGCAACTGCTCATAGTACTCTGAAAATTTTCATCTTAATATTAGGTCTTAAAGTATGGCATTTAGCGCAATGGATGTTTATTCTGTTTGGAACGCTTTACTAAGAATTCACTGGTATTATGAAACTGTGTGAAACTGCGAAAGGTATGTAACTAATAACATGACATGTCTAATTTTATATTCAGCTGTCAGGTGTGCTGCATGTATAACAATTACTAGTTAAACTGATAAAATCTGGGCTCGTGGTAATAGCTGGGTTCGTGGCGCTTTAGAAATTCAGGCCTTGACAACGCGCTAAAATTTTTACTGACTGGAGGCCGAGTGAAGCACTAATAAGTAAAGTGACATGGACATGGAGAGCAAAAAAAGTATAACAACGATATATAAGAACTGCCTTAGTTAATAAACTATAATATACTTTTTATATGAGATAATTTAAATAAAGACTCATTGTCATGACAGTTTTAAAACATTTTGCCTAGACTTCATGGAGCATCTTGGAGATTTTATTATTGCTAGATTTTTTAGAAATATATTTGCTAAAGTGTGGCAATGTCTGTTATAAATACCAAATTGAAACTTTTTCGATACAGATAAGAATTGCTTCATCAAAAATGTTCAACAAAATTCATCTGATAATTGCTCATATAAAACCAAACAAAATATGCATCATTGAACAATATTGTCAAAGGGAATACCAACACCTCCCAGCTAAAAAAATTGAAAGCAACCCAGCTAAAAAAATTGGAAGCAACCCAGCTAAAAGAATTGGAAGCAACCCAGCTAAAAGAAAAATTAAGAAGAAAATAAGTGAAAATATAATCTGGATTTTTTCTGGATATTTTACCTAAATAATTTTCCGGATTTTTAAGATATGACCTGGATGATCTGTCAGATAGAAATTTGATTTAATTTGCTAAGCTTTAAAAGATTAGCAGATTTCAACTAATAAAAGTTTATTAAATTACTCCATTTTGCTACATGTTTGTTACCGTGAAACTCAAAAACTTCCCCATTTTCTTCAGTTAATCAGTTATTATGAACACACTCTATGACATTAACATAATCAAACAACAATAATGATTTCATTATATTATTTTCAATATGTATTCAAAAATTTCATACTATCTTGTGATAAGACTTTTAAAGTGGTTCTTGTAAGAGTTCTAATACTTATTAATTTATATTCATTAGAAATATGGCTGTATAGACCCCTGGATATAGCAAAATAATTAAATGCTTGAGTTATTAAATCAGGAGAATAAGTAAATGTACCAGCTTTCTTTTGAAACATTCCATATGTTTGAATAATACATTTTTATAGCAAATATTTTTATTTTTATTATTAAGACTGACCAATACTTACAACATGATTATGCCTTACTTGATAGTAAAATGGGAATACTGCAAGATGACCCTAAGTGAAACAAAGTTAAAGTTAAATTCTTATTAATGATAACTAAAAACTTACCACATGCAAATTCTTTTGACTGAATGTAAACAATATCATTATTATTTATGTTGTATACAATAGGATTGTTAATATGGTAGAGTCTCGCTTTTATGCTATCGAATCGAAAAAAATCTCTCTAAAGTTATCTAGTTCATCTGATGTTGTATTTCTTATACTGGATGATGACAATTTTGTTGTTCTGGGTTTAGAAGAAGATGAACTAAGACAGCTGGTATTTTAGGAAAGACAGTTGATGGTTCTGTAGGACAGTCTTTTCCAAATTAAAATGTGAAGGCTTTGCAATCTATAGGCCAATGAAGTCGGCACACCACAGTGTACTTATTCACAATCAGATTTTTCTTTTCATAGCCTTTATCCATTTTTCTTTTTTCGTATTCATCACTAGGAAATTGATAAATGGACACCTTTGTAGTTGATGACGCATAACCATGCAGTATATAGTATGTGTAGTGGTAGAGCACTTGTCTCATAAGTGAGAAGTTCCAAGTTCAATCCCCACCATGTTCCTGGTAGTACAGCATTCAACTTGTTTCTCTGCACAGCGGCCTTGTTCATCAAGGTTTGTATTTCAGAGTTAAAGAGTTAAAAGGGCATTGTTTGCAGATGATACTACTATTTATTCTTGTCTTGATAAGAAGCCAACTTAAAATATAAACTTAAATTAAAAGTAATATATAGTTAAAAGTAGTATTTTTGCTGTAATAATATTTATTAATATAAGTACATACTATACATTATAAATTAGTATTTGCTATTTTACATCGAATAAGTATATAAGATATATAGATCTAATAGAGTAAATACTAATTTGATTTATTTTCATAGGTATTTATATTGTTTAGAATAATTCAGCATTCAAAATAAAAAATTCAAATTTAGTTGGTCAATTCAACCAGCTAACAGATAGACTTGATTGTCTATTGTGTTTTTTTTCTAACTGTTGATTTTTACCATCATAATCAATGAACTTTGCAAATAAAAATATACTTTATACTTTAAAGTTATTTGCATTAATAATTCAAAATAACTCTTGTGCGCAAAGTTTTTTATTAGATTAAAATTTAAAGTTTGAGTAACATCTAAATAATTTTCAATATTTTTATTTTTTTCAGAATTTAACTTTATTTTTAGTAAACTAGTTTAAATGATAAAAATAGTATAATTCAGAAACTTCTGATAACTCAAACCCAGTAGCCGATAACTCTCATAAATGCTGGTCCCTTATATGTTTGAGTTATCAAGAGTTTACTGTAGTTTACTTCACATATAATATGCATCATATATGCATATGTATCAATGAGCGTATGTGTCAATGAGTGTACGTGTCAATGAATGTATGTGTCAATGAACATACATGTTGATGACTGTTTGTGTCAATGAATGTACATGTCAATAAAGCAATTTAAAGTGTTAAACTTAAAAGTATTTTAGACTTTCAAAATTTGTTATAAAATTTATTTTTGAAAAAAATCTTAATTATCACTGGAACATCATATTTTAATAATTCCACAAGAATATCTCCTCTAAATGCTGGTCAGCTAAAGATAAGATAACATGTAAAATACCAAGTGTGTCTGAGAATATAAAGATTAGGAGCTTTGCCAATCTTTCTGTACTTCTTGGAATAAAGTGAATCTATCATGATCTGCAATGAAATCTTGAATGCTCTAAGATCATTGGACGGAGCCTGAGCTGCCATTGGGCTTTTCAGAAAGAAAAAACAGTAAAAGATCACTATATAATTGTTGCATCCTGTATCATCTTAATCTCATTGATACTGAGTTGCTTGTTGTAATTCTTGGTCATTTACATTGCTAACAGATACAATGAATCAGCCATAAATCTTGCTTCATAATGTGCACCTGGTTGTAGAAACCTGAAGTTCAACAAATCTGAGGTAAAAAGCTACCAGTTGACATAAATACTTGTAATCACCTCTATCAAAAATATTTGTTTTAAGAGCTGTCATGCAGAACTCCATTGTTTCATTTGCAAGATTGTAAAAGAGGGTTCCAAGAGCAAACTCAGTTCTGTTCCAATCAAATTTCTCAATGTTGGCCAATGTATTCACACCTTTTTCAATCTTAGACCAAAGATCTTGATGTTTTTTGCATAAGGATTGACTAGGTCCCTTTGTTTCTCCCTGTAATTCCATCATAACATCATGAACATGTTGATCCATGATATGGTGCCTAAATTTATTAGTATTATCATTTTCTGTCATTACACTCAGAAAAAATGAAAAGAAAAAAATACCTGTAATTTATATAGTAAAGCATCATACCTGCACATTAGCCAAAGAATTGGACAAGGTAGAGAACAAACTGCAATATTTCTAATTGCACCATTATGTTTTCCAGTGTTTGAGCAGGTTTTGTCAGCACAAAAAGCTATGATCTGGTCTGTTAATTCATAATATTCCACAAGACTTTGGATAGCCAGTGCTTGATCTTTCCCTTTGGAGGTGGGTACTTCAAGTATTCCAAGAAGAAAGTCAAGTGAGCAGGTCTCTGGAGAGGAAACACTAATTGCAAACCTTTCTACTGTTTCCGAAATCTTTATCTCCGTCCTGTACTGCTTAACCAACTTTGTGTCAAAGTGAAGAACAAGTTTTAAACCCTTTATCTTATCCAGGTTCTGCTCTCTTATTATAAGTGCTTCATTCTTTATAATTTCATGGTTTTTTCTTGCCATCTGTGACTTAGAAATGTTCAACATGCCAATATCTACTCCCCCAACTTGGAAAAGGGAAGACAACATTGCTGTTTCAGCTCTCACACTTACTTGATACCTAAAAAACCATTGTCATTTTTTAAATACCATTGTCATTTTTTAAATACCAACAGACCATTGTCATTTTTTAAATTATGTAACATTTAAGTTGTTTTAAATTGAAGTTTTATATATACTTGTAATATACTTAACTTTTTTATACATAAACTTATTTACCTTGTCATAAATGGAATCCACTTATCCAAAACATCATTCAGACTGAGTTGAAGGCAAATCTTGGTTGAACAATGCAATTTTTTTTTCTTTACAGTAGGAGTTTCAAAGTCTGAATCATAATCTGTTCCACTACACCCACTGGAGAATTCCTGCTCAAAATTTCTCAAAGCTTCTTCTGCTGCTTTTTCCAGTAATTGACTTTCTTTTTTTTTGCTCAACAATTGCTTTTAATCTCTCCTCCTGTTACTCTTCTTCTACCATCTTCCTCAGTAGGTTTTTCATTCTTTCCTCACCTTCAGCAACTATTTCAGCAAATGTTTTGTCATTTTTGTAGGACACTTTGACCATATCCCCTTTCAAACATCTTTTCAAAAAAATTGAATCCGCCTTTAGAGCCTCTACTCCTTCTAGGATCCTGGCTAATTAACTTGAAAGTGTCTTCTTTGTGTATAGGAAACAAAACATTGGGGGTTTGTCTAGGAACTCTTGAGTGTGTTGGCTCATGGTTTCTTTGCTCATCTCTAGGGTTCTCATCTTTAAAACTTTAATATACTGGGTATACAGAGCAATGATTCTATTCCTAAATTAAAAAGTTACAACATTTAAAAAATGTCAACATTTTAAAATATAGCATAAAAACTTATATGTAATTATATTTCACAGATAAATGTTTCACAGAATACTTAATTTTTATGAGAGATTTTTGCTAGAGAAAATTGTTCTAGTATATTTAGTAACTTACTTAATCGATCGTTCACTGATGATAAAATTTTCATCAAAGCCTGCTTTGTTTCGAATGTTAATCAGCTCCCTTATGATGCACACATTTGATAATTCGTTTCTGCTATCAGTATAACACATACCACTACTGCATTTGAGTTTGCCTGTACTCTCCAGAGGACATCCAATTTTAGATAACAATGTTTTGATTGCAGTTGCATGACTGGTTAATCTAGTAAATTCTGCAACAAACTTCCCCACTGGTCGAAAGTCTATTTGGAGAAAATATTTGGAGAGAGTGCCCCAACAGATAAAGAATTTTTCTTCCATTAGCTGCTCCAACATGCCCTGCACTAGCCATATTTAATACTATTTTCTATATTATAAAATACAACAGAATTGATTACAAAATATACAATGTTTTTATATATATTTTAAAAATATGTAAAAATTGTCTTAATCAAATTTATAATTTTTATTAAATTGGCCTACAAGTTACTGAAAACTGTAAAATTATATATAAAAAGATTTAATTGAATATTTACAGTATTTTACAAAATTTTCTTGATTTAAAAATAATGAATTTTGAATAATGAATGGCAAAAAGTAAAAAAAATTTTGAACTATTTAAAAATATTGCAATAAAAATAATGAACTAATGATTTCGAGGTCATAAATTCCATCGCTATGTTTAAATAAGTGCTTTTAAGACTTAAGTCTAGCTCGCCACAACCTTGCTAGGGCACTTTTGACTTTATAAATCAATAAATTAAAAAATAAAGGGGGGGAGGGGTAAATCCATAAAAAGTACCATTTCTTAAAAAAGAAAAAGGTCCTTAAAAGCTAAAATTAACTTGACTGTATTGTGTCAAATACCCGACTAGCTGACTAAATTCATTGAAAAACTGACTCTAACTTGAAAATCAACTTCTTTGTGGAAGTCGAACAACCTCTTCCCCCACACAACCTCCCCTAAAATGGTCTTTGTATGCAATCTTTACGTATAAAAATTTTTTTTTCTTTAAAACACTCTACAAAAATAATACACAATAAAAGTTGTTAATCTAAAAAAGAAATTTTTCTTTGTATTTTTTATGAATATTTTACATCGTAGTTGAGGTAAAGGCTAAAAATATTTTATACACACGTTAAAAAGACAAGCTAACTCAGAAAACATCTACTTTTTGTTGTTTCACAAAAGTAATGTAAGTAAAAGTAACATGTTACAAATTGAGCATTTTATTACTTTTTTTTAAAAAAGCTATTATATAGTTTTATAAAATTCAAAGAATTTTATAAAACTATATAATAGCTACAAGTTTATTGCAATAAAAAGTTTTTGAAAATTTCCAGAAATTTAAAGCAAAATTTCCTGGAAATTTTCAACCCTAATATGTATAAACTTCTTTAAAACATCAGATAATACTAATTCTTTCTATAATAAATAATTTATTTGAAATTTTTGCAGGATTATAGGCATTGGCATTATTAGCTTATAATATTTGTGCTGTATTATATGCTGATGATGCTGTTGCCTATAATCCTGTGAAAGTTTCAAATAAATTATTTAGTATAGAGAGAATTCGTATTATCTGATGTTTTAAAGTAGTTTAACTTTAAAACATCAGGTTTTAAATCATCACATCATACAGGTCTTGGAAAACTTCAATCCCACGCTTACTGCACTAGTTGCTTCAGGCGTTGTCGATTGGAGATATGCATGTTTTCCATTGATTTTGCAAGCATCTGAGACCTTTTAAATAGTCATTCAGCACTGTAGATAGTTCATCAAAATCTTCAGCGCGGAACAATTGGCTGCGAAATCAGTGGTAGACCCACAAGTAGGATTTTTACGCAGCCTATTACGGGTTTCAGGCATCACGATAAACACAAGAAGGGCTAGAGTTCTAGCGTGCGTTGCTGATGTTTGGGATTACTCATTTTGCGAATCTCATTCATCTCAGTGTGGTGACGGATGACACAAGTGAGATGTTAAAGAAACTTTATATTGTCTCTCCAGCCGCCTGTTGTTCTCATTTTTACCGTTGCTGAAGGCTGATTTCAATTTATCATATTTGCACATCAAATCCTTCACAAAGAAGTATTCAATGTTTGGTGATTTAGTCAATTCATTGAGCTCATCATACTTGACAATGTGAAGAATGCAATCCAGCACATGGTGTTGGAAACACATGAACTTGGGTTTGTGCTAACCTTTCTCCTCAAACATTTGGTGCTGCCAAACAACAATGCCTGTCTTCTTGCCATTATTTACAGTTGTTGTAACATTAAAAGGACTTCATAATGCGTTAGAGGAATTCAGCTTACAGGTTGAATTCTTCTACCGCACAGTGAGTTTCTTCTGCGATTGTTTGAGCTTTCCCATTATTCAATTTAAGCGCAGGGGCTGGGATTTCAATGCCCTACCAGAAAACTGGTGGCACACTTTTGCTGCTCCGTGGGAAGACAGCTTCGAGATTGTAACAAGGTGTCTTGCAATGCGTGTTGGTTTATGCTTCCTTTTGCTCGTTGATGTTGCAATTTCATCATCTTAAGAAGTGTATTCATATGAGTTGGAGTCCATGCTAATTTCAAACTAATCAGGAGGCGCTGAGCTGGTAACTATGAACAATGTTGCTTTGATTACCATCTTTGGCTTGGATGGGTGGATGGTCTTGCCACTAGCAGGTTTGCCTGGCCTTTGCATTTAATTTGCAGTTTATACAGGTTTTTGTTCTCTTTGCAAAACTGTTCATTCAATGCACTAAAGTTTTGTTTCTTTCTGCAGCGCTTGTAGTCTTTCAAAAGTTTTGATAATTTTGCACAAAGGACTTGATCAGATACATGTGGAAAGTTCAATGCTCCATAGGGCTAAGGGCTCAATAAAAATCTGGCGCATGGGACTCCTTTCACTCAAGGATGCTTCGTAAATTGCCACTTTACCTCTTTATGTTGGCTCTTGAAACTAGATTAAGTTCTTTATTCAAGTTTCTTACTTCTTTTTAGTGTTAAAAGAGCTCTTTTTAAACTACATGTTACATTCTACTCGCTAACTTAAACAGAAAAGGCCTAAATGTAAATATTAAACACATAACAAATTAAAGAAGCTGTTACTGAGTTTTCATATATTTTATTTAAAAACAAGCAGTTTAAAATTATAGAAAATAAAAAAACTAAGACACTAATTAAATATTGTGTTATATGTTTATATGTAAAGCACAAATATCAATGTAGCTCACCAAATAATACAAGATCTCTTTCAATTAGGCAATGATAGTGTTGACACAAAATTAAGCTAATTTAAACTTAACTATTTGCTTTTAACACCTCAATTATATATCAGTTTATACCACACTGCAAAATAACTAAAGAAAATTTTACAACTCTGCAGGACCTTCTTGAAAGCAAGTTACATAAAATTCTGGAAAATTGCAAAAAATTCTCTCGGCAGTACCGCAAGGATTTTTTAGGGAGGTTCGTTTTTGTAAAATGAAGAAATTTAGAGTAAAAAATAAATATTTTGCTATTTTTTTATAACCAAATTTGCGTGTAACAAAGACCACTTGGTACAAAAAGAGGGGTCAATTGCACCCAACGACTCCCCCAGGGTACGAGCCTGTCTCTATAATAATATGTAGTATATAAATTATTTTACAAGTTGGTTTAATGACATATTATATATAAATATTATTGAAACAAATATATATTATGCTAAAATGGTCTATATTACATTTCAATTTGGTTTGTGGGTGACCTTTTTTAATATTTTATTGGAATATAAGTCATTTTAGTCAGTAATAGGCAAAAGTTCATCCATTCCTAATATATATATATATATATATATATATATATATATATATATATATATATATATATATATATATATATATATATATATATATATATATATATATATATATATATATATATATTAAGTTCGTGCCCAGGCTCCAGAGGTGTACACTAGTCAAGGAGGGGATTTTTTATTATTTTTTATCTTAATTTTATTTGCAACTCTCTCATCTCTAAATTCAGAAACACAAAATGAACCATCACTACTGGATAAGTACTTATTGAACTTCTTAACTTAACAAAATGAACAAGCTATTGAAATGCTTAGCTTTACTTATGTGATGTAATAACTAAAAATCTGAACAAAATGTTTTATAAAACTATAAAAGCATGAAGACTTTAATATACTTGTTACAAATATATTTTTTTTATATGTATATATAATACATAATTTTGAAAAGAAAAGAAAATGGTATGAAAAGTATAACTAAGTATGACTTGTTTAATTAAAAATTATTTTGATAAACAAGAAAAACATTTTAATTATTAAAACCGTTTTATAAAAAACAATACATGTTTTAACTACCACTAGTCATCTTTAGTTAAAATATTTAAAATTTGTTTAAATGCCTATAAAATTGATATAAAAAAACAATACAACATGTAGTTATCTGTGTACAAACTATTTATAATTTCCAAAATACAACAAAATATAATAAAAAATTTAATGTCATACTAAAAAACAAATAGGAAGTTAAAAAGTTAAAAAGATACACAATATTTAATAAAAGTAATAGCTAAACAAAATCTATCATTTGGGCACTTCGAATTCCTTTAAGAGTTATGTGAAGCTTTTTGATACTTCAAGAATCATCGCAAATTACCAAAAATTAATTAGCAAATTAATCACCAATAAACAGTGCAAAATGAAACTCCAGAGTATCATGTTCTTATTGCCTATTTTTTTATACTAACATGAAGATTAACCTTTATTGCAAATCTGTGACAAAAATTATTATTCAGCAAGCTGTTATATGATTATAAATCACTATATGCTAGATGCATTGACTGAAGTGCAAAGTTGCTTTATGAAGCACTGGGGATTCAACATTCCAAGAACAAACATTGAACATGATGTTAATTGATCGAAGAACTTCTTCCAAATTAAAACTAGTAACTACTTATTTCAACAAGATAATGATCCTAAGCACACTGTGAAACCTAACAAAGCATATGTTTTAAAAAAAAACATTCTGACCTTGGACTGGTGGCCTAGAAATCAGCCGACCTAAATCCAATTGAAAACCTATGGATAATACTCAAAGATAAAATTAAAAAAAGAACCTGTAATGAAAAGCTTGTCTTTTCAATTGCCTTAAAGAGGTATGCAATAGCTTAGAGCCATTGTTATTAACAAGGCTTATTAAAAGTATGCCTCAAAGAATTAAAGCAGCTCTTGCTGTAAAAAGTGCTATGACCAAGTACTAATTTAGGAAATTTTGTTTTTGCCAAAAAGATTTGATAAGATAATAATGTTAGTTCTGTCAACAATTATTTTGAGTTGTATGCCTGGTAATACCTTTCTATTTGTTAAAGCAGCATTACACTATAAAAGTGTTTTTTTAATAGTGTGACATTCTTTTCATTCTTCAAAAAAACAATTTGGTGTTCTTTCTTTCCTTTTTAATATAAATATATTACACCGGGATATATATATATAGTAATCACCGGTGGGAAAGTTAAAAATTGAATTTATTTTTTCGAGCGATTTTTTTTTTTATCACAATGTTGTTTAGTCTTCTACGTCTTAAAAAATTTTGTTTTTAGTATTGGATGTAATATATTCATGATATTAATTAAACTTGTAATATTGCAATTTCATTGTCGCTATCTAGATATCGCAGCTTTGTAGCTATTGATATTACTACAATGTATCTTAATCTACGATATATCGTTAGCTACATATCGTAGCATTGTAGCTAGCTACAAAATAACGACAAATCAGTAGCTAGTAGATTGCTACACATCTCAGCTTTGTAGCTAGCGATTTTATTACAATATATGCAGATCGCAGGCATGCAGCATAATATAGCATAGCAACAAATCTAAAGATGCTAGCTAGCTAATCGTTATAAAAAATGATACAAGTTCGGGTGGTATAAATAGCTGACATCGTTATATAATAATGGTAGTTGTGTATAATTGGTTTACGAAATTATCTGCGACAATAGTAAGTATATAAGATAATAATATGTAATCATAATTATATAGCATTTGATATAAATATAGATATGAGTAAGTAATAGAATGCAAATTTTTGCTAGTTAATTACTAGCTTTTCTAATTAGCAATTAGCTAGCGATTCTCGTAGCCAAATCTTTGTCTTTTTTGTTACGACTATCGCTAGCTAGTCGCTAGCCGATTTCCCCCACTAGGATATATATATATCCCTAATATGAACACGCATTAGAGTTGTATTTTTCAATTTAATAAAATAGTTCTGAAAAAAGCTAATATTTTTTACTTTATTAAGGGCGTTCTTCGTGATGCTAATGATCTTCAATTGTTTGACGAACGATTTCAACAAATGTATTCAAAAAGAAAATCAGATAGTTTTGATGAAACACTATCTTGATATTATATACTTGTGTGTATATATTATATACTTATGTCTTGATATACATACTTTTGTGTATGTATTATATACTTGTGTGTCTTGATATACATACTTGTGTGTATATATTATATACTTGTGTGTCTTGATATATAGATACTTGTGTGTATTGGTCTGTTAAGTATTTGTGTGTTAAAAAGAGTATTTTGTTGTATATTAAAAATAAGTGAGTACACTATTTTATTATATTATCTAGAAAAGGTTTTATTGTATTAAATAAAATAGCCTATATATATATATATATATATATATATATATATATATATATATATATATATATATATATATATATATATATATATATATATATATATATATATAGATGATTTTCAGAAGTTTTTAGCTTGTCGTAGTTATACGTAGAAAATAAATGATTAATTAATAAAATATATATTCGACTTATTGAATATTATTGCGATGTGGTGATTAATCTTTTTAAGTAAATTTGTGTAAATGAGTTTATTTATTAAATTTTACTTAAGTTTATTTTAAATTGTAATTTAGTATTTCAGTTTATAATAATTATATATCTTCATCGCTCTTTTAAATTTTTTTTATTTTAATTATTCATTTAAAAACGTTTTAAAATATAGTAATATGATTTTGAAACCACAAACGTTTGTTTTTTCCCCTGGTTTCTTTTTTATAAAAATATACGTTTATTTTGCCCCCTGGTTTCTTTTTTATAAAGTTTTGATTAATTTTGATAAACTTTATTATAGTAAAACTTTTGTTCTAAATTTCCCTAATTAATGTTTGACTAGAAATTTTTGTGCGTTATTTCGCCCTGGTTTTGCTTTGAATCTTTATTTTGAAGCTATTACAATTTATTAATTTGTCTTAACAAATTACGTTATTGTCTGATTTAATTTAACTATCTGATACAGATTTATAAAATTTAAATAACTTAATATAGAATTTTTTTTTTTTAATTAATACTAAATAAGCCAGTAAACGTCAAGAGGTTATTCAAGAGGTTTGTTTATCGCAAACCTAAAAATCATAAGTGGTGAAAACGCTTTTTCGGTTAAGAAGACATAAAGATAAACCCATATATTAGGAACAGCTCTTTCTACTTCTTATTTTTTGATTATCTTGGATATAATCCAAGGACTTTCAGGTTATTAGCGGGTAAATTTGGAAGATATTAATTAAAAGGTAAACTTCTAATTACAAAAGTGTCACCAACGCCTGTTGAATTAGAAATTAAGAAAATTATCAAATTAATTTAACACATAAATGCAATCATAATAAACAGATGTAAGTAAAATTACTGATCTCTACTTTATTAATAAAATTTTAATGAATTTTCTAGAAAAATACTGTTTTCAGGTAGTGAACCAACCACGGTAAAGTTTAAAAATTTTTGGACAAATAGCACTTAATGAATAACACTTAATAAGAACTATTATTATTTAATATATTAAATATTTAGTTTATATTAGTATACTAAATATTATTTAGTATATTAATATACTAAATAATAAGGCGAAATGAATTTTTGCTTGCTAATTGTTAGCTTTTCTAGCTATCCTCGTGACCAAATCGTTGTCTTTATCACTACGAGCTGTCCCTATCTAGTTGCTAGCTGATTTAGCTAGAAATCCTCGTGAATAAAATGCTGTTGCTTATTGTTTAGAATATCGCTAGCTATTCGCCGTTAATCGCTATTCGCCAGGCGATTTTCCACTGCGATTTATAAAATGGGATTTCTCACTAGGATAATAAGATTAATATTGACAAGTTTCACAATTAAAGATAAGTAACGTAAACTAGTAATAAAACTATATATTAAAAAAAGTCATAGTATATAAGTTAATATGATAAAAGTTATCAATATTTAAATAATAAAAAAATTATAATAAACTACAATAATAATAAGAAAAAATCTTAAAATACTTTAGATAAATTAATTAGATTTTAACTAGTGATAAGTTACTAAGCAAAATAAATACGTTATAATTTAAAAAAATAAATAAATGAAAATCAATGCAGGTATGAATCTAAAAATTTTCAAACGCGTCATAATCGCATCTATTTAATAAACTGGTTTTTCAACATCAAAAGACGTCCGATAGTCACATCATAGAGACGTATTAAGACGCTGTTTTATTTAATAAATTTAAGGGTTAATCAGTTGCTGCAGATTAAACATAGTTTAGTTTTCATTCAATTTATGTCGTTTTATTTATATTTAACAATATTCAGCAAAATTTCTAGTGTTAAAACTGATTCAAAATTTGCCTTGGCTGTTCTGTTCATAAGTTTGACATTTTAATGTAAGAACTATGTGTAAGTTTTAATGTTTCTTAATGCTAAGCCAACATTATAATCCTGCTCTTTCTTGATAAGCATTGTAAAATAATATAATGAAAAAATAATGTAGTATGTAAGTCTTTGTAAATAATTGTAACCCCTTTGATATGGGGAGTTAAAAATTTTTTATGGTCATAATTTGGGGGCTTTTTTGTTCCCAGACTTCAATAATTGCATTTTTTTGCAAATCATTATTTGATATTAGTATAAACATATAAATGTCTGGAAACTCAAACACCAAAAAATGCTGGATTGCCCAAACCACAATCAGCAATTCTAAATAGATATTTCTGAAATAATTCTAAGTCTCTCTCTAGAAGATTAAAGTGTGTTACTAACCCTATCAATATCTGGAATAAACTTTGTAGGGTCAGGGTAACCACATCAGTTTATGCTATGTCTAAAAACATTTGTCCAACAACATCTGTAAATATAATGATGTATTACTACATCTGTCCAATAAAATCTGTAAATACACTGAGGTGTGATAATATATGCCCAACATTATGATTGATGTCTAATAACATCTAATAACATCAGTTACACCTTTTCATTTATCTAAGTACAACAACATCCGCGCAACTACATCTGGAAATTTTACAGATGTAGTTGCATCTTTTCAATTATGTTAAGAATAACTACATCTGTACAACTACATTTGTTATTTTTACAAATGTAGTTACATCTTGTCAATTATTTTACATATAACTACAGTATTTCATGAAACTATTAAATTATAATGCATTTTTTTAACCATATGTAGTTACATATAAGATTTTTTTCAGATGTAATTACATCTAGAGGAAATTCCTCCAGTTATTGAATGAATTTCCTCTAGATGTTATTGGACTTGAAGAAAAATTTCCAGATGTAGTTACATGTTCCTAAAGATGTTGTTAAGGGTCATTATACTTCCAGATGATATTGGACAGATGTTGTTTGAGTAAAAAAAAAATACAGGCTGTCTTGGACAAAAGTGTACAGATGATCTTGGACTACTCTACAGATGTTGTTGAACAGATGTAGTAATCTTTTACTATTTTTTATGAATTAATTTTAAGACCAAATTATTCATTTTTTAAACAACCTGCTATTTATGTATGTTTTTAATCACCTGATATGGACCCTTCACATTAAGATTTTGTTTAATATACCTAAAATAAAAAATACTTTAATGATTTTCAGAAAACCATTCATATTTCATTGTTTTTGATTTTAAAAATACTAGTTACCCGTCTTTCTTTTTTAGTTTTTTCAAAATGCAACTCATAAATATACTTTTTCATTAATAGAAGTTGGATGCACATATTATAGGCTTTAGTTACCACATGTTTTAGGCTTTACTTACTTTACATCTAGAGAAAAACCTTAAGAGCAATATTGTACCGTTAAACAGTGGGCCAAGATTGTACCGTTACACAGAGGGCCAAGATTGTACCGTTATATTGAAAATCAATCTTAAGCTTAACTGCAGCTTTTTTTTAATTCTATAACCCTTTGCTCATCTGGAGATCTAATTATTATCTCCAAAAAATAATCCATCGAGTTTTTATATAAAACTAAAGTAACAGTGAAAAAAAAATCATTAACCTTATATAAAGAATGCTTTTGAATAGTTTGTAATATTAATACTCATTTTCTCATCTGCAAGAAGAAACGGTAAAAAAACTTTATAATATATGTCCAGCACTTTCAGTTTCTTAACCATAAGGTGTACAATAAACAACAGGTAGCTATACTTAACCAACAAAAAGATAATATTTTAACATGCACTTCGTTTTGAAGGCAAATTTAAAAAGTAAGAAACGTCTTCAAATTTCAAAATAAACAAATATGGTCTTGCAGTTTTCTGAAACCTTGCTGTAACCACCTTAAATTATCCTGATAAAGCTGCAGCACCAACATTTCCTTTTAGATGTAAAGTTACTTTATCTAGTCCTCTTAGATGTAAAGACCAAGACTACTTAGCATAGAGAGTATAATCTCAATCATACACAATCAAATAATGCCAAGTTTACAATACCTAGGAAAATTATCACAAGTTATAGTTACTGCTAGCAAAACCGGCTCGTCATATGGGGCCATAAAGACGCGGCCTTACCTATATTTGTTTAAAACAAAGTATTTCTTTATGTAAATATGTGCTTATATGTGTGTAAAAATGTAATTATTAGTCTAAACAATTTGCACAGAGGTTTTATAAAACATTTAGTTTTAAGTTATTTAGATTTTACATTATTTTTGTTCATAAGTAATAATTTTAGTTACAATTTTCTTATAAGTATTGTAGTGTTATTTTATTTGATTCGTATTTGTTGTGTTATTATTTCAATTGATTATGGCTGGGCTGATTTTTACTGGCCCTATTTAATAACCACACAGTATAAAAACTTATGATGCGCGCAGTGAGCTTATTTTGCTTTCAAATTGAACGAAAATTGCACCGCCTGGGCCTTTTTGAACTGGGTTAAAATCTTGATAGGCATTTTATATTTTTAATGAATTTTAAAAGATTGCTTGTAGGCCGCTATCTATCAGAGAATTCAATGTATTTTTATATTCTTTGTTGTTTTATTGATTTTTAATTTAAGTTATTTGCAATCCGTGTCCTGAGGGAATTATCAGTGGCTTTGTTTAGGAAACTTAATGCCCTGAGCCCATCTCGATTAAACTACTGTTAAAAAAAAACTACTGTTAAAAATCGTTTTAACTCATACTAAAGTCATACTCTAGTTAGAATATAGTTTAAAGCTATTTTGTTATATTGTTTTAGGAAAATTGTTAAAAGAAGTTAACATAAACAAAACTGACAATTTATTGGAAAAAAAATTTTCGTACTTAGGTTTTCAAGAAAAACTAGAAATCAATAAGCTTGAGGCATAGCAACCAAAAGATGTTAAATGAAGTTCATATTACTCAACATGATGGTAAAAAAACACGAAGCGTTTTAAAAAAAATAAATGGTTTAGTGTAAGTGTTGAAAAAAATTCGTTGTTTGTATTGTGTTTTGTTTGGTGGCGAGAACTTGTGGACAGAATATGGCTGTAAAGATATGAAACATCTTTCTGAGCAAAACAAAAACACAAATCAAGTAAAACACATAAGTGATTCGTTGCAGTTTCGAATGTTTGGTGAAACTAAGATTTTATCTACAATTAATGCTGGATACAGTCATTAGTTAAATAATAAATTGCAACTGATGTTAATCGATTGAAAGAAACGGGTTTACTTTTAAGTGCAAAAAAGTTCAAGAAAAAACTTTTGCGCTTTTAATATGACTTCGAAATGTCACAATGTTGGCTGTGCTGAATGTCAATTGTAAAATTTTGTTTCACTTTTTCAAGACAATATATCGACTTTAAAATTCAGGAAATAAGGACGACACCTTTCATTTGGTATTAGGGATTCCCTTTCAGTTTTAAAGTTAAATTTATCTTTTTATTGTAAATTTTTATAATACTGAAATTGTAATAAATAATAATAATAAAAAATTAAATATAGTTTTGTTTTACATGAGTTGCCCATGAGTTATAGAGTTGATTACATGAGAAAGCATAACCAACCTATTGACTTATGCGCAGCTACCTTAATAATAAATACTGCGTGTAGCAATCATCTAAAAATTAAAAAAAAACAAAAAATGCTTTAAAAACTAAAATGACTGTATGTATAAAGTATACATACGAGAAATTAAACGTGAGATTGATTCCCTCGCAAAAGGAGCGCTATGAGCGAGGCTTGGGAGAAAGTTTGTTAAAAGTAGCTTAATATTCTTAACTAAAGTGTATGTAAAGGCTTAACTCTCTTAACTAATTAAAAAACACGCTGGCGACTAAAAACTTCCTAACGAAGCCAAAATTTACAAATACGCAGACAACGAGTCGTTGCATACATTTTCGGTTGATTTTTTCTGGCCCCACCAAAAGTTATTGTCACTGGTCACTACTAATGATAGATATATTACTGGCCGCTACTAATGAGTGTTATATTGCTCAAATATTTCGTTGATAATTTTAAGTGTAGCCGTAGCTACAACGGTTGTACCCTAGTTCTGCGCCTACAATGAATGCATGAAAATAAATATTATTTAAATTAAAGAAAAGAAAAAAAAAATTAAGTAAGTAGTAGCGATATAAAACAAGCAAACAAATAAAACTCTTCTATCTTCAAATATTAAAATTTTCCAATTCTTGTTTTCCTTTCAATAAACTTTCTACTATTTTAAAAGCTTTATATGTATATATATATATATATATATATATATATATATATATATATATATATATATATATATATATATATATATATATATATATATATATATATATATATATATATATATATATATATATATATATATATATATATTATGGCCATTCTCTTTCTTCCATTTCAATTAAACAGGTTAACCCATTGTTAGACATTCTGTCGCTCTAGCTTCCGTTGCTAAAGTCATATTTCAATTAAACTCTTCTACGGCTTGTGGTCCAGACAACATTCCTGTCATTATTTTACAAAACTAAATTTTTCTCTCTTTAATTCTCTCTAAACTATTTGATAAACGCTTGACTTAGTCTTGCTTTCCTGCCTGCTGAAAAATGCTATCTGTTGTTCTAATTTTCAAAAACTCAGGTGAACATTCTGATTCCTCCAATTATTGTCCAATCAGTCTTCTTTCTGTTATTAGCAAGGTCTTTGAATCTTTGATCAACAAATTTTTTACATCCCATCTTGAGTCAAATAACTTACTGTCTGACAATCGATACGGTTTTCGATCCTCTCGCTCTACGGCTGACTTGCTAACTGCTGTGACTGAAAGAATTTATTGTGCATTAGATGGAGGCGGAGAGGCTAGAGCTATTGCTCTTGAAAGATCTAAAACTTTCGACAAAGTTTGACATGCTGGTCTTCTTCATTAGATTGTTTCATATGATGTATCTGGGAAAGTTTTGAGATCATCAAATTGTTTCTTTCTAACCGCTTTATCAAAGTCATCCTTGAAGGCCAACACATTTCCTCATTTCTAGAAATCTCTGGGGTACCTCAAGGATCTATCTTTGGTCCTGTTTTGTTTCCTATTTACATTAATGATCTTCCTGACAACCTTATATCTAAAGTAGCTCTTTTTGCTGATGACTCAAATTTATATTCTTGTCTTGACAAAAAGTCTTCTCTTCTCGATCGCTCAGAACAGGCAGCCAATCTTGAATCTGATCCCATTTCTGTAACAGATTGGGGCTTGCAGTGGCTTGTTAATTTTAACTCCAATAAAACTAAATTATTTACTGCAAACAACTATCGCAATACTGCCGACATTCCCATATTAATGAACGGCAACCCTCTCACTAAATCTCTTTATGTCTTCTTGAATTATCGCTTACTACTGACCTTTCATGGAAACCATATACAATTGCTAAATTGGCATTCGCTAAGGTTGCTTCTCGTTATTGTGCTCGCCATTTCCTCTTTTCTGATTCTATTCTCTACTTCTACAAATCTCTGATTTGTCCTTGTATGGAATACTGTTGTCATATTTATGCTGGTTCTTCTAATGATGTTCTTCCTCTTCTAGACAAGGTTCAAAAACGAATTGTAAAAATAGTTGGACCAGCTCTATCAGCGAAGCTTGAGTCTCTTTCTCATTCTCGTAAAGTTGCATCTTTTTCTCTTTTTTACAAATACTATCATGGACGCTGCTCAAAGAGCTATGATCTCTAGTTCCATCAACTAAAACTCTCGTTTGACTCGTCGTTCAGCAAAGTCTCATTCGTTTTTGTCATTCGTCTCGTCGTTCAGCAAAGTCTCATTTGTCTAGCTTTTTTCCCCGCACTTCAACCCTTTGGAACTTTCTCCCATCTTCATGTTTTCCTGACTTATATAACCTTTAACTTTTTAAGTCTTTTATCAACCGTTTTCTTGCTCTATAATTCTAGTCTTTTTTTCTTGTTACTCCCAAGTTAATAGTGGTTGCTTGCAGCCTTGTTGGGAGTGAATCAGAATAAAATAATAATAATATATATATATATATATATATATATATATATATATATATATATATATATATATATATATATATATATATATATATATATATATATATATATATATATATTATAATTCGAAACTCTATGTTTGTTTGTTTTAATTTTCTCCTTTTCTTTATCACTTTTTTTTTACTTTTTATCGTTTTGTCAGTTAAATTTTATTTATTTTTTTTCTTTTATTATTTCTTTTATTATGATTAATTTTATTTGTTATCATTAGTTTAATATAGTGTAGTAACATTAATTATCAGGTATTTAATATATTAATATTTGATATATTTTTTATTATTTTTTATTTAGTATATTTTAATTATTTTATTATTTAGTATATTTTAATTTTTAATATATTTTAATAATCTATTTAATTAAATAGATAGTAAATTAGTTATTAAATATATTAATATATTTAATAACTAATTTACTAAAACAAAAGTAAATGTAACAATTTAGTAAATATTTAGTACATATATACTTATAATCTCTCTCCCTTTTTTTTTTTTTTATAAAAAAAACGTGCCATTTTTAAGCTTATTTTGGTTTTAAAATTTCTTAAAATCAGCCTAATTTGGTTTTAAAATTTCTTAAAAACAGCCTAATTTGGTTTTAAAATTTCTTAAAATCAGCCTAATTTGGTTTTAAAATTTCTTAAAATCAGCCTAATTTGGTTTTAAAATTTCTTAAAAACAGCCTAATTTGGTTTTAAAATTTCTTAAAATCAGCCTAATTTGGTTTTAAAATTTCTTAAAAACAGCCTAATTTGGTTTTAAAATTTCTTAAAAACAGCCTAATTTGGTTTTAAAATTTCTTAAAAACAGCCTAATTTGGTTTTAAAATTTCTTAAAAACAGCCTAATTTGGTTTTAAAATTTCTTAAAATCAGCCTAATTTGGTTTTAAAATTTCTTAAAAACAGCCTAATTTGGTTTTAAAATTTCTTAAAAACAGCCTAATTTGGTTTTAAAATTTCTTAAAAACAGCCTAATTTGGTTTTAAAATTTCTTAAAAACAGCCTAATTTGGTTTTAAAATTTCTTAAAAACAGCCTAATTTGGTTTTAAAATTTCTTAAAAACAGCCTAATTTGGTTTTAAAATTTCTTAAAAACAGCCTAATTTGGTTTTAAAATTTCTTAAAATCAGCCTAATTTGGTTTTAAAATTTCTTAAAAACAGCCTAATTTGGTTTTAAAATTTCTTAAAAACAGCCTAATTTGGTTTTAAAATTTCTTAAAAACAGCCTAATTTGGTTTTAAAATTTCTTAAAAACAGCCTAATTTTAAAACTTGTGTAAAATTAAGAAGTAGCACAATTATTAATAAAGAATGTCGAAAAATCAAAACCTGAAAACTATTGGTTAGGTCAAACGCAAAAAAAATTTGTTTTATGCGTTTAAAAAAAACAAAAAACACAAATATGATTACATAGGCAGTTATAGATGCAATATTTGCACTTTTTATTTATTTTAATGCCACCCCTCTGCGTCAGGTTGTTATAGTGACGTCACTGAAGTCTGACACAGTGTTGCGAAAACTTATGTCGTAAAGTAAAATGTACGCAGAAAATATAAAACTTGTTTTACTTAAAACATGTCGTAGTTAAAAATTATCTCGCAAAAAATTATTTCGCATATTTTAATCGTGTATTTAAAACGTTACCGAGCTTACGTAGTTAGCTCGGTAACGTTTCATATTTACGGAAAATGCGATTTAAGAAATGGGTTCACGATGTATTATTTTCAAAATATTTCTACGTTCTAAAATCTAGAAGTTAAACTATAAAAAGTGTAAAGAACTTTTTAAAAGTTTTTAGCTAATAAAAGTATTTTATACTATTTTTTATGCTGTTTTTTTACCATCATGAATACGAATGAAAACGCTTAGAAACAAATATACGAGGTTTTATATACTAATATATTTAGTTATGTCATAACTTATGAAATTATTTTAAATATTAATTTAATTATTATTTTGTTAAATAAATAGTTTGTTAGACATATTGTGGATTGTTATTGTTTTTGCTAATGCTTTTTTTTATTATTATTTTGTTGTTAATAATTTTTAATACTATCATTATTAATTATAATATTGTTTAATATTATTTATTATTAATTAATTATTATTTTTGTAATTATTGTTACAAATAAAATCATATTATTTTCAATATTATATCTAATAGTATTATTGTTATAATTTTCCTCATTATTTTTATTTTAATATTATTATATGATTGCTATTATTATTTAGTTGGTGTTAACCTTAGATTAGAACTTATAATATTTGTAAATAACCATGAAATGTAATAACTTTTATTTCAAATTATATATTGTTATTCTTGTTATTGTAGTTTTAGTATATTAATAATATATTTAGCTCAAGTATATTAAATGATGACATATGAAGTCTTATAATTTTATTAATGTGAATAAGTATTTAATCAATTTATCAAATAATTTCTTTAAAATATTCATTTAGCAAAAAAGTGCATATTAAAAGTGTTTCACATTATTCATATTTAAATACAGAAAGATAATTGTTCAATATCGACTCACTTACATTATGGGTTAGTTATTATTTTTTGTGTTGATAAAAATATAAAACTAAATGGTTTTTTTCAATAATTTTTTTACTTTATAAATTAAGATTTTTTTATTATGATGAAATTTTTTTAAATTAAGTAGTTCTGAAACTTTATGCAAGTTTTAATTTGATCTTGCACAAAATAAATCCCTTACTATTTCTCAATTTTTCTACTAAATCAAAGATTTTTTGGAATGAAAGCAAATAGCTATACTAAAATAACACAGTTGTTAAAAAATTAGGAATAATGTATCTAAAACTACTATACAGCATTATCTAACTATGATAATTCTTAGAATGGTTTTTGTTTTTGTTAATATAAACACCAATTTTATATTTATTGTATTTAAAATAAATCCAGCTCTAATAAAAAATGACAATGTTTCACAATGTATTTAAAGTTTTTTAACTTTTTTGTTTATAAAAGAGAGGTACCATTGATTCTATTGATGGGTGTCCAATTTCCTTTTCATAGGCAATGAGCAATGCATATAGGGCGCCATTAGTCTATGTCATATTGTAATATAAGTCGAAAACCAAGAGCACTATATTTAGCAATCTATGTTATTAACACTAAAATAGTCTTATTTTAAGTTTCTGGATCCAAGGTCTTGTGCAACAGGATTAGGTCATGGTTGATTTTTCCTTTTTTTTTCATGCTTTCTATGGAAAATGCAATTGTTACAAAATTCTATATTGATAGCAAAAAAATATTGAAAACTTAATAGTATCTATTATCTAACTTAACAGTATCTATTAATCAAATGTATCAAAATGAATGTTTCAGAGATATATAATATCAGTCTACAAAATTCTTATTTTGTACTTTTGATTTTTCATGTTAATCTGAATACCAGGTGTGATGAGTTGAGCTTTTTATTAGTTATTAATCTATAACTAAGGTTTTGTTATGAAGTGGATAAGTAAAGTAGGTTGGGGGTTCTTTAACACTTACATTTTTTTTTTCCTAATGTTAATTCACCTCCCCAAGGGCAAGAAGGCCATACATATGAGGAGGCTATTTAATTATGGTTATACCCCTCTCTCAACTCTATAACTCTGAAACACGAACCTTGACAAACAAGGTCACTGCGCAGAATAAATTTTTAAGAAATGTGAAATGTAGGCTTCATATATATGAGGCCTACAGATAACCCAAAGTATGTTGTAATTAGTTGTTATTGCTACATAGTATTTACCAGTGTTGCAATTGGTTGTCTGAATTAACTGCAAACACCTGATTGACACAATCATATTATTGAAGAAGGTTAAAAATCTCATTAGCCTGAACTTCTTGATTGAGTTTCAATTATGTGAAGCTGGAGCAGCTGGAGTGGTTTAATACCAGTCTATCATTTGTAACAGAGATATTTTTCTGCATAAAAATTTGCTTCACAAGTTACTATGTGAAACATTAATCGTGTGCTTTTAATTATCTATGATTTTTTTCTTTAAATGTAAATCTTTTGAAAAATTCATACAATTAATTTTATAAAAACAAAACTTTCAACAACAACTGCGTTTTCAATAAAATTAAAAAAGTTACTCATTAAATAGTCATCTAAGTTAATAAAATTGATAATCAAATAAACATACAGAAACTTACAGGTGACCAAAATACAAATATACATTTATATTAAGTGACTTACTGGTGAACCAGCACCACGCTAGAGGTCCATACAGAATACAAATTTACATGTATATTAAAAAGCCCACTCACTAAACATCATCAGCGGTTTTGTGAAGCAGTTCCGCTTCCTATTAATAAATAATTTTTAACTTTTTAGTTTAACCATAAAAGTTTGCTTTCAAATAATTTAATGCAATAAAAACTTGCTTCTAGTTTGCAAAATACAAAATAAAATTATAATTTACTTAGAATGTAATATTCTTCATATATATTAATTTATAATATGTTATAGTAAAATAAACTGATGGACTTGAGTAAAATATAAAGTTAGTAAATGTAACATAGTCTGCAGTTTGGATACTGATCATTATAGACCGCTATTTCAGGGGTTGGGTGCATCACTATTTTTTCAAACATTTTAAAGACACTAAAAGAAAAAAATTGTTATAATATTTCTCTAGTAACTCAATGTTTAAATTATTTCTTTTGTTTATCTACAAGATGAATTGTTTTAAATATTTTATACTTTGCAAACTACAAAACCATACAATGGTTATAAAAAAATATTTACTTTTTTATTTATTACAGAGTTCAACTACCATTAATTTTATTAGAATCTTGTTGAAATAAAACATAAATACTTGAATAAAGAATTATATTATACTCTTTGATAAATTAAAAAAAATTTATTTCTTTACTAAACGAGCATTAATACTAAGTTGTTACTTTCTATAAAAATGAGTTGCCTAATTTTATAAAAAAATATCAGAGAGTAGTTTAGAAATAATTAATTCTAAATGTAATTTACTTTGTAGTAGTTTGTATAAGTTTTTTTCTTCATTAAGAATTCATTAATATTTTAGTTAATTTTTTTAGTAATTGTCTCCCGTCAGTCAAGTTTTTTTTTGCGCTTTCTGAAATGGTCTCAAAACATCTAAAAAACTGTGACTATGTTGTTGCAACTAAATATTATATGCAACAAGATACAATATTAAAAACAAGATTCAGTCAACACTTAACAAATAATTTAAAGACAATTAAAAAGAGTTCTAGGAAACACTTTTCAAAGACTATGACAGAAATGTTGTCTGAAGCCATAAAAGAGTTTAATTGAGAAATGACTTTAGCAACGGAAGCCAGAATGACTTGGATGCCTAACAATTGATTAACCTGTTTAACTGGAATGGCTGGTTTAGTATTGCCATTAGATCCAAGAATTAAATAGAAGAAATGGTATTAGTAAATAGTTTAGCCTTATTCTTGGAAGAGGTAATAAGTAATAAGATCAGTCCCATAATTTAGAGATTAATTGTTTGACTTACCTTTGTTAATGACAATGTTGAATATTTTCCAAAAGTCTTTAGAGCCTAAGTTCTAAGATAAGCTACAAGATTCAGTAAACTAGAAATAATAGAAAGAAAAAATAATAAAAGCATCAGACTTTTTACATTAATTTCTTGCAATATTAAAAAGGTGTTTATTCTAGTGTTGTTATGACTTATAAATAATTCGACTGTCAACTTAATCAACGAATAAATTTTTTAAAGTGGACTAAAATCGGCTAATGCATTTTTGAAATCAACTAAGTTGACTAAAAGCTGATATAGTCAAAATATGGGAATAAACTTTTTTTTCAAAATAAATTGTATTGAAAATATTAAAGCAATTTATATTTGCTTTCTATTTTCTAACATCATATCATTTAAATAATAATAGAACAAAACAATATGAGAGCATAGCCAGTTAATACCCAGAGCACACTTGCTATACTTACTATAGGGATCATACTTGCTAAATATCAAAAAAACTATACAATCATATTTACAATATGATTGTACAGATGACAATTAGAAACAAGCTGGGGTGGGGGTGGGGATGGTTTTTTATGTTTAATATTATTGGTTACTTTAGGCACAGTTTAAAGTTTTAGTTGTATTAGACTTATCCTATAGTGCTAAAACTTAAAATATTGTCATTTTTGGCCAAATGAAAAAGATTGAAGAGTATAGTGTTATTTTTATTATTTTTTTAATTTTATTATTATTATTTTTTTTCACAGATTAGTGACTATTGCCTTAGTTTTACATACAATGCAAATTTTTTATTTAGAACGCAATCCAAATGGTAATTGTTTTGCAGTGCAAATCAATTAAAATTTGCATTGCGTTCTACATAAAAAACCAGGATAATGGATACCCTAGCAAGTGAATTTTAACTTTTTGCAAGTGTCGCTTTTTAGATCTGTTGACATTTTATGTATTGGTACATTTTTTTTTTAGAATTATTCTTCTAATTTAGGGTTTGCTTTGTTTGATTCCACTTCATGTAATTGGAAAAATTCATCAGTTGTTAGATATCTTGCCAACTTTTGCTTGATTCTTGGCCCATGGGGTGACTAAGTTTTACTTTTCTTTAAACTAAAGTTTTTTAGCAAAAAAAACTAGAAATTAGTTTAATATATGCCCTCTGTATTGTGTTGTTATTTACACTTACTATTATGCAACAACATCTTTTAAATTAATTTAAACAATAATCAATAGTTAACTGGTAAAAACATTTAATCTAATACATGTCAATGTTACTCATATGTCAAAGTAACCCTGCTTTACCTTACAAGCCAAAAGTTTTTAATGTACATTAAAATTTTTTGGCTTGTACAATATATTCTACACTGCTATGAATTTATTGTTTAAATTTATTCTATAAATTAACTAGATTTACAGTTTGCATTTCATCATCTCGATATTATTTTTATCAAGAGAATAGTTGTCTTAATTGCTACAAAGTTTATTAAAATCCCACTTTTTAAAAGGTATCCACTCATTCTATTTTGTCACAATGTACACTCTAACCTTTTTTGTTGTTGTTGTTCGGAATTATAGTTTTCTAGTCAAAGGGGCCTCTGCAATCAAGAAAGCTACTACTTTAAAAAAAATTAAAAACCAGTTATCAAAATTAAATTAATAGTTTCAATCTATTTCACTAGTTGCAAAATGATACCCTCAGAGATAGTAAACGACCGGGGCTGGTATTTGACCCGGGCTAAAGCCGGGTTTATGACTGGGGTTGTATAAATGTTGGTGCATATTGATATGATATATAAAAAAAAGTCAATATGCACCAATGTTTATGCAGTACCGTCCGTAGAACCAGCCTTGGCCACAGTCAAATACCAGCCCTGGTCATTTACTACTCAGAGATACCAAATTCTTATATGTAGTATTCATTCATGTATTGTTCGCCAAAATTAACTCTTGCACTGTCAGCTATACCTGAAACTAATTTTTTAATTTAGTGTTGGGTATTTATTCAACAAAATAAATCATCTAATTGAACTCTTTACACTAGTAGTATTTAAAATTGAGTCACTGCCACCAATTTGTAAAATTTCCAACAACTTGCTAGCCACATAACTTGTAAGCTTCTGCATTACGGGTGACAAAGTCTTTCGAAGTCGAAGTTTCGAAGTATACATTTGTAACTACTAAAATCAAAGTCAAAGTTTCGAAGTCAATCAAAGCAAATTTGGACTTGTTCGAATTTTTTTCCGAAGTATTTCAAAATTTTTTCGAATTTTTTTCGAAGTATTCCGAAATTTTCCTGATGTATATCAAACTCAGTTTTAGACCATTTTTAATGGATTTAAGATTGTAAAAATTAAGCAAAGCAGAAAAGTAAATATATAAAATTTTTTTTAGATTTTATTCTTTGTAACAACTATTATTGCTTGTAAATGATTTGTATTACAATTTACAGATGTACAAATTAAGTTTAATCATCAGAAATATCAATGGAACCACTGTTTGTTCGGATCCTCTTGTTTTGTTGTAGTGGAGTGACTGCAGATTGATCTTTTTGGTAAGTAGTGGTGTAGTGGTAGAGCGCTCGCTTCATAAGCGAGAGGTTCCGAGTTCGATCCCCACCACGTCCCTGGTAGTACCGCGCTCAACTTGTTTCTCCGCGCAGCGGCCTTGTTCGTCAAGGTTCGTGTTTCGGAGTTATAGAGTTGAGAGAGGGTTATAACCACAATTAAGTAGCCTCCTCATCTGTAGTGGCCTTCTAGGCCTTGGGGAGGTGAAATAACAAAAAAAAAAAAAAAAAAAAAAAAAAAGTCTTGGATTTCCTTTCTGTTTCTTCTTCTGCTGTTTCAATTGTCAAAGCAGATTGTGCATTATTCATCTTTCCAATGTTGGTCTTGAGGTAAACAATTTTATCAACATTTTGGGGATCCAATTTTGTTCTTGAATCAGTGACCACTCTGCCTGCAGCTGAGAAAACTCTTTCACTTGATGCAGAAGTTAAATGAATGGCCAAGTATTTTCTTGCAACTTGGGAAAGTAGTGGAATCATTTTTGCATGGGTTTCCCACCACTTTAGGATATCAGTGTTTGAGGAATCGGGGCGAGGGAGACCTTTGTATGTGTCTAACTCAATTTCAATTTCAATTTTTGACTTTCCATCCTTGAACAGAATTTCTTCTCCAGACATTTCTAATGTCATTTTTTTAGCTTCGTCAAGGTCAAAGCCAGACCCTGTCAGATTAAGGGAAGCATTCCTGATTTGAGACAAAAATTCTTGATGACTTGGATGCTCATTCACCAACCTGTCCTTGAGCCCTTCCAAATCATCATACTTTTGTGGCAGATTGTATGTCTAATTGAGCAATGGAGTTTAGCTTCATCTGAAGGTTGATCAGTTTGCTGCAGGCAACATGAAGTGTAGGATGCTTGTCAGCAGAAAAGGCCTTGCTGACTTTCCGGAATGAATCCAAGATGGGTTGAACTTCTGCCAAAAGTAAAAACTGACTCTCTGACGGGGATGACATTAGCAAATTTACATTTACCGTCTCTCAATTCTTCAAGGACTTCTCTCAACCGAATTACAGAGGTGATTATCATAGACTTTGAGTTCCACCTAGTCAAGCAGTCTGTGATGATCTTGACGTAAAAAACTAAAAATAGAAAAACAAAAAATAAATATTAAGTGTCACAATTATTTGCATGTGTGAGGAGGAGGAGGGGGTGGACAATATTTCTGTGTTTAAAAGATGTGTAATGTTAATTTTTACCAAATACTTTTATTAAATTAAAAGTTTCAATATTAGACCAAAATATTATTAATATTACCTTCATTTTCTTGACACTTTTTTTTTATGTCATTTTGACAATTTGAATTTCTGTGAACCTTTGCAGAGAGATCCTGGGCTTGTTTGATTGCCTTGTAAATGTCGTTGTCGTCTTCCTCAGAAGTTTGGGACGTCCCATTGTGGCTTGAAGACCTAAGAATTTTCTTTTCATTGGTTTTTTGCAGCACTAAGTTAATCAAGTGATCAGCGCAAAGCAGAGAGTCTGTAATCTCTTCTATTTTCAGAATTGCAGCCTTTATATTAGCTGCTGAATCGTGCACAGCAATCCTTTGAGTGCTGGCTCTCAGAAAAGAAAGGTCTGTTTGCATAACCTATCCAAAGCTTTGGCTACTATATGGCTGGCAAGCAAGAACAAACTTTTTCAGTTCAAAGTTTTTGTTGATGAAATGAAGTGTTGCAGATATGTAAGAATCGTTGCTTCTGCTTGTCCACATGTCTGTCGAAGCCCCAAGGCCTTCACAGTCATTGAGTTCTCTAGCCAATTCCTCAGAAATGTATTGCTTTACCTGTCCGTAAAGCAATGGGAGTTTTGTCTAAAAAATAAAATAATAATAACCAATTAAATATATATAATGCCAGAGTTTCAATTCAAATTACAATTATCCATGCAAACGTTTTTACAGCAGTAACTTATTTTTGACAGCAGCATGCTGTACTAGGTAAGAATTTTACACACACACACACACCTTAAAAAAGTTGTTGCAGACTTGATCGTCATCCTGGGTCCCCTTTTGGCCGCATACTTTTTGAATCCTTCCGTCTCAACAATGTTGAATGATAGGGAACAGCTCACCAACAGCTCAAGTAGGTCGAAATCATAGTCAAGTTGGCGCTTGTCAAAAATTGAAACTTTGGGCTGAAAGTATCCAACAATTGAATTGTTAGGTGTGGAT
Organism: Hydra vulgaris; assembly: GCF_038396675.1. Lineage (NCBI taxonomy): Eukaryota > Metazoa > Cnidaria > Hydrozoa > Anthoathecata > Hydridae > Hydra > Hydra vulgaris. The sequence goes on from NC_088928.1 coordinate 34,496,714, forward strand.
TGGGCTGGCAACAACTTCTTTTGTTTGTGTGTTTTCAGAGGAGTGTTGTTTGATGGACTGTTGATGAAATCTGAAAAAAATTAAATTGAAACAGTTAAACTTTATTTATGAGCATCTAAAGCTTTATAAGAAGATTGGACATAACAAGGGTCGCCTGTATTTTAAATTTTCTTACCGTCACGGTTCTTTTCATATTCGTCCACATCAACCAAAGCTTGGTGAAGTTCCAATGAATTCGCATCATCTTGCTCAGTTTCTGCTAGCTCAGAGGCTACCACTCTTGCAAGAATTCCTTTGTGACACTTTAAATGAGACCTTAAAGCACCAGTTGATGAGTTTTTCATTTTTAAAATTCCTCCGCATTCCTTACACTTTCCAGAAAGATCACGCTCACCTGGAGGTGCGTCATCAGGAGCCTTTATTTTGTCAAACTCTTTCCACAATGATTTTGTTAAAGGAGCCATTTTTTAACTTGTAAAGAGGTTTTTTTTCAAGTTGCTTAACTAAATGTTTCTTGATAATATATTGAATATTTTTTTATTTACTCTGATATTTAATCAACTAAAGTTGTAAATTATTGTTTTTGTTAAAAACTTGTATTTACTAAATCTAGATCTATAAATTAGTGCTCAACAAACCATACTATCTGCTAAACATTTATTTAACTTTGAAAATATAAGCTTCGAAAAATTAAAATTCAAATTTCATTACTTTGAAATACTTTGATTGTACTTTAAAAACTAAGTTGAACATTTTACTAATTACTTTCCATTGGTTACAACAATACTACAATAAAACTAGAAAAACTCCTAATTAAATTTAATATATATTAAAAAAAAAAATCACTTCAATGAAATGGTAAACAAAATTGATACCTACGGCTACTCATTTGTAAAAAACACCGCTCTAACCATTGCCAACCTTGATATTAACTTTAATTTAGAAATTATTTACATAACAAAAACATTTCAAAATTAATTAGTTTTTATTCAATATACAATGTGCAATAAGCAAAAAATAGCAAACTTTTAATTAAAAAAACTTTGAAAAAAAATTGAACTTTGAAAATATAAACTTCAAAAATTGAAAAATTCGAATTTCATTACTTCGAAATACTTTGATTGTATACGCAATTATAAGGACCATTTTGTTCAACTTCGAAAAAATCTAATTCTGTATTTTCGAAGTCCATATTTTTAAACTTCGAAATTCAAAGTTCGAAAAATACTTCGATTCTCAAAGTTTTTTGAAGTAAAATCTTTGTAATGCAGAAGCTTAATAACTTGGCATCCCATTGCACATCGTGCAGTTTTTGTGCATTTTATATATAAAAAATTACAATATTTGATTTTTTTCAAATATTTCTCACTAACAGTACATGCACAACACTTAGTTCAAGCAAAGCTTAAGTATTTTCTATTACTATCAATAAAGTAATGTTTTTTTGCTAAATGAACTATTATGAAAAAATATTTTTTTGCTAGTTCCCACCACCAGCAATAAAATATTTTTTAATAATAGTTCATTCTTTACAAAAGAAAAAACTTTTAAATTTGTTTTAGAAATCTTTATATTAGGTATGCAATTTTCTTTTTTGATCCAATTTTGGAGAGTGTGGTGTAGTTAAAGAATATATCTGTGGTAATATATATATATATATATATATTGGAATGCCAAATAATTAATTTGAGGTGAAATAACAGACTTGTAAATTTTAAGCCAATATTATTGATAAACAATAAACAATATTATTATTAAAATGTTAAAAAATATTATGAACAATCCTAATGAATATTGTGTTAATAATTTTATGGAAATATTTGTAAAATTACTTTCTAATTTAATTGTTAATCAAAAACCAAATCAAACTGAAAATGAAACAAAAATTTAAAGCTGTATAATTTTGTCCTTTTATCTTTATATTATTAATTTTTTTTAATGTAGTTATATTTAAAATATTTGAAATATTTTTTTTAGTATCTTCTCAATCAAATTGGGAAAGTTTCTTTCGTGAGGCAGGAATACCACGAAAAATTGCAGAAAAGTAACTTTTTATCTTCTTCATTGTTTTATTGAATTCATAAAGTATTGTTGCCTTTTTTTTGCAACAATATTCTATGACAATAGAATGCGCCGTGATATATTGAGTGCATTTTATAAATTTTTTAGCTATGCAACAATATTCTATGACAATAGAATGCGCCTTGATATGTTGAGTGCATTGGACAAGGTTAGTTGATTATATATGTTTTTAATTTAAATATGTTTATCATACTTTATCATACATAGTACTATATGATAAAATATCTGATGACATAATATTTTTAAAAAATGTTGTTTTTTCGAACTGCCCTAGCCAGGTTTGCGGTAAAATACATTTGATCAAATACAAATATGTTAATTTAGATTTCCAAATACAAATACAAATATTTGTACTTCAGGTTAAGAAAAAATGTAAAGACTTTTTCAAGATAATACTGATAAAATGGTTTACTAAGTAGAAGAAAAAAAACAAGTCTTTTAACAAATATCTCTTAAAAATGAAAAAAAAAACCCAACAACCATTCGGTATTTCCCAAAAAAACACTGGTTAACCTAGCTTATGGAATTGCAAATACATTCCAATCAAATACAAGTTCAAATATTTAAGAAGTTTTTATTCAACTGCAATATGAATACAAATATGTAAAATTTGCCTATTTTGACTAAATACAAATACAAATATGTATTTAACCCCAACCCTGACCCTAATACACTCAATAAAGGTGAGGAATAATAAACAAAACAAAAATTTGTTAAAATTTGTCATTTCAACTTAATCTGTATGTTTTAAATCAGACAATAATGTTAAAATGTTTAGCCCGTAGCATAGTTAAGTATAACAGTTTACTAATTGTTGTCATTTGTTTTTATTTTGTTGTTTTTTTTATTCATTCACCTCCTAAAGGCTAAGGGGGCCACAATTATGTAAATGTGGATACTGTAAAGCTATGCCACTTGAAAAAGATTGCCTTTATTATGTTAAAATAAATATTGCTACAGGTAATATAAAATATTTAAAACTTATGTACGCGATATTAATAAAAAAGTATAATACAATTCTTAATCATTGGATAAATAATATATATTTCGTTGCAAAAAGTAGGCTAGTTTTTAATATCAAAATCTTGATAAAGAGTTATACTTACGATTGCTAAAGATAACTTGTGCTAATTAGCTCTAAAAATCAAATATATATCTTATTTTTAAATGCATTACGAATATTTTTGGAAATTTAGTCAAAAGTTATACAAGTAAATATTATTTGCTGATTGTGGGAGAAAGAAAAACTTATCTTTAAAAAAAAAAAATATCTTAAAAAAAAAAATGTACAATAACGTCTCATACATGAACCGCATGAAATAAATGATCAAGTCTGTAAATTGCGACATATATTATAAAGACTCTGACATCCAAAGTAAAATGAGGAAGGTGAACTTCGACTAAAACAACAATTTTAGCTTTTTGTTAATATGCATTTATTTACTTTTAAACTAAAAAAGTTGAACCCAAATGTTTATTTTAACATTTTTTAAAATATGAACACAAATTGTCTCAGCTCTAAGGGATTTCTTTAACAAGCATGTTAATAAAACCAAATCTGTTTCTTTGTTAATGTTTTATTATTAATTTATTTGTTTATTTCAAACATCTACTTCATTCTATAAAAGTTTATTCCAAATGTCTAATTCATTTTATGAAAGTTTAATGGCAATTTAAAGGCTTTAAAGTTAATTTTAAAGTTTTTTTAAATTTTGGTTATTTTAAACAAATTTTTATATTTCAAGGAAGTTTGAATAGCCAGAAGTTTACTGTATGTATTATTCATTGTCAGTCCAAATAGATTATTTATTTTTTATTCATTTCAAAAATAGATTAATGCTCAAGTAAAACCTGAAAATCAATCTTTATTAGTGTATACTCTGAAAAAACGTTTAAATAGTTTAAATTTTTAAATAAATATTTAGATATTTTCACCTTGGTTGGCAGTAGTATTTATTAGTAATATAATTATAATATAAGTATTATATTATAAAATAATATTTATATAATATTATATTATAATACATTTTGAATCTGTAATAAATTTTCTGTTGTTATAGTGACTTAATAATAACAATCAATAATTTACTAATGATTTTAAAAATAATATTTGGTTTTGTTAATGTCTTATTGATTTGTTTGTTGTTGTTTTATTATTGAAAGTTGTATTCAGATACTTCATATCTTTAAAAATAGGAATTCTCAAGTAAATTTCTGAAGTTAACAAATAACACATATATTTCTTATGTTAAGAAATATATGTTTCATATATTTCTTGGTGTGTTACTCTTTTACCACCTAGCATCTTCCTAAATTACAAGTAGCAGGCTCATCTTATCTACAGGTTAATCATCAGTACGTTTTCTTAAGTTACTGAAAGGTCTCTGTTGCTAGTACTTGTAAACAATGCACTGTAAAACTTTTTAAAACTTTTCACTTCTAATTTTAAAACTGCATCTTGAAATCATTGTAAGAAAATATATTTCTGAAGTATGTTTTATGAAATAAAATCAATCAAATCTGGATATAAATTTAGATAATTGAATTTTTGCTGATGATACCTCATTGATGTCATTCAGTTTCTGGCAGATAATTTTTAAATCACACCAATAAAATCTTTTGTGTTAATGCCAGCTGTATTTTTTAAATTAGTGATATTCTGTGATATACATATTCTGTGATATACATTTTCTGTGATATACATATTCTGTGATATACATTCTGTGGCTATTTCAATTCTTGTATTCCTTGCTGAGACATATTACCTTGAATGGTTTTTTGTATATCATATTTTGAAAAGGTAATTCTTCATTCCAATCAATTTTCGTTTGTGTGCTCCAATCTGAATTTGCATTATAATGTTTATGGGTTTACTGTTATGATATCACTCAATACTTTGTTTTTTGTGAAGGCTAAAATGAAAAATTTTACTTCTGATATCGATTGTGCTCTTGAAAATGCAATGTATATTTAAAATGTGTGAAAACAGATTCAAGCAAAGAAATTGCAATGTGTTTAAATGACTGCCTTTGTGATTTGTTGATAATCATATCACATGCATTTATAACCAGGGCTTGAAATAACAAACTTTGTTCCCGACAGTCTGTCTGAGAAATACTTTGGTTTGTCAGACATGACTGATAAAATTCAACAAAAATATTTACTTATTTTGTCTTTATGTTAAAATAATTCTTTCTGATTTATTATTTAAAAATGATATGAGTGCCAAAAGTTAGTTGGAATTACTGGTTGAATATTTGAGAAGTTTTAAAAAATAAAAACTTTTAAAAGAATAGAAACATTTTTTTATTAAAGTAGTAATGAATAGTCGTATTATATTTCTTCTCATTTGCTTAAGAGCTTACTTAAGAATTTGGTGATAACTATTTTTCTTTAATTTCTTAATATTTAAACCGATGTCTACTAATTTTTTATTAAAGCAACTGTCCTTGACTCGATAATAAAAACTTGTGTTTTAGTTGCACTAAATTTAATGTGATAATTTAAATCCAAGTAAAAAGAAATTATTAAAAACATAACAAGTCATGCTTACCTCTGTTCAAGAAACATGTTGCTCATAAAATAAATTCTTGAAGTATAATTTCATCTTTATTTTTTCTATAGTAACTTGAAAAAATGGCATACTTTATTAACAGATCGCTACAGTGTATTTAACTGCAGTCATAGTATTTAACTAGTCTGGAAACATGGACCTTTTCTTATAACACTTAGGTTCCTATCTATACCAGTGCTCATCCTACTTTAGAGTGCATCAAATTGTAAACATTGTATTTCACTTTAGAGTGCATCAAATTGTAAACATTGTATTTTGCTATAGTTAAGTTGCATATATTCTGGGATAAATATTGAAATCCCAGGAGCATATTGTGCTTGTTTTGGGTATGTGCATATTTGGGTATGAGCATATTGTGCTTGTTTTGAGCATATTGTGCTTGTTTTGGATTGCATATATATTTTGTATTTCAAATAAAAATAATGAATATAACATAAAATAAAGACATTAACAGTTAATAAATGTAGTTATGTGACAGAGTTTGTAATAGTTTGAATATGCTATATGAAAATATGTTATAGATGCAAACATTTCATCGATTTTATAACTAGATGTCTATAGATATAAATCTTTAGTACCATATATTCAGAGTATATTTATTTGAAATGTTTATATTTTATACAAAGTTTACTTAGCTGGATTAGTTAGTAATTTATATATGACTATTTACATTATGTTGGTATCTTTACTAAAAACAAGAAAGTTCAGGTACATTTTTATAATTTTAGTTTAAAAGCACTTTCTCCTGAATCAGGCTCTATAAAAATGTTAGGAATTTCTACCTTAGGGATAGATTTTAATAAATTTGTATAGCACATAATCAAACAGAATTTAATTTAAAAAAAAAAAGCACAGTGTAACAAAAAAAAGGTAGTTACAGAATTCTAGTTTCAAAATCTATCTTGGGTATAAGTTTTAGTAATGATTTAGTATCCATTATGTTAAATGCAGAAAATAATTATATCACCTTTTAAGAAATTATTTTAAGAAAAAAAACATAAAGTTTAAGGTTATCTTTAGCTTAAATAAGATATCCCATAATAATTTTCTAGTTTCAAAGTCTACTGCAGTGTATGATGATACACTTAACTAATCTAGCTAACTTTACCACAACTGGTGCCACTTCATGACAAATGTTTCTTTTACTTTTACAAATTTGTTCACTAAACACTTTAAAAAATATTGCTTGTAACTTGCGATAAAGTTTTTTGCAAATCGCAAGTTGTTCAAAATGCATTTTAAATGATTCATTTATACCTGATCCACCACATTAAAATAAAACAACTTGTTACTGTCTTATTCAAATGTGATTTATCCAACTTAAAACATACATATAAAAAAAAGATATTTGTAGTTTGATGGTATGTTTACACTGTGGAACCATATTGCTTATATACTCTATAAAGACAGAGAGTGTAGCTTTTGTATTTTACCTAAAATTACTTTTGAGCATAAAGTTGACGCCATATTTATTAAGGATTGTTAAACCTGCTACCTAAGTGATAATAACTATATTATAATATAAAGTTACTACACCATAAAATTATTATGCTGCATCATAAAATTATTATACATTAAGTGTTAAATTTACTACTTCAGGAGAAGTTTATAATATACCCAATAATATTTTTTTTTAATATGTGGCTATGAAAATAGTAGGTTTAAGTCATATCACTTCCTCTTTAATCTCCTTGTTCCAAAATTGACGGTGTTTTTAAACAATTTTCTTAATTTATCAATTTTGTTTACTTTTTTAAATTTTGAATGCTTTTAGCTTATATTTTGCAAAATAAAATCTACAAACTTGTATATACAGAGTTAAAAAATCATGCACATTTAGGAGCAAGCAAATATGATTAACACTGCTCATGATACAATTTAAACATGTTTAAATTGTATCATGAGCAGTGTTTATCATATTTGAACTTAAGCTATTAGTAGGTACCAAAAACATTCTTACTAAGTCATAGTAAAGTATTTTGTTTAGTAATGTATTGGGATACATGCTTAAACGTTATAAAATCATTGATAAAAGAAGTACCTTAAGATAAGCAAAGACAAGATTTGCTAGTTCATAGCTTAAAAAAAAAGTAAAATTTTGCCTAAATGGTTTTAAAAACAACGTGGTAAAAATTTTTATCATTTCCATCAAATGAATTAGTTTTTACTAGAGATTAAGCTATAATGACTTTTTCTTGAGATACTTGAAATAATTTTACTTGATTTCAAACTTTTAAATTCAGCTTATAATAGGGTACCATAATAAATACCATAACTAAATACCTTTCTTCAAAAATCTTTTTTATATATTTTTTTCTGTTTTATAAGCTCCGTGTCAAAAAAACTTTGTGATATACATTCTGGGGCTATTTCAATTGTTTTAGAAGCTCTGTGTCAAAAATTTCTGTGATATACATTCTGGAACTATTGTTATAGTCCTTGCTGAGACATATTAACCTTGAATGGTTTTTTGCATATCATATCATTAGGAGTCTCTAAAATCCAATAGCATCCCTAAACAGTAGTATTAAGGTATTACACTGTATTACATCACAGTGTTGTCATATCATGTTACGCTGCATTACACTGTGATATAATTTATTTAAGCATCTATTTTTTTCAAAATTAAATTGTATAATTTTTTGCTTTTTTTTCTTACTAAGTTTTTGTTGAGCCATTATGGTAGTCAAGCCAAAGTGTTTACATTTATTAATTTTATTTTTTAAAAAACTATTAATACTAATATTAATACATTTATAACGCAAATGATATTAACTTGTTTGTTTAATTAAAATTCCCTTCAGCAGATTTTAGCTTTTCTCCATAATTTTTGCATCCTATGTTTCTTTTATAGTTTATTCAATATTTTTTTTATTTGTAATGAACAGCTTCCCCACATTGTTCTGCATAGTTACCTAGGTTTATTCTATTGTGTTGGCATATTTTCCAAATTGGTTCAAAAGTCCAAAAACATTGTTTGCACACTTATATCAAATGCCAGACTAAAATTCACTTTTATTCACAAGTTTAAGAAGTGCTAATAATTTTTGGATATTGCTGTTATTCTCTGAGATCGTCTCTTCAATAGCAAGAATATAGCATTTTTTCATTCCAGAATTTTTGTATATATCAGGTGACAAAAAATTATTTTTCCAATCTAAAGCAATAATAACTTTCAATAGATTTTGACAAAAAATATTTTTATCATTGCATCAGAGTTATCAGCTGTATTCTTGACGTAAACTATTTTTGCAGAACTCTAAAGTTTCTAGAGTTTCCTATAATTTAGTCATTTTAATATTAAGGCTTGATTCTTTGAAATTATTGTGTAAAGTAGAACATAATTTATTTTTTATACACATTTGTTAAATACATTTGTTAGCTCTATAGAATTTATAATGAGGTCTAATTTACTTAATTATCTAAAGGTGTAACAACTGTTTTAAAAACTTTATTTTTACCTTGACAGACTTTAAAATTTTCAAAACTTAAATTAAATTTTACTAAACTTAAAATTTTTTGTAGAAAATTTTATCGCGATCATAGTTCTCTTTTTAAAATTGAATTTGTTCTGGATAAACATGAACAAAAAACCATGTGGGCGAGATGAATGTTTTTCGAGGGAAGAGTAAACATGCTAATGCACTTTTCTGCATTAGGATGAACGCGGCTAAATTAAAACATAAATGAATATTTTAGCCTTGCTAAAATATTTATTTATGTTTTAATTAATGATGATCATTAATATGCTATCCATCTAAAAGTTTTTAAAACAAAAATGACTCATACTTACTTCATAAAACGCAAACAACTTAAACTGAAGAGCAACTGCGACTTGCAGTAGAACAAATCAAAAATATCACTCAGTAAAGCTTCAGAGGCATACAGTATACCAAAGGCAGCTCTTCACAAGCATGTGCACAACAAAGTCCAATCACATGGTAGAGGTGCAACTGCCATGCTAATTACAGCGTTAAAATTTGTTCTTGTTTCAGTACTTATTACTTTAGCCAATTAGGAATTCAGCAGATGTCATCGGAATAATTGAAGGTTATTTGGTATCTACAAATCTAAGTCATCTGTTTCCACCAAATGATATACCAGGACAAGAATGATATTATAGTTTCACTAAACAATGGAGTCATAAATTAAGCATCAGAATAGCAGGCAATATTTCGTCTCTCAGAGCTTCTTGTTGTACCAAGGACAAAATAATAAGTTATTTCAATACACTTCAAATACAATTTCTTATAGCAAATATCAACAATAGCACTTAATGCAACTTGTGGAATTTTGACGAAATTTGATTTTTTAGGCAATCAAAGTAAACAGCATATAATTTGCAGGCTTGGTGCTAAACACCCTTTAAAATTGGTTAGTAACTACAAAAAAATTAATTACACAGTCAGTAATTGTGTCAATGCTACTGGTACTATTCTGTCACCATTTGCAGTTCAAAAATCAATATCTTATCTGTACAAGGACTGGTGTGTAAGGGAACACCAAACACCATATTTATGACATTCCAGTCTGGTTGGATGTCAATGGAATCAAGTCAATGGAAGAGAAATAATTTATTCAATGGCTCATTACTTCCTTTGCAAACTTTGGTGATTTAAGTGAAGAGCAAGGCGAAAGATTTCACCAAAACATCAAGGAAATGGAAAGAAGATATCAGGGAAGATGGAATGTCAACATGATAGCGGACTACTACTGGATGTTGAAGAAAGAATGATCCTGAACGAGTCCACAGCCGGAAAAGCAATAAAAGAAGCTTTGACAGCAAAAATGTTCTTAAAAGGACTTATAAGCTGAAAGAGAAATGTAAGTGTTCTTGAAATATAGTTTAGAAGTTGATTTATACATAAAATAAAATTCTATAACGTTTGAAAAATATTAAAAATTAGTTGAATTTTGTTATTTTTTTATTTTAAAATAATCCCTTTTTTGTGAGAAAACCTGACGTGATATAAAAAAATGGATTGCATTTTCGAAATCAGCGATGAGATATACATAAAAAACAGTTGTAAAATTTCAAACAACTTTTTTAAAATTTTTTTTTGCAGACCTGTGTAATTGTTAAAACTAATACTCCATTAGGCATTAATATTTAAGGTTATTAATTCTTTGTTAATGTCTCATGAATTGTTTCTTTTTTTTTACTAGGTTTGGTTGTAAATATATGATATATATATATATATTTTTAAATCTTGAGTATAAAAATCCTAAGTATAAAACTGTAGTAGTAATTTTAATGGAGGTTGCATGCAATAGGTAGTAAGTTGCGTGCAATAGAACAATAAACTTTTAAGATAATTATTCTATATGATTTAAATATTTATATAAAAATTTTTACAATTACGCCAAATCACTAATTACACCAAACACGTTTTATTTTTGTTACATTATTTTAACTATAACTTTAATATATATTTTATGTAGGATGTACTTCGTGACCTTGGAATTAAAGCTGTGGGTGATTCTATTGCCATTCTACGTTATGCTAGATCAAAACAAACAGAGGTTTAAAATATTTCCTTCTTTTTAAAATTGGTTTTTAAATTATGTTTAATTTTTTTCATTTAATATTTTCCTTTTAAATAATTTAATATTTTCATTTTTTTTTTTTTTTTTTGAAAATTAAAAGAAAACAAAATATGTTTGTCTAAATTTATAGTTATAATTATTATATAAATTTGATTATGTAATAGTTATTATATAACTAGCTGTCTGGACCCGAAAAGTACAGGTTATGGTGAGTCACACACTTTTTCTGTACTTATTCTTTATAGGTCTCTTTCCTTCAATGTTTTTTAGTTAATGATAGAAAAATTATTTATTTTAAAATCTAATTTTTAGGTTTATGACTAAAGTTCCTTACTTTAAAACTTATATTATATAAGTTTTAATAATAATATATAATATATTATACTAAGATATAATATATTATATATTATTATTAAAATAATAATATATAATATATTATATATTATTATTTACACCTTCCCTTTAAAAACCCCTCCCCCTTTAGTTTAATAGGCAGGTGAGAAAAGTTAGTTAAAGGTAATCTAGATACGTCTAAATCTTAAAACTGATTAAGCCGATATACAGATCTATGAAAATACTGAAGAACCGTTTGCAAGATATAAATCATAAAAGGACTTTATATAACGCCATGTAAAGTAAATCAATGATAGTTGGTAGAACACTAAGGTAGAACTAAAGAAATAAAATATCAATAATAAAAATAAAATAATAAAAAGTAAACATTTTTGTAATACATAATCATTGCAGTTAAATATGAAAGGTTTCATGTTTAACTGAAATATCTCTAACACAAAATGTCTTTTGTGTTAGTGATATTTATGTTATTAACATGTTTATGTAGTCAAATTAATTTATGTAATCATTAAAATATTATAATTTGTTAATTTTGATACAATTTATTAATATAACATATTTTCTAAATATTGTTATGTATTGATATGTATTTATTGCAATGCAGAAATACATAAGTGGTTAAAGTATAAGAAGTTATAATTTCTAGCTTAATTTATATATATATATATATATATTATATATATATATATATATATATATATATATATATATATATATATATATATATATATATATATATATATATATATATATATATATATATATATATATATATATATATATTTGTTTAACTGTTAATATATAAATATACTATTAACAGTTAAACAAATATACTATAAAATAGTATATTTGTTTAACTGTTAATATTTAATAATTAATAAAAATTTAGTATTATGTTATGTTATAACAGTTCTAACACATTTTTAATGATTAACTTCACCAACATAATTTGGTTTCAGAAGATTTAACTGAATTGAAAAAAGTGATTGAAATCACTCGAATTGTATCATACTCCTATCTAAGAGCTATATAATACGTTATATGTTGATTTAAATATGCAATATTTTGATAAAAAGATATCTTATTTACAGATAAGTTGAACAAAATTATTCATTTTTATTTTTCTTTCTAACCTCAAAATTTAAAAAATAAAATTCAAAAACTTTTTTGCTTGATTTTACTCTACTGACTAAAATATTTTTTTTAACTACAAAATTCAATGTGCAACTCTTTAAAGTTTTTTGAATTATCAGATTTAAATTTTGAAATATTTTTATGTTTACAAGAGATATTTAAATTGAATTGATGATTTTTAAATTGAATTGATGTTTTACGATTCTTATATGATCTGTTTGATTTCAAAAAGTAAAAATTACAAATTATTTAGTAAATTAAATTACAAAGAAATCTATAAGAACAAACAGGGGCTCAAAAAAGATATTGTTGGGGAAAGTCTCTACAATCTTTTAGATTAAAGTATTAAATAAAACAAATTAGGAAATAATGATAAAAAGGTTTTTCTGTTGTTTTAATTAAAAATTTCAAAACATTTGTTGAGTCAAACTTTTTCATCTTATGTTAATAAAATAATATTTTTTAAATGATCAGAAAATATCCTGCTGGATGGATTTGCATTTATATATATATATATATATATATATATATATATATATATATATATATATATATATATATATATATATATATATATATATATATATATATATATATATATATATATATATATAAAAATATAAATATAAATATATATATATATATATGTTCTTTTTATTATTATTCTTTTTATTATTCTTTATTTTTTTATTTAAATATTTTGAATTCTAACGGTTCCTTTATAATTGTGCAATTTTTTTGTTTTTATGTATACTATATAATTTTTCTAAAGAATTTCAACATATTTTGATTTATTTTTTTATGTGAATTAAGATTTCATACATTAACAGCAAGAAAATGGTTTAGCTCATATTTAATTGAATAATAAAGTTTTTATAATGATTTATAATTAGAAAAGGAAAAAGTAGAAACTGACTGAGGAAGAGTTAAAAAATTAGAAAACAAGAAAATTAAACTCTGAAAATAAAACAAAAGGAAAATAAAAAAAGTTTTTGACAGCCTAAAATAATTAATTTTTCAAATAATAAATATATATCTAGAAAATAATAATTATAGATATAATATAAAAGAATTATTAAATTAATGTAAGAATTAGAATAAAAAGAAAATAAAGCGCGAGATTAAGACAAATAAAAAGGATAACGTAATAAAAGTAACATTTTATAACTCACACCTAAATCGAAATCCCAAACCTTGGCTACATGTATCTATATACATATTTACGAAAAGAGTATTTTGTATTATTTATAAATCATGTTCATCAGGTATTTAAACCATATTTTTAAAAAAGGTTAAGTTCTGAAAAACGTTTTTAGCGTTGAGACGGAAAAGGAGCTGGATTTGCACTTGGACAATATGTTGCAGGGCTATTTTCCATCTGCTAATATAATATTTGGGCGATTATTTTATAAAAAAATTTTGTTTAAATTTATTTCTCCTAAGTCTTATTTAGATATCTCTTCAAGTTTTATTATTATTAATATTCACTGTTTATTATTATTGACATATTGCTAAGTTTTACTGTTTAATATTAACTTAATATGTTTTGTTAAGCTTTGCTATTTGTTATTTAGATGTCTCGATACCATTCACCTTCTCCAGAAGTTGCTATCAAAACAAAATTAGTTCCCAAAAAAAAAGATGCAAGTTTAGTAGCAACCAGTACCACAAGTATGCCAAATGTTTCATCTTCCTCTTTGGTTAGTTCTGTATCATCAGCAAATCAGAGATCAAACGATGTTGTTGACGTTAAGGAAAGAACTTGTAGGTGTTTTTAAAAGATTTCTATATTTCACTCATATTGTTATTTATATTTTATGTAATTGTTATTTGCGTTTTAATTGTTATTTAGATTATGCAATTGTTATATAATAATTATATAATTTAAATATTTTTTAAATTAAACAACTATTATATAACAATTAAAAAATTCTTTAAATGAACAGTAGTAAAAGTGTTTCAACATTTAGCTTCCAAGCAAGAAAGTTCTTCTAAAGTCAGCTCTATTACTAAATCAAAAACCAGTAGAAAAACATTGTCAGATAGATTCTCTGAATATGAATCAAGTACAAAAAAGAAAAAGGAGGAAGAAGAAGAAAATGAGAAAAAAAGACTCGAAGAAGCAGCAACATTAAAACAAAAGACTAAAGGCACAGTTTTTACAATTCAGCTCCCTTCAAAAATAACTTCAAAATACCCTAAAGAATCTAAAAAAGTAACAGAGAATAGAGTAACTGAGTCGAAAAAATTAACAGAATCTACACAGAAAATAGTGACACTTATTCCAGGTAAGCTATTTTATGCGATCTTTTTGGTGTCATTAACACTTTTTGTAGCCGGCTTGTCAATCAAGTATCGTTAGTTCCCCCCCCCCTCCTCTCCGCCTCTCCTACTCTCCTCGCACATTTTAAGGAAAAAGGTGCTGTCAGAAGTATCTTTAAATGATTTACCCTTAGCAATTGCGTTGTTTTATGTGTTTTTTACTAGCTCAAGGAAAGACTTTGGACCGCAAGAAGCAATCAACTTCAATATTTGATCGCCTTGAAAAACCGCCTATTTTAGTTCAGGTAAATTACTGAATAGTTTTCAGATTTTGGTCTTGTAATTGTAAATTTTGGATGAACATAGAGTTATTTTTTTTAGGCTCAACAACCTACAACAAATAAATCCGCTGTTTTCAATCGCCTCGGTTCAACGAACAATGATTTTTCGACTTCGGCCTCTGTCGAGGCTTCGTCAAGTCGTGTTTTAAAAAAGTCTTTGAGCGTTGCTCCAACTAAATTAATACATTCTGTTGAATCGGGAAGCGTTTTTGATCGACTCGGGAAGAGATAGAAAAGTTTTTTAAATTAGCATAATATGGGATATTAAACTTCCTTGATTTTCCAGCCTTTCTCGTCATTTAATTTCTCGTCATTTGATTATTAATTTATAATTAAGACGAGAAAGATGAGTATTTAAAGTTTTTAACTTGAATGATGTTAAAATTTTTAATACCAGAAAGTTTTTTAAAATATAAATTATCATCCTTTAGAATGAATTTTGTAATATGTTTATGACATCTGTACGCAAAATTTTTAATTTTTAAGTCAATTTTTGCAGAGTTATATTTTAGTATCTGTAAATTTTAATACAATATTGTTAGTTTTAGAAAAGTTTTTAAAATTTTTAAATAAACACGCCGACAAATTAACAAATATTTTGTCGAAATTCTAAAAATAAACGCAAACCTCTCCGATTCCGATGAGAATCAAAAAATTATCTTTTTTTTTTTATCTTTCTCTGTTTTAATATAATATAAGATTTTACAACTTCGTAATATAAAATTTCAATAAATAGAATAAGTAAAACAGATAGGGGCTCAAAGAAGATGAGGATGACAGTACGTTATCGCAATCTTTTCATAGAGCCCCTATAACAAGATTTCAAAAAAATATCGTAATATGTTACAATATGCGTAATAAAATTTCAATAAAATATCGTAATAAAACGCGTAATTCGCTAATAAAATTGATAAGCAACCAACAAAAGTAGAAATAAAACAAAAACAGATTTATGAGAAATTATTCAAAGTATCATTAACCAAAAACGTTTCTTATATTTTAAAAATTTCTTTTTTTGTTAAAAACTTGTATGAACTTAACGAATTTACCGTACCTTTGAATCCTTTTTGAAAAGTATTCCATACTTTTGGACCTCGATATAGAATGCTGTACTCTGAATATTTGTTTATTATCCGAGGCAGTTTATATGTGTTGGACATATTCGCTCTAAGATTATAGCTATCATTTTTATTTATATTAAACTTGTTATTAAAGCTTATAGGAGAGATATTGTGATTATAACGATACATGAAAATTAAATGCTGGTAGATATTTATTTCAAACACATTCATCATTTTCATATCTTTCATTAAGGGCTTAGCGTTTTCACGCCTGTTTTTTGAGTAAATGATTCTGCAGGCATGTTTTTGTAGACTATAAATTTTTTTAATCTTTGCCGCTTGAGTACTTGCCCATAAAATGTTTGCATAGCTGATGAAGCTATGAATTAGCCTAAAGTAGAATAATTTAAGACTATTTTTATTGACGTAGGAGCGAACTAGAGATGGGAAACGAACCGAACCCGAACCGAACTAGAACCTTATCTACGACAGAACCGAACCTAACCCGAACTTTCGTTGTTACTAAACCGAACCGAACCTGAACTTTAAAACTGTTGTGAACAAACCGAATCAAACCAACTGTTCTTGCCCTAACCAAGCTAAATAGAGGCTTGAAAAAGTGAAAATTTTGCAATTCGCACATCACTACAATACATAACATGCTATATTACCTAATGTGTAACATACATAACATAATTCATTACCTAATGTATAACATACCACGAGTTTAGAATTATTTTGTTCTATCTCTCATATTAAGTGTTGGAAGAAAATGAGTTAGTAATTTTAGTAATTAATAATTACTTTTAAAATATATTTTAATTTTTAAATTTCTTCTAAATTATTTGTTTAAATCAAAATTATTTAAAGCATAAGTTATTATTTCTTTAAAAACTAGCTAAAATTTTAAGTAATTTTCACTTTTAGAAAAAAATGAAAAATTTTCTCCCAACGTTTAAAATGGGAAATAGAACAAAATAATTCTAACCTCGCGATAAGTCTACAATTCATAACATTACCAACCAAAATCGAAATGTTGTTTCTAAACATTTGCAATATTGAGGTGTTGTTAATGTTCTGAGTTTTTATTCATATCTTAGTAAATTAATGATTGCAATATTTACATAATATTGTAGTAATAATGAGTAACAGTTAATTAACTCGTAAATGGACTAAAAAAGTGTTGGAGAAATTGATAACAGACGGAGCGGCTCGCTTAGTACCTGCATCATGGACAAAGAGTGAATGCTGGACATGCTTCCGTTGCGTTGAAGTTGGGGATGAGGTTTGTAGCTATACTTACTGCATATAAAATTATTTAGTTTTATAAATATTTCAATAAATCAATAATCACCTGCATCTCTCAGGCATTGCATATTGCACACAATGTCAAACTGAGCAGCATTCAGGTTTGATAATTAGTTGAATATCAAATGCTAAATAGAGTCAATTGACCTTAGTTATAATACACTTTATTTGATTTTTGTATAACTGTGAGTAATCATGTTATGATCAACAGGTTGTCAAGGAGTTTGCCGTTTGTAAGCAGTGTGGATTATGGTTGTCTGTGCCAATTGGTCATACTACAAAGACATAATACATCACACATCAATAAGATCAGTTCAGAACCTGGACAATTAAAAATGACAAGCTTTTTACCTAAAAAGACAGAGGTTAATAAATATAGTTTGCGGATCTTGCTTTTTCCTATTTACTGTTTTAACTTTTCACTTGCTACCATTGATAGCAAAATATATTTGTTACAATTTGTTAGCAATATTTTAGAAATACAATGTTTTTTGTAGTACAAAAAAAAAAGGCCATTATGTATTGCTATGTGTTTAATGTCTATTGTTTATTGCTTTATACTTTACAGGTTCCTAAACACATTTGTGAATATGCTCAACGTGCAGCCCTTTACATGATTGCAAAAGACATTCAGCCATTCTCGTGTGTTCAGGATGATGGGTTCCGTCACTTTGCTCAAACAATGATTGATATTGGATCGAAGTATGGATCAGTGAAACTTGAGGATATTACGTGTGATCGAACAACGCTGTCTAAGACACTACTACCAAAGTTCTACAACGAATGTGTTCGAAAGCTGAAAGACGAACTTGCTGGGGTTACTCATATCGCAATAACAACTGATCACTGGACCGATGACATTCTAAAATACTCTTATCAAACATTTACAGCACATTACATTAACAGCAGTTATTGCCTTATAAGTAAGTGTGTTGGATTGTTTGAGTTTAGTGAGTCTATGACTGGCATTGCCGTAAAAGCAAAGACAACTGAAATACTTAAAAAACTTTTCCCTCAGACTATAAAAAGTGACAATTTGGTATTTGTGACTGATAATGGGAGTAATATGAAGTCGGCTTATCGCAACGATGTTAGACTTAGTTGTGCAGGTCATTACAATTGTCACATGACAATGTGCCGACGTCCCCTGATGTATGGCCAATGCTTTTTTATCTTCGATCAGTCTGTAAGATCAATGGTTCAGACAGCGACAGTATGCGTGATTTGAAGGCAGTTTTTCTGTCCAGTTTGAATGAAAAGTATGTTATTCATCCTTTGCACAAGCTATCAACACTTATTGTTCCTTCTTACAAATACTTGTCTTTTGTCAACACAGACGATCGCAATTTTGTTTATTCAGAAATGCGTAGTATGGTGGACAAAATTATTTCTTCTTCACCAAATCAGGTGATACGAAAGGACTCAGGCAATACAGATATAGACAGCTTTAGTGAATGCAGTCATTCAGATAAGCTGCCTCCTGCAAAGAAGAATAAAGCTGATCTTGAATCGTATGATTTGCTGGCAGACTTAAAAACAGTTGCCACTCCATTGTCTAAGGCCGACAGTAATGACACAAGACATGAACTTGACAAATACTTGGCACTGCCCGTGACAGCGTGTGATGCATTGCAATTCTGGAAAGACAATGACCGTGAACATAAGCTTCCGACGATGGCATTGATTTGTAGAAAGTTGTTGGCTATTCCTGCTACAAGTACTGCCAGTGAAAGAGTGTTTTCAGTGTGTGGAGTGACGATGAGTGAGCGCAGGGCTTGCCTAAACCCAGAAACATTGGAAATGCTGATATTTCTCAAATACAACATGCAGCCCTGATTACTAGACTGACAGTAGGCTACTTAAGCTACCGTTATCTGTGTTCAGAAAGTTACTGCTTTAATGTTTTGTGCACTTTAACTGCAGCTATTAGCAACTGCATTGTTTTTTGAACTTTTGAAGTTGCAGTATAAAAGCATTGCAAATTATTCTTATTCAAGTTATTTGCAATGCTTTAACTACTTAATATTACTTTAATTTATTTGTGTTTTATCATTGTGGATGTAAAGCTTTGTAACTAATAAAAAAACAGTTGCGTTGATACCGAACCGAACCGAACCGAACCCGAACTGTGCTTAAGACCGAACTGAACCGAACTCGAACATTAGATATAACCGAACCGAACCGGACCCGAACTTTAAAAAAAGGGTTCGATTCCCATCTCTAGAGCGAACTCGATACATCAAACCTATTATTTTAATGATTTTTGACTGGATATATATTATATGTGGAAGCCAGGATAATTTTTCATCAACAATGATTCCTAAGAATCTTATATTGGATTGCTTATTTACTAGTATATCTAACAAAGCATTCAATAAATTGTCGTAGCGTAACTAAAAAATGTTTTGTCTAATACAAATACCAAGATTAGGTACTGACGTTTTTACTTGATAGATATTGGCGCGTTTACTTTATAAATAGAGTTGCTATATACTTTTCAGAAAAAATAAGGAAATTTTCTTACAAAAACGAGAAAATACGGATCAAATTTTATTGTCCAATTTCTGCATTATAAACATTCCATTGAGTAATTTACTGCTCGCCGATATTTAACGAAATAAATCATTTTTCAACAAATACTGATATAATTTTCTGCAGTTAAAGGAGTAGTTCATTTTCACTTGTAGTAAACTTTTAATAGTTTTCCACTTTAAGTTTACTTCATCCGTCCACTACTCCTTACACAAAGAAAATATGCGCTCCATTGCTTCATTTGATGTTGGTCTGGCAAAAAGGATGAACACTAATCGTTTTAATGTAACAAAATCTGAATCCGCTTTTGATCCACTGATAAAGTAATAAAGTCTTCAGAAGCAGATTTTATGAATTTGTTCAGTAAGCTTGTTTCATCAAATAATAAATCTTATAAAGCGATATCTGAAACCAAAAATTCAACAGTCTGCCGAACCTTTTCATATTCAACCGGTTGTACTTTATATTCAACCGGTCGTTATTGCAGTAGTAGCTGGATAATCCGAAATCACTTCTTGTAATAGTTCAAGGCAGTAGCATAAAAATTGTCAAATTCAACTTTCATTTGAGTGATTACGCATGAATTTTTTTATAAATTTAATTTGCTGGCTTTTGCACCGTAAAATTTTTCAGGGATCTTTCTTCAAGTTTTTGCTCTAAATTCTGAACGGCAACCAACATTTCTGGCTGAAATAAGTCTTTTTCTAGAATAAGAATGGTTCGCTAGAAAAGGGGCAATGAACTATGCAAAAACAAAAAAATAAACTTCATTAAGACCATCACTGAAAAAGTTTTCTAAAACTTTTTTGATATCATCGGTAGATACAGCTAATGATTTAAGTGCATTCCAAAATTCCAAAACTTTTTTGATTCGAGGATAAAGAGTTAACCTAAGATATACGGGAAGCATAATTTGAAACCCTATACAATTTTAGAATAGACAGAAATATGCGCAACCTGATTCGCTGATTTTGAAAGAGAGGCATGTGCGTATTTGTTATAAATTTTTTATTGAGTATACTTCAAGGAAAAGGATTATTTTTTATTATTATTTGCAATTTATTTATAGTTGGCACTTTTACATAGAAGTTAAGTAACTCTATATTAGGCTTATTAAAGTCAACTCAAAAATTATTTTAAAAAATTCAAGAAAATACTTAATAAATCAAAAGCAAATTTCAAAATCAAAATTTAAAATAGCGAGTTATTTAAAATTTGCATAAATTAAACATGCGACTTTAGTTTATTTTGCCATTAAAAATGTTTACAATGTACAAACAATATAAAAAAGTACAATAGGCTATATATATATATATATATATATATATATATATATATATATATATATATATATATATATATATATATATATATATATATATATATATATATATATATATATATATATATATATATATATATATATATATATATATATAGTATCGGACAAAACGAGTGAAACCAAATAATGCTAATTTAGTTTCTTTATATAAAAGTGCTGCATTTTTTCAGTTTGGAGAAATAACTATGTAACTGTTTAGAGACAAAGTTCTTCAAGTTTTATTCATCACAAAGTTCATTATTTGTACACGAAAATTAATAAATTAATTAAAAGTATTAAAAAAAGTTGATTTCTTTCTGGACAAAGAAAGTGCAACTCGACAAAATGTTAACCAAGCTGTATTTTGCTATCAATATTTTGTGGCGAATCTTTTGTTGTCGATCACAGCCTTGCATCTTCGAGGCATAGATTCGATCAGGTGATCAATGAAACTTTGTGGAATCGCTGCCCAGGCCTTTCGGATTTGTTCAAACAGTTGGTCCTTATTACGAACACCTTCACGATTAATTCTGCGGTTAACGATCTCCCACAGGTTCTCGACAGAGTTGAGATCCGGAGATTGAGGCGGCCAATCCATCACCGATAGGTGGTTGTATTAAAACCACTGCTTGACTACTTTTGCAGTGTGTTTCGGATCGTTGGCTTGCTGAAAAACCCATTTTATTGGCATATTCCATTCAGCATGAGGTAACATAATATCTTTCAGGATATTTTTATACATGAAACGGTCCATTATTCCATCGTTTCGATGTATTGGACCTAGACCGTTAGCAGAAAAACACCCCCAGACCATTACATTGCCTCCACTATGCTTCACGGTCTTGATGGCAGTAACGTAAATCGAGGCGTTTTCCGGCCGGTCGACTTACACGGCAAATGCCATCGCTCCCAATGATGTTGAACTTCGATTCATCACTGAACAGGACAGTTGGCCATTTCTGCACATTCCAGTAAATATGAGATGTAGCAAACAGGAGTATTTTCTTCTGGTTTTTTAGTGAAATCAGCGGTTTTTTTGCAGGGCGTCGAGAAAACAATCCGGCTTCAACAGCACGTCGTCTGATTGTTCGGTCCGATACAGGCAGCTCTAATTGCTTTTGTATCTTATATACTGATGATATCCAGGGATCCTTCTTGACGGATCTGACGATCATAGAATCCTCTCTAGAAGTGGTGGAACGCGGTCTTCCACCTTATCTGCTGTTATCTGCTGCCAATTTCCCCGTAGAACGATAATTGAAACATAGTCTTGATACGGACCATTTTTTCACGCAATATTTATTGGAAATACTTTTTTGTGACATTCCACTTACGTAATCGCCAACAATTTTCTTTCTTAGTTCCAATCCAAGACTGTCGGGAGCCATTTTTGCACTTGAAGTCATAAAAATAATAAAAAATAAATAATCACGCTTCTCAAGGCTTACCGTGTTACATTTACCTTGTGATGATACAATAATGCTCTGTGGAACACAACGTCTTGGATGGATGTGGACTGTATTGATGTAATGAAACACTTGTTGTATTTCACTCCTTGTATAGATGTTCTTCGATAAAACACTTTGATAAAACTCACTTCGATAAACTGTCTTGATAATACTGACTGATTGACTTCCATATACTGACTGAATTACATGTCGATTTACATGTCTCTTATATAGTAAAATGAACCTGTGTGAACCGGTGCTGGAAGATTCTAGATGCTTCTTTTCGATGCTTCTGGAAGCTTCTGAATGCGTCAGGATGCTTCTGAATGTTTCTGGATATTTCTGGATGCTACTGGATGCTTCCAGATGCTTCTTTTGGAAACTTCTGGAAGCTTCTGCATGCTTCTGGAAACTTCTGGAAACTTCTGGAAACTTCTGGATACTTCCTTTAGTTATTAAAAAACTTCCGAGACGTTGAAACGGACCAGACTTAAGAAAATGAAACAAACCAAAATTGTTGCACTTGTTTTGTCCGCTGCAAAATGGCACTTGTCAACGAAATTCTGCCTGTGTGCTGTCACCTGTCAGCTGATTGGTCATGTCATGGCATGCTATGACTCCAGACTCCTGAACTGTTTGCTGTGGTAGTATAGTTCGTTTCGTTTTTAAGACATGTAAAATTAGGAACACTTTTTAGCATTGGTCGATGTTGGTTGCAAATGTTTTGTCCAATACTGTATATATATATATATATATATATATATATATATATATATATATATATATATATATATATATATATATATATATATATATATATATATATATATATATATATATATATATATATATATATATATATATAATATATATATATTTTTTTCAAAATAATTCGAAACTAAAATGATAAAATTTCTGTTGCAATATTATATAATATATCATAGAAAATTGTAGGTAACTTCAAAAGTAAATATTTTCAATGAAAGTATGATAAAGAAATTGAAATTCCTAATATTGACTTTGTTCTTTATAACTTTATAAACCCAATGTCTTTGACATAGGTCTTGCATAATTTGCAGAGACAGTGTTTTGGAATCCAATTGTTACAAAGGATGTAAAGAAGCCAACCAAGCGGAACGTTTGAATTAAGCAATGTATATAACATGTGGCATAAGCGCCAATAAACGATGTTCATCAAACAACATGTTTTACAAACTGGGACGCGTCTAGCGTCTAAGAAATATATAAATAGAGTTACCTATGGTAGTGAGAGAGAGAGATGGAAGTTACATAGTGGTACTCGACGATAATTGGTCTAGAGAGTTAGAGTTAGGGGAGTGGCATAGTGGTGCTTGATGAACAATCATATTTTACTATTTTATATATGTACAGTGGCGAGCAAAATAATAGGTGCTAACCAAAAAATTAACAAATACGAGAATATCTTTGAAACAAATAAAATAAAATTTTGAATAATTATTAGAACTTTTATTTTATTACATAAATAAACAGAAATTAATAAAAATTAAGTTATTAAATATATATAATATATTTTAATTTTAGAAAAATAAATTCCACACCGAGCAAAATAATAGGTGTAAAATAAAAAATGAAGATGGAAGTCAATAGGGTCGCAAATTATTAATAGTTTGTTGCATACCCTTTATTTTTAAATACTTCCGTGCATCTTGACGGCATTGAATCCACTAGTTTTCTGCAAACTTCTACAGGAATGCTGTACCAAGCCTCCTGGAGCATCATCCACAGTTCATTTCTATTTTTTGGATTTTGTCCAGAAATTTTAAGTTTTAACTGCCTCCATAAATTTTTAATAGGATTTAGATCCGGTGACTGAGGTGGCCATTCTAAAACTTTTACATTATTGGTCTTAAACCACTCTTTCGCAGCTTTGGATGTATGTTTTGGGTCGCAGTCCTGTTGGAAATGCCAAATTATCGGCATATTTTCTTCGGCAAGTGGCAACATGACATTATTTAGTATGTCTACGTATGTATATTGGGTCATAATATCTTTGATCCAAAAAAGTGGCCCCACACCGTACTAGGAAAAGCAACCCTTCACCATTATATTTCCTCCGCCGTGTTTCACTGTTTTCGCAGTGAATCGAGGTGAAAGTTCTTGCTTTGATGGTCTTCTTACATGCTGTTTTCCATCAGAATTAAATAAATTAATCTTAGTTTCATCACTCCACAAAATATTACGGCATTTTTTGGTCATATCTGGTCCCCGCCAAGCAATATGATTTTTTGCAAAAATTTTTCTTTTCATAATGTTCTTTCTACCAAGTAATGGTACTTTCCTCGGAGTTCGAGCTGGCAACTTACTTTCTAAAAGCCTTCTTCTAACTGTCCAAACACTAATATTTTCACTAATTTCATTTAAAATTTTTGTTGCTTGAATGGGTCTTTTTTTGAAATAATTGTAATGTGATCATCCGTACGCTGACGCGTTTTGTGTGGTCTTCCTCTATTCTCAGGTGATTTTTCGGGTTTTAAGGCATTTGTAACTTTATT
Source organism: Hydra vulgaris (assembly GCF_038396675.1). NCBI lineage: Eukaryota > Metazoa > Cnidaria > Hydrozoa > Anthoathecata > Hydridae > Hydra > Hydra vulgaris. The sequence continues at coordinate 34,522,212 of NC_088928.1, forward strand.
TTGAGAACATCCCATCGTAACTGAAATTTCCTTGTAAGTTTTTCCTTGTTATCTTAAATTTCTAATAAGTTTTCTTTCTATCGCTGTGCAATGTTTTCCTCGTCCCATTTTATATCTAATTCTAATTCAATACAAATATGATATGTTATTATTTTATATAAGTTGCATAAATATTGACCTTACCTTTATATCAACAACAAATAAAAATAATAAAATGTTTTTAATCCTACAGCAAACAGGTTAAAATAAACACACACCTATTATTTTGCTCCACCAAATTTGTAGGTTAAATATATAAATAGGGTATTCCCCTCATAAATTTGTAAGAAATTGGAAATATACTGCTTTCAGTTATAATAAAATAAGCATAGTTTGTGTAGCAATCAGTTCCTAGATGTCACTTTATAAAATATACTGTAAAATGTCAATTTAAGTGAAATTTATTATTCACACCTATTATTTTGCTCGCCACTGTAGATGTGTTAATAATATATTCAGGAAACGATATCAAGTTCAGACTTATAGTTTGTATATATATTTAAATGCAAGTTAAAGGTTGTTTTACTAATAATAATATGATATTTATCTGGATAAGCTTTCAGACCATTTATTTCAAACCATGAAGAAAATTGATATGCAACATTTTGTAAGTCACTCACGACAGACTTTAAGTCATTTTTTTACAAGGAGTGTTATCGTCAGCGTATCCTGTAATATCAATATTAAGTAAAAATAGAAATAGATTGCTTACGAAGGTATTAAATAGTAACGGATATAAAATTGAGCCTTGTCGAACGCCAAACAAAATATTAGAGTAAGAGCTATATCGATCATTTATTTTTACTCTCTGTTTTCTGTTACTAAGATACGTTTGAATGAGCTTTAATGCGTTTTTACTGAAGCCATACTGTATTCATTTAATTTAGCAATAAGCAAAGCATACAAAATCCAATCAAAAGCTTTAGAAAGTTCAGTAAGCAAAGCCCCAAAATGTCCTTTTTTTATTTATGCATTTTCTCCATTTCTCAGTCATAGTTATAAAGTATTGTTAAGGGCACGGATTTTAAAAAAACCGTATTGGTGTTTAGAAAATATGTTAAAATTTTCTAAACACTAATTATATACGTTTAATAGATTTGGTAGTATATTGATAGATCGGTAGTTGTTTTTATCAGTTTTTTAACGTTTTTTTATGTTTGAACAACCAAAGCTCTGTAAAAACAATAAAAATTAATTTTAGTTATAAAAAAGAGTTTTTTCAAACTATCAGAACAAACAAATTCATTTTTGTTTATAAATATTAGGAAAATATGTAAAAATACACAAAGTCCGTTTTTCCATTTTTGGGCAAATTCGGCCAAGAGTACAAAAAGCTCTGTTAAAACCGAAAAAATTAACTTTAGTTAAAGAAAAAGAGATTTTTCAAACTGTCTGAGTGAACAAATTCATTTACATTTGTAAATATCAAAAAAATGTGTAAAAATTTCAGGTCTAACTCCCCGAATCCAGGCAATTGAGGCAGTAACAATTAGGGCTTTGTAAAAATAATAAAACTTTAGTTAAAGAACAAGTGCTTTTTCATATTTTCCGAGTAAACAAATTCATGCGCATTTATGAAAACCCAAAATTTATGTAAGAATCCCAGTGCTCGTTTGCCCCATTTGGGGCAAATGGGTCAATGAAATTTCTGTAAAAACCAAAAAAATAAACTTTAGTTAAAGAACGAGAGCTTTTTTATATTGTAAGAGTAAACAAATTCATATACGTTTACAAAAACCCAAATTTTCTGGATAGAATTGACTTTGTAAACCATAGAAATACATTGCGTTGCTTTGTCCAACCACTGTCTGAAACACTCCATGTACTTTCTTCTGGGGCATTTTCAAATTAAAAACTTGAGAGAAACTTGATAATTTTTAATATTCTAAATATGAAATGTGGTGGAGTTACCCATTGCATCGACACAAGCTATTACTCTGATTGTTTCCCGGTTATCTAATGATGACATTGTAGATACTTGACACTTTTTAAAGCAACTATTTTTCCAGGACGATAATCAAACTGCATCCTGGTCTCATCCATATTCTAAATATTTTCGGTTTCTGAAGTAGGTTGTTTTCCTTTAACACATTTTTAAGAATGGAAAAATATTTCGACACTTTACAAACATTCATACACTGATGTCTAATAGCTGCTGTACCTTCTGGTTGACGTCAAGTTAAACCTTTGTGCCTTTTACAGATCCCGCGCCACCATTTTTCTGTAGGAGTTTCATTCTTGAATGCTTTTTATGTTTTAAAGTAAAATTTTTAGCATATTTCAGAAATCGCAATCGACCAAATCCATTTCCTAAAACTGCACAATTATATGCCAAATCGATTAATTTCTTTTCTTCTTCTTCATCTAAAATAGTTGGATGTCCAGGTTTGAATCCCATTTCCATTACTCCAGAAAGTCAAACTTGTAACGAGCTGTGAAACTCAATTTTTAACAGCTTTAATTGGTGATATCATCAGTTCATTATTCCATAAACGGTATTTTCTGCGTTTGCTTCTCTGTTTTTTTCAATTTTTTTAGTTTTATTATTGTTTTTCCATTCTAAAGTAAAGTGCAAAAAAAAAAACCACGAAAATTTAATTATAGAATGGTTATGGCTGTCTAAAAATAAATGTCTATGTTTCTACGATTATATCGTATACATGTATGAAGTAATTTAAGTTGCTTATTCTCTTTCTCTCTCTGTATATATATATATATATATATATATATATATATATATATATATATATATATATATATATATATATATATACATATATATATATATATATATATATATATATATATATATATATATATATATATTTCTGATGGTTTGTATTTTTTATGCATATTTATATATATATATATATATATATATATATATATATATATATATATATATATATATATATATATATATATATATATATATATATATATATATATATATATAAATATATATATATATATATATATATATATATATATATTTATATATATTTTTTATTATTTAACTTTTATTTCGCTGATTAAACAATATTACAATTTTTCATATAAAATAAATAACATCGTAAACATAAAAAACCTTTATAAAAAACGTTTTTAATCTTTTTAATTTATAATATATATATATACTGTAATAATCAGTCAGGGACTCAAAGAAGGTAAGGATGATGCGTTTATCATCACAACTTTTTCATAGAGCCCCTTTAGTCACTCGTTGAAATAAAAATAAAAAAACACTTTAATTTTTAAAGAAAAATTAAAAATTTAATAAAATTAAAACACATAAGAAGAAGAAAAAAATAAAAAATAAACAAAAAGAAAAAATACAAAAAAATCTGAAAACAAATACTGTAAACTATAATATATATGTCAGGAATTAAGGAGATGCAATTTAGTTTGTTGTTTAAACGATGAAATGTTTTTTAGGTCTTTAATATTTTTATTTTGGAAACGATTCCATATTGATGTACCACGGTTTGTAATTAGAAAACTTGACTGCTGTGATTTAATTTTTCCTAGTTGATAGTTGTTCCTGGTATTTGAACGCAGATTATATTTTTCAGAAAATGATATAAGAAAGTTATCTGAAAAAACGCTTGGTTGAAGATTGTTTTTATATTTATGCATAAAAATTATTATCTGTAATGTGTTAAGTTTTCTCATTTAAATATATATATATTTATATATCAGTGTTTAAGTGATTAACTTTAAAAACTATGCATTTCATGCATGGCCAGAATGGCCAAAAAAAATGAACTATTGAACGTTATAATATTTATCAAATTTAAAAAAAATGTTCTCAAAGCAGTTAACAAGTCAATAAGTACTTTAAACTGCATATTTATAAATCATAAAGTCTAAATATTGTATTTTTACTATAAAGCCATCAACACAACCCTGCATTAAAGATTTTTTTGAAAATCGGCCAGAATAAGGACGCAGCCAGATATAGGTCAGTTTATCCAAAATAATTAGCTATGTAGGTTAATGATATATTATATAAACTACACCTTTTCAAGATGTAATTGAGAACTTGAAAGTTTTAATTAAGAAAAGTAAGATGTAATTGAGAAATACAATATTTAATTTAGAAGTCGCAATATGTAATTAAGAAACACAATATGTAATTAAGAAATTTTAAAATGCAATTGAGAAACCCAACATGTAAATAAGAAATCGTAATATGTAATTTGAAAAACAAAAGTTGTAATTAAGAAATCGTAATATATAAATAAGAATACGCTATTTGTAATTGCGAATTCAAAGTAAGCTTAAAGGCCATTATAAAAGATTTTCTTGGACATGCATTTTAATAAGTTAATAATATCAAATTTAGCATTTGTATGCACCAGCAATACAGTAATACAGTAATGGAATTGAAAGATCGTTGTGCTCTTTGTCAATACACTATGAATAGAAAGTCTGTTATTAAATTGAATCCGTGCCAGCATTTATTTCACCAAATTTGTTTACAACCACTTCTGAAACAACCAGAACCATCTTGTCCAATTTGTAGACATAAAATACATACAACTGAACAAGTTGAAAGAAAACATTATGTTTTATCTTCATCGAATTATAGAAGAAGAGTAATTAAATGTGCTGAGCAAAACGACGATTGAGTGACTCTGGCGCAAACTTTAGGTGCCAAATATAAGACAGCATACAATTGGGTCCGCAGCAGAAATTTAAATTTTATTGGAAGAGGTGGTTTCAAACCAAAAAAATTAACCAATGATCAAATCGAAGAAACACTAATCAGTTGACATTGGTGGCCATTAAAACAAGGATATTAAGACGATTTAATATTAGCGTCAGCACAACCACAATTGCCAATAACCTCGAAGGCAGACTATTTTCATTTAAAAAAGTGCACAAGAAGCCTACTACAATGAATAGTAATGAAAACAAACAAAAAGAACCTCAATTAAATTTTTCACAAACAAAAATAAAAGAAAGTTTCAATTGACATCCAAAAAGATTTTTCCAGTTACCGCCTAAACCTCAAATGCCTTTTTCATGTTTTTTTATATTTTATTGATATAATATTATTATTTCCAGCCTTAAATTGCAAAGTATTTTAGGACTACAAAATTAAAAATACAAAGAACTTTGTATTCTTTATACTTTTCTCAATTACAACTCTTATCTTCTCATTTACATCCTACGATTTCTTATTTACAACTTTCATTTTCTAAATTACATCTTAAGTTTCTTAATTGCAACTTTCAAGTTCTCAATTACATCTTGAAAAGGTGTAAACTTCTAACTTGCGGAATTTTATAGGATAAAAAATGAAGCCGCTTTTTTTGTTTATAACAATAATCCGCCATGCGTAAAAAGGACGAAAGCTGAAGCCGAAGTGTATATAAAATTTAAAAATCCAAGTCAAAAGTTCCCAATAAATTAAAGATAATTCAAAATCAAATTTTAATAATTATAAAATACTTATAAAAGTTTTTTTATGTTTATTAAAAAGTTTTTTAATTCATAAAAATGCTTCAAAAGCGTCTGTCATTTTACTTTTCTATTCTAAACTTTAATCCCTGTTAAATCGAAAAAAAATTAAGGAATCTTAAATTATTATTTTACAAGTATTATCATTTCCGCTTAACACTTTTACATAAATAGTATTTAAATTTAAAATATATTTACTTCATTTAAGAAAAGAAAAGTTAAAAATATTTTTTTACAAATTTAATTCGCCATTTGTACAAAGGGCAAAAAGCGGCTTCACTTTTCGGATCGAAGTTAGACATCTAGTTACATAATATAACATTGATGTAGGTTGAACGGCATAATATTGGCATCAAGAATAATATCGAAAAATAAATAAAAAGTGTTTTTTTTTTAATTGTTAAGTCCAGATATAAAAAACAAATTAGTTTAAAAACAAAATGTTGTTAAATAAGCTAAATAATCTTTTAATGTGCTAGAATCCAAAAAAAAGCAATTTAAAACAGTATATGTACTTGTTAAAAAGTGTAAATAAAATAAACTATAGAGAAAACGACTTGAAATCTTTTAGCTTCTTTTTTAAGAAACTTTGAAGAATAACCTCCACAGATCAACACTTTTTTTTAATTTTTGAAAGTGAAATATAACTGGCAATTTGGTTTGAAATTAGATAGCATTAACATAATTCCCGAAAAAGTTGCCGAAAAATTCGGCATTATTTATATATTCTGAACTTGCCACACGGAAAAAGTCACGTGACTGAAGTGTTTAACCTAGTATTGGTAAAACATTTACATTTTTTAATGCACATTTACATTTTTTAATACAAGAGGTTTATAGCCTCAGTTCCGTTCCGTAAATTATCACAAAATTGTTTAGTAAGATAAAATGTTTAGAACATAAATTAGTAATAAATTTAGCCAGGAAAGATATTTAGCGTTAAAAAAACTTTATATCGGAGATTTTATATCAATATATATATATATATTTTTTTGCTCGTTTACATTTGTCGTATTTTACAAACAAAGAAACAAGGCATCTGAAAGAAGATCATAATGATCTTATCATCAGAACCGTTTACAGCTTTAGACATTTTACAGCAAAACAAAAATAAATAAATAAAAAATTTCAGTAAACGGTGTAAATAAATCTGACGATGCTATATAAATAAAATAAAATTTCGTGTAAATAAATCTGACGTTACTATATATTGAATCTATATCATTTATATATAGGATAAAAACAAAAATTAAAACGTTTTATAAAGCATATTTTACAATAAAATAAAAGTTCTAAACAAAAATTACAAACTATCAATTAGACGTACTTGACTACGTCATCAATAGATAAAATAAATTTTTTCAGTTTATATTTGAAAGTGGGATAAGTGTGAAATATATCAAAATTTGACAAAACATGCTTCTGACGGCGGTAAAGACATTGTAACTTACTTTTTTCTGTGCTTCCCATACAATATTTATGCAATATTTGCATATTTATTCAATATTTGCATAATTATGCAATATTTGCATAATTTAAATAGCTATGTATAAATGAGTAGTAGAGTTGGGTTAAACTTTTTTTACTTAAATATGTTCTGGATTTATATAAAATTCCAATGCTTTTGGAAATTTTTGTGCTAATATAGTCAATATGTGCTTTCCATGTGATGTTTTCATCAAGAAAAACACCCAAAAACTTTGTGACATAGTGTCTTTTTATCTCAGTATCATCAAAAATAATTTTGGGCAAATTTGGGGGTAAATAAGTTTTTTTTGAGACAGGATGGAACAGAATCCATTTTGTTTTGTTACTGTTTAGAGTTAGTTTATAGCATTTGAACCACTTGGATATATTTTTAAGTTGCTCGTTCATGCTTGAGAAGAGTTTGTAAATATCATTATTGGAAAGAAATAAGTTGGTATCATCAGCAAACATGATACTCATTAAATTTGAGGCTTTATTTAGGTCGTTTATATAAATCAAGAACAACAGTGGTCCCAAAATAGAGCCTTGAGGAACGCCACATGAAATATTTAGAAACTCATTAGAATAATTATTATTACTAAAAACAAACTGTTTACGGTTTAATAAATAACTTCTGAACCATTTAATGACTTTGTAATTTACTCCAAAGTATTTCAGTTTTTGTATCAAAATTTGATGATCGACAGTACCGAATGCTTTCGATAGGTCGATGAAAACACCTAAAGTATATTTAGATTTTTCAAAAGAATTTGAAATTTCACGTAAAAATTGGATAATTGCATGTTCCGTAGAATTGTTTATTTTAAAACCAAATTGGTTGACGTATAACAAATTATTAGAATGAAAATAATTGTATAGTCTATTGTACATAATGCGTTCTAGTATTTTTGAAAATGTGCAGAGGACAGAAATAGGACGATAATTACTGATATTTTTTTGATCTCCCTCTTTTAAAATAGGGGTAACTTTTGTAATTTTTAATCGGTTAGGAAATACTCCTTGATGGATAGACGCTCTATATACTTTAAAAAGAATATCTTTTAATTGTTCAAAACATTCTATAACTATATTACCGTTTATGCCATCTGCACCGCCTGCTTTGTTTTTTTTAAGTGATTTGAATGCTCTCTCAAATTTTTGAAAAGATAGTTTTGAATATAATTCGTTGGAACCATTGCAATTATCCATCTGTACTAGAAAATCGATAAATTTTCCTTTGGTAAAAGGAATTTTATTTGCTAGTTTAGGACCGATGTCAATAAAAAATTTGTTAAACTCATGACCTATATCTCTTAGATCACATATACGTTTGTTATCAACAATAATCATCTGGGGGAGAGAACCTGAGCATTTCTTTTGTATACCACTAATTTTGTTCATTACTTGCCAAATGCGTCTTGAGTTATTTTTGAATTTATCTTGGAGTTTTGAGTAGTAACTTTTTTTCAAGTTTTTACGAACTTTTTGAAATAGATATTTGTAATCTTTATATATTTTCTCATTTGAAGATGATTTTGTTTTGAGATATTTTGTATGTCATATTTATGTCAAATTTTGTTTCTCAAACTTTTTCTCAAATCTTCTCAAATTCTAAAAATGTTTACTTTTCTAAACAATTTTTGATAATTTGCAGAGCGGAACTGAGACTATAAATCCGAGTATTAATCAGAGAAGCAACTATTTAAAACGGCGTTGTTACAGTCATAGTAAACAAAATTGGTAAAAAAATGTTTTCTTTTATTATTTTATTTGGAATGTCAGATTTTTTTTTGCATCTTTGAAATTTTTAGTTTGCATATATGTTTTATTTCTTCGTCAACTTTTTTTCGTTTAAATGTGTAAGACGGAGATTTCATATAACTTTTGTATCTTAAATATACTTGGGTGTGTTGAATGTTGAACTATGGAGTCCTCCACTGGCTCAAATGGACATAAAACAGCAACTTCAGTAATAAGTTTTATACACAATTGTAATACAGAGCCGTTGAAATAGCTATTAAATTTATGTGGCACCGTCGTTTCATCCGATATCACGGCGTCACTTTCAACTAATATAATTTTTTTATTTGATGAAGAAGCTTCCTTAAAACAAGGCTATATTGTTTTCCAAAATAACTTTTTGGTTTTTCTTAATAAGCTCACCCAAAAGTGATTTGACGAATATATGCAACTTCAGAAGCATAAGATGTTTCCACTTTGTAAAGATTTAAAAGTCGAGACATGGTCATAATTACTTTATTTAATTCTTTATTAATGAAAAGTGCTTCATTTTTTCTTCTCTATCCTTTTTTTTTTTGAGGCGCGTGTTTATTCAATACCATTAATACGTTGTTTATAAACCATTGCTCAAGAGGTTTTTTTCTTTAATTTATTTCTTTAATTAGGTGACATTTAATTTTGTTATTAACAAAATTTTTATTTAAGTAACTATCTTTCTAGGTTGTTTTGGAAAATAACATTTTATAACCGTTAATATCAACTCATGGAAATCAGATAATTCTATATCTATTGCTGTGGAGTGGCAGAAACTTGAAGAGTTATTAGTTTGAATAAGGTCAATTGTTTTTGAATTGGTTAGGTTTTTAAAACAAGTGGGTTCTTTTATGAGCGATTTTAACTTTTAACAAAAAAATTCTTCCATATACTTGTTGCTTATTTTGGCGTTGAAGTCCCCCATTATAATAAAATGCTCATATTTTCTTTAAAAGTCTAAATTTTTTCCAATATTTTTTCGAAAAATTTTTTTATTAAAAGGTTATAGCAACGTGCGACTAGACATTTTTTTCTTCTAAGATTTATTTTAACAAAGGCATTCAAGGCTATCATCATCACTTAATTTAACCAACATTTGTAAAGGAATATCTATTCTTACACACAGCATTAAACCCCCACCAGTTTTTGTTCGATAGAACCTTTTGGGGTGGCAGTAGCCTTCAATTTGAAACTGGTTTGATGGGAAAGTATCTCAGTTTAAGTTATTAATATTAGTTTTGCCTCGAACTAAATCTTTTAGTTGTTCAAACTTATTCCTAATGGAATTGATGTTAATGTTTCACATTACATCAATAATTACAATCAATAATTACGTAAAATGTAATATTTGCTGCTGATTGTAATTACATTACAATCAGCAGCAAATATTACATTTTACGAGAAACACATTTGTAGGTCTTTTTGAATTTACTTTAACACGTACATTTTTTTCCATTTCTTAAAATTAACAACAGATAAAATATGCGTACGGGAATGGGTCGGTAAGATCAAGGACGTAAAATAAGACCTTATTTTACGTCCTTGGTAAGATTGAATATTAAATTTCAGCAAAATCATAAAGTTCTTTGAAGTTTTTATCGCGCAAAATTTAATCCGTAAAATAACTCAGAATTTTAAATGAAACAGTTTCAGTGTCAATTGAAAACCGTTCACAAGCTTTTTTTGCAGTATTGTGACAAATATATATTTTTTGCAGCATTGTGACAAATATGAGACAAGCTACTGCAATCAGATTTGTTTTCAATGCTTTAGGCTTAGCAAATACATTTTGTTGACCATTTTGATTGGCTCAACCAAAAAAACATTATCAACAGCAAAAGTAATTAAAATAGGAACAAGTTTTTTAAGTAAAATTCTGATGTTTCACCTCGTAAGTTCAATAAAAATCAATTCTGTTTCACCTCGTAAGTTCGATAAAAATCAATTCTGATGTTTCACCTCGTAAGTTCGATAAAAATTATAAAAGTTTGACAACCAAGCCAGCTGTTCCAAAATACCGAATAACTCTAGGAAAATGTTTGATTTACTTGTGATTAGACGAATCAGTGGCTAGAGAAAATGGCAATATAACCAATTCTATTAAAAGTTCTTTGATTGAATTTGGCGTAGAAATATCTTTAACTATATGTTTATATACAGCTATATGTTTATATACTTTGTGTTTGTATTCTATATGGTAATTGCGAAATGTTCTAAAGTTTTTGGAGTAAAAAACAGGTTTAAGTAGTCAATAGGGCTAGAACCTGGTGCAATAATATGTCTTAGGCCATATTTAGCAGTGAAAGTAAAAAAAATGTCTTCTATGCTACAATCATCTTCAAGAACAAAAATCTTATACATCTTTATTATCTCTTTTATCAGTATGTGATGTTAGATATTATATTGATAAACTTGCGGTATCAACAAAAAAACTAAACTTGCACTACTATTAATATTTTCTTTGCTAATAGAGGTTTCTTCATTCATCGAAGTGTTTTCGTTTTCATTCATTTTCACAGAAAAATATTTACAAGTAATATATCAAAAGTAAGAAAAAAATATGCACAACACAGTGGTACCATTTATATTTTATAATACCCGACATTTTTGCAATAAAGGTCATAGTTTTGAAGATTAGCCTTAAAAGTCACAATCGTGGCTCACCGCACTCCAACGGGACAGCCACAGTCAATGGATTAAAAAGACACGGTAGTCAAGAAAAGATATAAAATAAAAGAATTTCGTAATTGTTTAAAATGAAAAAGTAAGGAGATTTTCCGAATAAAGGCAAGGCTCCAAAAGTAAGGACTATCTTTATAGAATGAGGACATATGGTAACCCTATTTATAGATATTAACGTGTTTAATTTATATATATTATCGTGTTTGCTGTAGCTGATTCAATCTTTGGCTAATATTTACTTAAATTAACTAATTTTAATTATTCTTTTTATCATTCACTGATATATAACAGTTGGAAAAAATATATATATAGTGAATGTAGTCTTAATATTTTTCTTAATATTTTCAATTAAATTTTTGAATAATTTTTTTTGCTTTTTATTATTTCGAAATTTGAACAACTGCTTTTAAATTCCCACTAGATAGCATAAAACGGCGCACCCCTACTAAAATGAGAAATAGGTTGTTATACCGAGAACCGTTGAGTATTTTGAGCATTTTTGTGCATATTTTAAAAAGAAAATTCAAATATTTAGATAACAGGAACTTTTTTTTTGTATTGATTCAGATTACCGGTAATAAAGAGTTTTAAGCCGTTTTCTTTATTGAACATAAAAGCATGATAAACTAATTAAAAAGCAATCCAATATAAAACTCTTGGGAATCATTGTTGATGAAAAGTTATCCTGGCTTTCTCATATAATATACACCCAGTCAAAAATCACCAAAATCAAAGGTTTGATGTATCGAGTTCGCTCTTACGTAAATACACTTTATCTACTTTGGGTTAACTCATGGTTCCATCAGCCATGTAAACATTTCATGGGCACTTGCCCATGAAATGTTTACATGGCTGATGGTGTATTTACGTAAGAGCGAACTCGATACATCAAACCTATGATTTTGGTGATTTTTGATATGATTTGAGTACTTACTCAAATATTACAAAGCTTAAAAAACTGTATAGTTAACAAAAAATGCTTGCAGAATCATTTACTATAAGGATAGGCGTGATGTTTGGTTTTGATAACTTCAGAAAAATTTGAGGTTTCATTCTTTTTTTAAGATGTAGGGTAGTACCGTTAGTTTGAATTGTGGTTTTAGTAACAAAACTTTGATTGGAAATAACGAATTTGGTTTTTCCATTGTTTAAATTAGTTTTTAATTTAAACACTGAAAAAGTTTTTGATTAGGTTTTAAAATTGATAAACTTTAAAACATAAGCAAAGTTGTTAACAGAATCAAATAAAATCAAGCTAGTTAACAGTTTTAATAAACTATAAATTTAAAACAAACAACGCATAGATTTACAGGTTGAAAAGTTCTGTTTATCATATAAAATTTTGAAATTTTTTAGGTATGACACCCATTAAGTTTAAACAAATGATTTTAGTTGTCAATTTTTTTTTTTTTTTCATTTTTAAAACCCTATGAAAAATTTTTGATTAAAAAGTCTTAAAGGTTCTTGAAGAAAATTCCCCCAAGTTGCTAACTAGCGCCCCCTAAAACTATAATACCTGATTTCATCAGTCAAGAGGGTTGCCAAGTAGAAAAAAATATTGTAGAAAGGTTCATAGGCTTTTATACATTAGAATACAGATATACTGCAGCATTTGCTAAGTTAACTTTTATTTTCTCTAATTAATTTTTATATAAGCTTAATAAATAAGCAAGTTAACATATAAATCAGGTAGATTTGGTTTTCAGTTTTTCTCAAAATAGTAAAACTTTGATATTTTATATTGAAAAGTATGACTATTTAAATAATTATGGGCGGTAGTGTATATTATACAATGAGTTTATATAGAAATTGATAAAAAATAAAATTAACTTAACAGTTCTACAAACACTTATCTAATTATTTTCTTCGACAGGTTGTTTTTCCTTTTGTAGGTTTATCAGGTAGCTATATATATATATATATATATATATATATATATATATATATATATATATATATATATATATATATATATATATATATATATATATATATAAGCCATATAAGATTTTAGAACAGTAATCATTTAGGTTTCTTGTTGGATTGAATCTACAAAATAGTTTTTTATTCATAATTTGTTAAATATCTTATATAAACTGTAAAGGTAATTCATGTAAGAAATAAAGCAAGATTGTACAGGTCTTTCATATGAATGAACATATAGGTTTTTCCTACATATAGAGTCCTATATCACTTCAAAATTAAATTCCTATAAGATTTTGGAACAGAGCATTTTAGGATTCCTGTAGGTCCAAACCTATGGGATGTTTTTATATCCAGTGTCTTAAGGGATAGGATTCCTACAAGATTTTAGAACAGGATTTTTTTGTATAGTTTTTAAATCAATAGGAATTCTTATAAGTTGTATTCAATAGGATTATCCCGTTTAAAATCCTCTTCCAACTTCATATAGGAATGTCAATATAACTTATAGTATATTTTAAAGGACTTAATAAACGGTATATAAACTTTGGTTGTGTTCTAATCATCTCACTTTAAATGTCTTTAAATTACTTAAATTCTGCTCGGTTCGAGCGTTAATCAACTGGTTTAAATGATGATTTCTGTATCCATGTGTAATTAGGTGTCAACTTTTTAAAAAGGGAATGCTAGCATGCAGTGTACTAATAAATCAGTATATTATACCATTTAGTTTTGTATCAATTAATGAGTTTAATTTGGTAAATATTATAACATTTTCGCTTAAAGGTGTCTTAAGGTGGTAGACCACTATTAAAAATCGAAACAATCATTTTTTCAATTTTAAAGTTTTTAAGTAATATAATTATCGTAGATTACGAATTTCATATTAGATTTATATAAAAATAAAGCTAACCCTATTAAAAATCAGTTTTTAATAATGCGGTTTAGGCATTTTCATAAATTTGTCCGTAGCAACGGATTGTTTATTTCGTTAGTATGTAGCTAAAAAGGAAGTTATCCAACAAAATACCTTAATGCTAAGACAAAAAAACTTCATTTGTGGTGACTGCTACTCTAAAACTACTTTTTGTTTATTATTAAATGCTTTTGGTGCAGTGTATTACATGGTTTTTAACGGACTTCTTCAGTAAATGTCTAATTACTTTACAACAACCACAACTTTCTTCGGCTAATTCTGTCTTCTATACTTTGGTTAAATAATAACTGAAATGATGGGAAATAAAGATAAAAGAAATAAAAAAAGGTATAGCAAGAAACGCAGAGTCTTCAGGGGAAACCAACATAAATCATCAAACGTTGTAGCTGAAAAAAGTCTAATTTATAAGATTTACAATTCAAATGTAGCTCTGCAAAAAAAAAAAAATGAAGATATTGTCATCCTGTCAATTGTCATTTTTTATTTATTTACTATAAACAAATATTTAATTAAGTTGATAAGAGTTAAAATTGAAACTAAATCGCAAATCAAAAGAAAAACTTTTTTTTTCATGTGTTTTTCTCAGTTCTTTAAAATTTACGACTTCGCGGTAATTATCTCTTGACTCTCTTAACTGATTTTCATAAAATTTTCAGGAGTTGTTCCTTTAGTTAGTATGGATGTCTCCTACCACTTTTATTGATTATGATAACTCGATAAAAAGATATTAAAGTTCAAATATGGTCAAAAATGCCCCTTTTTTGTTATTGAAGTGTTTTTTTTATTTAAAAAAAAACTTTTTAATGTTTTTCTTTTGTTTTGGTACAGGATCTTTTTCATTATATTAAAAGCAAGTCTGAAAAATTTCAAGTTGATACCATACCTAGTTTTTGAGATATTCACCGCAACAAAATAACCCTATTTTGGGGTTTTCGGGACCAAATTTCTTAAGCCATTTAATAATCAAAAATAAAATAAAAAATTGTCATTAAAATGTAAATTTTAATCAACTTATATAAAAATAATTTCTAAAATGTAATTTTTGAAGGATATTTTTTTATTAGTGGTCTACCTTAAGCATTTTCGCTCAATTCCACCTATGTTAAGTTATTTTTGTTATGATGTGTATTTATGGTTTTGTGAAAATTTCATTGTGAAAATCACATTTGTGAAAAAAATTATTTCAGCTTCAAAAAATATCATTTTTGACAATCGTCAAGCTTAAGAACGAGTTAAGAAAACTTTTAAATTATTTTTTATTATTTAAAGTTTTTTTTATTAATTAAATCCAATAGAACTTTGTGACCAGAACATTTTAAATTTAATTAACATAAGTAAACTTTTGCTTACTTTATTCTGTTTGAGAACTTAATAGAATACAAATATAAAACAGAAAAATAAAAATAAAGAAAGTTCTGGGGTTTATAATAAGAAACTTAATCGAAATCACATCGAAAAAAAATTTAGAGTCAATGAAGACAATCTTTTAAATTAATTATAACTCATTGTTTAATACTTTCAAATAAATATGCCAAAAAATAAATATATTTTAAATTAAATATGACATTCATTTCTAATATTAGACAAGTATAAATAAATACATAAATACATATTTTTTCATCATTTTTAAAAATAACGCTTCTTCTTTTGAAGCTTAAGAAAAAAACTTTTTATAGGTTTCTTTTAAATAAAATATATCGGTTAACATAATTCTTTTAAATAAATTATTTTATATAACTTAATTACTATCAGAAGTCTTCAAGATCAATATTTTTGTCATAACGACCATTGGATGTTGTGGTCTTTTTTCGCATTTTTATTGATAATCGAAGCCAATTCATTAAAAGCTTGTTCTAATTTATGTTAGAATTCATTGTTCTAATTTTGTCCTAAACTCGTTCTAATCTTTCTAATTTTGTTCTAAGCTCGTTCTAATTTCGAGATTAACTGACACCATAGGATCTAACTAACATTTCTATGAAAGATATAACTTCTATCAATTATAAAAATAATCATTTAGCAAAACATTACAATATCAAACTTTCATCCTCCGACACAAGTCGTTGATGAAGAATCAGTTTTTCTGTTTGCTTTCTTTTCTTTTTTAACATAAAGGTGTCATTTAAAATTTCCTCTTGTAAATGGAGTAACACTTCATTCATAATTAACTGCCATCTCTGCCCGCTGTTATCAGTTTTGCAAGGTTGAATATCCACATTTATCTCGTTTTGATATGATGTTGTTAGACAGTAATCTCTTTTTATGTTAGGTATCACATGACCCAGAGTACTGTCTGTTGTCCATATCTAAATTATACAACTAATTTAGTGAAATGATAAATTTAAAGTAAATAGACGAAATGCTAACGCTGCACAGTGAAGCGAAATGGTCAAAAAGCGGCCAAAACTCAAAATTTTGTAAAGTAATAAACGTTTTTATTAAATTATTGTTCCAATTCAAAAACAAACTTAAAAAGTGGGTAATTAAAAACTTTTCAAGTTGTAGACCCCTTTCTGGTTAGAGAAGGGGATTTCAAGTTCAAAATCTTGAAGACTTTCTATTTGGTTCCTAATATCTAATTTTTCAGCTCTTGTTGACTCTTTTGTTTCTTTTTGGTATTGCAGGTGAAGAGGTCTGCAAAATTGGGGGCTTGAAGGTATTGGGTCTGACCATACAGTGATGGTTCCTATTTCCAGTTTCAACGGAACAATTGCAGTATGGAACAAGGATTTTTCGTTTTCAACTCCTGTTGAAAGAGCTGTGTCATCAAACCTTTGATTGTATACACTTTGAGACGAGGCTCCATCCATTCCAGCTTTCATATAGAATTTTCCAGTTGTTTCTGATCCATCTAGACACTCTGTATTAGATATGTTTATAATTCTTGATAAAGTGTGGTTCACCATTGACTGAACATAATATTTGGCAGATGTTTCTAAAATTTCCAAATTTTCTGGAAATATTTTCAATAAAGCAGTATAACCAAAATTTAGATATAAACTATGTGTAAATTGAATATCTGCGCTAAAATGGTATACATTTCATACGGTATACGAGATATAAATGATCAGTAACTAGAATTTTCTCCTCCTTACTCAATGCTTCCATACTGGGCACCTGTCCAGCTTTTTTGATCATTGTTGAACTAACACTAACTCCAATAAAATTATAACTTCTTTTTCACTCACGCTTTTACAGCTGTATGTGTTCCAAAAAGTAACTGGGTTCTTTTGGGGTTTAGATGCGAAGTTATACAAGAAAAACCCTAATTGTTAAAAACATACGAATATCAGTCGTGCCCATGCTTACAACTAAATTATAAGCTTTCTAACTGGACTCTTGTCCTTTTTGATAATTACTTGCTTAATACTTACTCTAAAATAATCTTTTTTGCATTTTCACTAGGGTTTGATGACCTGATGTGCTCTAAAAAGTGACTAGACTTTTGCTCTAGTTGCGAACATTAATAAACACATAATACTATTGTCAAATGAGGATGTGTTACAAAATATTATGGTTATTGGAGCTTGGGAACATGAAGAACCCAAATAACGGCCCCCTCCAACCCTTTGAGAGGGGGCCAAGGGGGGACAGTATTTGAAACAATTGTTTTCAAAACTTAAAATAAAATTTAATTTTATCAATAGAATTCAAATTTCATAAAAAAATCTTTTGGCGTTCAGAAGTAATGACCACGCACAGTTTACAACCCCCTCATTGTGAGAGGGAAAAATTTTACACAGATTTTTATTTTTTATACTTATGCCCATAAATCCATTTCGGGCAATTTGGGGCAGCTGATTTTTTTTTTAGTTATCCATGATAACATCCCTTAAGATAAAAAAGTCATTTCAGGGTGGAACTCTGCGGAACTTTTGAGATATATTATTTTCAAAAACAATATTTATCGGAAAATTTATATCTTCACCTAATATTTTAATTACTCATTTGGCAACAGCTATATTCAATATTTTAAGCTTTTTACTTTTGAAAAAGATAAAAAGCTTAATGATAAAAAAAATAAAAAAATCATCTAAATGAGTAAAAAGAAGTTAAAAATTAGAAAAGTATAAAAAGTTTGCAAATTTTAGCGAACTTTTTTTACTAAGCAGGAAAAAATGCTTCTCTGACTAGGATAGTAGACATGAGAGAACCAAAATATATATTTTTCTTATCATTTGATATTTTTTCTAATAAGTTGTAAAAAAAAAATTAGTGAAAACGGTGTATTAAAAAAATTCCACTTATGGCCACTTTTTGAGCTTTTCGCTTCATAGTGCGCTGCTGAAAACAAAATACTAACGCTACTGAAAACGGAATACTAACACTACTGAAAACAAAATACTAACGCTACTGAAAACAAAATACTAACGCTACTAAAAACAAAAAACGCTACTGGAAACGAAATACTAACACTACTGAAAACGAAATACTAACGCTACTGAAAACGAAATACTAACACTACTGAAAACAAAATACTAACGCTACTGAAAACAAAAAACGCTACTGGAAACGAAATACTAACACTACTGGAAACGAAATACTAACGCTACTGAAAACGAAATACTAACGCTACTGAAAACGAAATACTAACACTACTGAAAACGAAATACTAACACTACTGAAAACGAAATACTAACGCTACTGAAAACGAAATACTAACGCTACTGAAAACGGAATACTAACACTACTGAAAACGAAATACTAACACTACTGAAAACGAAATACTAACGCTACTGAAAACGAAATACTAACACTACTGAAAACGAAATACTAACGCTACTGAAAACGGAATACTAACACTACTGAAAACTACTACTGGAAATAAACAACTACTGACATTAAAATTGAAATAAGAAATTTAATAAAGAGAAGAGTTTGCAGTGTTCCCACTGTGTAAATAATGCACTTACCTGTGTACCGTCATTTTTATCACATCTTTTAAGGACAACCTGTACAGAAATCATATTTTTGATGGATAAACACAGTGGTTTTGACGCTGCTGCTTCAATCAAACCATCTGTTGTGAAGGTTATAGCCTAATAATAATAATTATATATATTTATATATAACCCTCAGAATTAGTGTCGGCATTTGGCAATGCCGACCTGAAAGTATTTGAGATCGACAAAAAACTGCTGACCTTGTTTCTATGCTTTATGGTTAGACCTTCATATCAAATAATTTTTGCCGACCTCATTTTCCTAATTCTGAGGGTTGTATATATATATATATATATATATATATATATATATATATATGTATATATTACCAAAATCTCTCTTGAGCACAAAATGAATAATTCTTTTAAAAAATAAAACAAATTTTTTATTTTAAAAGCAAATGTTTCGACTATATACTAGTCATCATCAGTTTCAAAATTTCCTGTGCTCATACCTATAAATTATAAAATCAATTTAAAATTTTTTATTATTTTACTATTTTTGCAAAAACCCCAAAAAAAGCCATTAAAATTGGACAAATTTCCAGTAAAACAATAATAAAATCAAACAATATGAAAAAAGGAAAGGAAGAAAATTAATGATGATTTAGATCGTTAACGTAGCGGTTATCAATTGATTTTTTTTGCAACATAACTTGAGTCAACATTTTGTTTTGCTCCAAGTTTCACCCACCTTAGCAAAGTAAATAAGGACATTGGAATATCAAAACCAGTGAAATTTCCGTCAAACTTCCGTTTTCTCTGTTGCAGGACTTTGTTTCGAATTATTTATGCTACCTTGAAAATTGTGGTATAACCATGCGGATTATTTTTATATGTATCAACCACCTTTACTTTGCTGAGCAAAGCTGTTTTGACTTTTTACGGCACAGAGGTCATGAAAAAATTATTCCTGGCAAAAAACACTTCTGGAAGTTTCTTTAAATAACATTTAAAGAAACGTCCACAAGCTAATATCCCTAAATAAGGTATTGTAAGTTTTATTGATGTTTTATTAATTTATAGCTAAAATAAACTGTGTGTTAAGAAAGAAAAGCTTTTCTGTTTTTGTTTATTTATAGATAGCAATAAAAAATAAATAATATAAATAGTAAATGAAACAAAATAAAAAATATTTTATTATATAAATAATGTTGATGGACATATAAATTGGATTCATCTTTATTTCTGAAACTTTTTTTAAGTTGATTTTTTTGATGCTGCCTGCGAAATTTAAAGGTTTTTATGCAGGCACAAGAATGCCGTACTAAGCTGATGTTGGGTAAGCAAAAAATTTATTTTGTTTTTTTGCTTTCTGTTATGAAAGGGGTAATAATTAATTGATTATAAAAGCATTGCTTTATTAGGACAGCTTTTGACAATAATATTTTAAAGAAGGTATCAATTAACCTTAATATAAGTAGTTTTTTAGTTTCAAAGTTGTTTTTCAACAACAACAAAAATCATAGTTTATTTATTACATTTTTATTTATTTTTTAAATTGATCATAGAAAAAACGTTGTTTAGAAATACAAATTTAGTTTATGTGCTGTAGAGGGGAACAAGAATTTACTTCTTCTACAGTAGTTTTCCATTTGTTTATCAAAAAAACACTCTTTGCAATTGTAGCATATTAACTTTTAACTTTACATAAATAAAAAAATCTGACCCTTTAAAAATAATGTAGAGGGAAAATAAAAAGGACTCTAAAAAATTTAATACTTAAATAGTTGTTTTTTCTTATTTATAACCAATGTTTCTGTGCAATTTTTTGAGTTTGCTTTGAATTTAAAACTTAATAAAATAATATTTGTGCTAAATTTTTAATAAAAAAGTGTGAGAACAACAGACATTTGAAAAACAATTTCTAATAACTTTTAAACAAATAAATAACCTTGCTATGGTTGAATAAATTTGAGAAAAAAAAAGAATGAATTCAAAAAAAAATGAATGAATTTTTTTTTAAATAAAACTTGTCAAACTTGAAAAAACAAGTAATTACAATAAATAAATTATGAACTTATAAAGAAAGAAAATTACATACTTTTTACATATACTTATTTATGCATGCTGACACTTTTAGGAGGTTGGCAGTTATATGCAGAGGCGTGGTGGCCACAGAGGCTAAGCGGGATTCCCGCATGGGCTTTTCACTTTTTCATCTAAATATGGGTCTTTTGAAAAATTTTAATTGTTTCTACATTTTAAAGAAATTCTACAATCATTTAAAATATTTATGTAAGCACAAATTAAATTTTATTAATCACTTGATTTAAAGTCTTCGACTTTGAGCGCAATTATATTAATATTTTGCATAATAATAACATTGCTCTGAAAACAAAGTAGATGTTTTGAGACTTATGATGATATTTTTTTCATGAGAAAATAATGAACCCATAAAGGGTTTTTAACGATTGTAATGTTGACAAAATAAATTTAAGGAAGTCCGCAGACCCAACAATAATAATAGGTATTATTATTGTTGGACTTAAATTAACTTAATTTAAAATTTATCCCCAAAATATTTTTCTTTAATAAATTAAAACGGAATACAATTACTATATAGTAATTGTATTGCATTTTACAATAATATAAACTGTATAAAGATAAAAAGTTTTTTATCTTTATACAGTTTATATTATTGTATGTAAATAAAGAAATCACTCCGTAATATCCTGTCCTCAGACAGATTAAAAAAAGGATGATGAACTGCTAAATGAATAAACTACATTATAAAAACTTTTATGTTTAAACTATGTCAATAACGGCACCATTTTAAGAGCGGCATTTTACTGTTGTGAGTTTATGCAAAAATGTTAAAAAAAGTTAAAACACCGAATTAAACAAAAGCATAAACTAAAATGAATTTTCTCATAAAATAAAAAGAATTTCTTATTTTTCAAGATTTTCAATATTTATTTTAGAAAAATTTTTTTGCATAATTTAAAAAAATTTATATTATTGTACAATAAAATATATATCATTATATAGTAATAGGAAAATTAAATTTTTTGATTTTTAAATTTGTGTTAGGCTATGTTCTTCAAACAATAAAAAACTAATCGTATTGCCTTGCGATAAAGTTGTGTTTTAAGAAAATCATAACAAAAACGTGGTCGCGCATTGTGTTGTTACCATTTTTATTTTGAAGTATTACAAACAATAATATTAATTATATATATATATATATATATATATATATATATATATATATATATATATATATATTTTTTTTTTATGGGCCTTTACATGAAGCATATATGGTAAAATCCCGCATATATAGGCCTTTAAATAAAAATCCAGCACGGGCTTTTTAGAGCCACCGCGCCCCTGGTTATATGCCGCCATAAAGCAAAAATTGGTTGGCTTTTGTATTGGCAAAGCCAATTTGAATTCGCAACTGTTGATGTAACAACATCTGTTTAAACCCGATACACCCAAAATTGAAAAATTTGAAAAAATTCAGTTTTATGTATTTGATTATTTAGTCAAAATAAATTAATTGAAACATCTTAAAATAATAAAAAATTGTAAAAGAAAACCTGATTTCTACCATTGCCATGACATTCATACATGCCTATAAACATATTTTCTGATGCATCCATTGTATCTAAACACATCATATCTTGGTTAACTAACCCCCCTGAAAAATTTTGCTTTCGGTGTTCAGGTAAAAGACGTCTTTTTTCCATGTGATCTATTTCAATTAGCCTTAATAAAAAACGTTTTTAAAAGTAGAAAGTCAAATAAAACTTTAAAAAAATAAGTTGACAGCATTAAAAAATATATAACAAAATAAAAAAAAGCATATCCATATATAAAAAAAATACTAAAGTAAATAACATATGTCTTAATGTAAATTATGTTTAACTGTGCATCTATGGATTTAATAAAAATTCACTTTTAATAAAAATAACTAAACTTTTTGATATTTTCAGCTTATATTTTTAGCTTATGAAGATTAAATAAGTGGATTTCAATGTTTGAATGCTATTGCACTCAACTCATGAAAGTGATACAATTATAATTAATTCTTTATTGCTTGTGACAATACGAAAGTTGTTTAAAGCAATAAGAAACAACATAATTTTATTATTGACAAACCGAAGACAGGATTAGACATTACAAACAAAAGCAACACAATGAGATAAATTGCTTAAAGTTGTGGTGAGTGAAAACGTTTTGCTTTATATAAGCACTTTATTAAAACTTTGAAAAAAGGGTTATTATTGTTAATTATTGAAATTGTAATAATTGTTAATTAATGTTAATTAATAAGGGTTATTATTGTTAATTATTGAAATTGTAATAATTGTAAATATTGTTAATTATTGAAATTGAAATAATTGTAAATTATTGAAAAGAAACAAATATTTTTAAATTGTATAAACATTTTATGCAAAATTTTTTTCTTAATAAGGTAAATTTTTATAATAGTAATCATTTTAAAATAATTACTCATTTCATTAGTCAAGTTAAATAAGAAAAAATTTTTAAACAATTCTTTGTAAAAATAGAAACAAAAAAACAAACCAATTAAATCATTGCATTGCAATGGGAAGATTTTAATTTAACTTATTGATAATTTAAGGTAACTTAAAAAAAAATATATTTTAAAATATTTTTAGAGAGACCTTGAAAAATAATTTCAAATGTTTAAATTTATTTTAAAAAAATACATGCCAATAAAAAAACATTTAAATATAACATTTGATTTAAGCAAAAAGTGTTTATTTTAAAGGATCATTATAATTAATTTTCAATTTATTTAAAGCCTTCGCAAAAAACAAAAAACTTTAGAAAAGATCAACAATCATAAGTTATTTATAACGTACGGATTTTTTTAAAATTGCATGTAAATTGTTAAAACATTAAAACAGCTGTGGTCAAATTGTTAAAAAAAAATTATAAGTGAGGACAATTACAGTGTGCAATTGCGCACCATTCCTGCCAAATCTGCCTCTTTTCTATCTAATGCATGATAAAATCTTTCAGTCACAGTAAGTCAGTTGTAGAGCAAGAGGATCGAAAACCATAATGATTGTCTGACAGTAAGTTATCTGACTCAAGATGGGATGTGAGAAATTTGTTTATCAAAGACTCAAAGACCTTGCTAATAACAGAAAGAAGACTGGTTGAATGATAATTAGGGGGTCAGAATGTTCTCTAGAGTTTTTAAAAAATTGGAACAACAGATGCCATTTTCCAGCAGCCAGGTAAATAAGACTCAGTCAAGCACTTATTAAATAGTTTAGAGAGGATTGAAGAGAGTTCCAGAGAACAATTTTGTAAGACTGTGACAGGAATATTGTCTGGATCAGTAGCTGTAGAAGAGTTTAATCGAGATATGACTTTAGCAACGGAAGCTAGATTGATTTGAATGTCTAACCTGTTTAATTGGAATGGAAGGAAGAGAATGGCCTTAAGATTTGAGTCGAATTAGTAAAAAAGTTCTTTGCAAATAGTTCTTCTTTAACTTTAGGAGAGGTAAATAGATCAGTCCCATGAATAAGAGTTTGATTGTTAGACCTACCTTTGTTAACGACTGCTGTTGAAGATTTTCCAAAAACCTCTAGAGTCTAACTTCTGAGATAAGATACAAGATTTAGTGAACTGAGAATAATGGAGCTTAGCATCTGACAGCACCTTTTTACATCGATTTCTTGCAATAATAAATAGCCTTTTGTTCTCAAGAGAGTTGTTCTTTTAAAAAAGATGAAAAAAATGATTATGATTAGATATTGCATCTGCACAAAAGGGTGAAAACCATGGAGTAGAATGAGGCTTGACTTGGAACCGATGAGAAGGAATAAAAGCTTCCATTCCTGCCTCAATACAGGAGGTTATGTAGGAGGCACATTTTTCAGCTGAGAGAGAAAAGATATCAGCCCATAGACGGTCACAAAGAAAATCACAAAAAGAATTCCAGTCAATTTAGTCTTGTAGTAAGTAGTGCGATGATAGGGAGAGTTCAAAAAGGAAGTACAAGATGAAAGATTTAAACAGATCATTGCATGGTCAGATCTACCTAAAGGAGAAAAAAAGAAACTAAACACAAGCTAGGATCAGAGACTAGACATAAATCAAGGAGAGAAAATAAATTATTAGGGTTGTCATGGAAATGAGTCACAAAGTTAACTATCTGAGTAAGAGATTGAAAAATTTAATTTATTGATATAATAAAAGTTATATCAATAAATTTGCACATGGGAAAATTTCCAAAAAGAAAACACATCTACTAACTTGTGTTCATTCATTTATTATAAACACATTTTTATGCTATGTAAAAAGATAAACTAATTAAAAGAGCTGGAAAACTAAGCTGAACTAAACAAAACAAAGTATAAAAAAAAGCTAACCCAAAAAATGAAAAGAAATTTTTACAAAAGAGACGATAAAAAAACTTTACTGAAAAATTATAAAAATTCTATTTAATAAAAATTATAAAAAGTCTATTATAAAAATACGCTCTATCGATTTATTTTTTAATTACACAGCCTGGTTTTTGTCTTGCCACATCACACCCATGACAGGTCTGCACATTTGCTAATTTTTGCAACTGCTTTGCATGTATGTCAGATTGCATTTATACAAGTTTGCACTTTAACTCCAATGAAGATTCACAGTTATGAAATTTGTACTTATTCAGTGGCTCTAACAATACATAACTACAATAAAAACTATTTGCAACACCAATATTGCGGAAATGCGAGATTATTGCAAAAGCAAAACTAATCAAATAAAAAAGCAAAGAGATTTCAAAATACGTAAAATTGGTATCAAAAAAACACTTTGCAATATGATGCAAAGATCTATGACATTGTTGTGATATAACTAGATATACAGTTCAAGATACTATAGAAAAAGGAAACATTTATAATTTACAACTAACTTTAAACCAAGGCAAATCTACTTTCATATCAAATGAAAATGAAATTTTTATTGGAAACTAATTTAGTACAATTAACTCATACAAATAAAAATGATTATTGAATATTTCATATTAGTTTAGATTATAAGGTTTTAACAAATAACTAAAGCTTACTCAATCAAACATTTGACCTTTTTAAAGCAAAATTTTAGTTATTTTCACACTAGCTTTTAAAACTTTTTAAACTAGTTGATTCATATGCTTCATTATTTATGGCATCCAAATGTTGTTGGTACTTACTCTCATATGCTAAAAAAATGAGGGGGTGGGGATTAACATTTAATTTTTTAGTTCTTTCTGCTTCCTCCCAGGCTTATCAGGACTCCCATTATTAATTTTTAAGAAATGTAAAATAATTTTTTTACTTTAAGAAATCATTTTTTTTTCCCTTCCTCAAATATGGTAAATTAAGAACCCCTATTTGGTTGGCACCCCTAGGCAGTTGCCTATACTTGCCTTATGGCAAATGTGCCTATGTATATGCATATGTATATGTGTATGTATATATATATATGTGTACATATATATATATATATACACATACAAACATATATATGTGTGTATGTGTATATATATATACATATAATATATATATATATATATATATATATATATATATATATATATATATATATATATATATATATATATATATATATATATACATATACATACACATACATACACTAAAAGTTTAGCATCTATAAAGCTGATCAAGATAAACTAATAAAGTCACTCATTAAAACAATTGATGAGCTAAAAAATTGAAATTTACTGCTAACAGAAAGACTCATAGTTTTAGAAAAAGCTAAAAGTACACCATCTACCTCTGTATCAAGGGCTAGTGTTGTTAATGGAAGAACAACACCTAGAAGATCAACCGAACAATTAAATTAAATAAATGCAGTTGTTGCCAAAGCAAAAGGTGAATGTGATGTAGCGTTATATTTATACTTACACAGCAAAAGATTTTTTTAATGTAGTAGAGGATGCTTACACACCAGAATCTTGTGTTTCAAAACAAAGAAAATCATACAGAACTGGGTGATAAGATGAAAAATAAATTAACACATTGCTTGCAGGTACATTTCCTAGCAGCTATGCAAGGATAAACTAAAGATTATTTTGAATTTAAATTGATTTTTTTAAACACTAAAATACAGATAAAATACCAAAATACAGAAAAACAAACCACATCATTACACTAATTAGTACTGGACAAACACTTAAGTAACAACATTCAGAAAACATACTTGCATACTTGCATGTGTCCTGCATGCAATGTGTTAATTAAACAACTTCATCAATGAATGTCCCGAATTAAATGTTAACCAGTTACCTCTTACATTGAACTAATATAGATAACAATTGCTAGTGTTGCCATTGCACATTTTCCAAACCATTTGACATAGTTGACTCAATAACTTCAATACATTCCCTTAGACTTAGTCAAAAGGAAATGAGAAAATTAAAATTTCTATTTGCTTCAAAAGACATTTTAAAACAACTAATCTACTTGAATAAAGAAAACTACTTGAATAAAGAAAAAACCCTTTTCTCTCAAATAAGCATACAAGCAGATTTTATAAGCATACAAGCGAATCTCATGAGCATATATTTTTAAAACCAAAGAGATTTTTTGATGATGTATTTGAAAACCATATTTATGATTAGCTATGTAGTTATTATTTTTTACTGTCTTTACTTTTTATCTTCCCACATCTTTTCAGTCATCTAGTGTTATATTTTTTAGCCAGAAAAAATATTTTTCTTACAAGTCTTTAATGAACTTTTTTGGATTTCTCAATTAACGGCAGCCCTTGGAATTAGAAGTAAATATTTTAGCTATTTTTGGTCAGTATCAGGTCAGCACAAAATTTTTAACAAAAAGGTTTTACCAAAACAATATAGAAACAAGCTCTGCAGGAATTGCCAATGGTGATCTTAATTCCAAAGGCTGTAAAGGTTATATAGACCCACTGTGAGGTGGAATGTGACACTGACAAAAAAGAAGTCAAAAATTTATTAAAAATGTGTGATTATAAAAAATGCGTGATTATTAAAAAACAACCCTTACGGCATTGTTCACAAAAAAAAATCTTTTATTTTAATTAAATCTAGGGATTGCATCTCGAAACTTAAAAATTCCGGAATTCGTTTTTATAATAGTTTTAAATTCCAAAAATTTTTCCAGCGAATTCCAAAATTAAAATTTATTTTTTCGTGCTCTCTCCAACTTTTAAATTGTGTTTTTTTTTCTGTACATATAAACATTTTACATTCTAATTCTATAAGAAGAAAACAATTGTAAATTACAGTTATCCTGCATAATACAATTAGACAGAGAAAACATTCCTATATTGCAGTTAACAGTTTTATATCTTCATTTCATATCCACATCTAATTATTTGTTGAGATTTGCTTATTAGGTTATTACGTTATTGCAGTTAATGATTTCATGTCTTCATTTCATTTCCGCGTGTAATAATTTTTATATTTGGTATAACCTTGTGTTTGTGTCATATTTTACAATTTTCAATAGTGTTGAGATTTGCTTATTGGAGCACGGTGTGTATTGAATTATTTAGATCAATATTTTTTAAATAGGTAAGCAAATAATAGCAGGAATAATAGCAGTTTTAATTCATTTAATAACTATTTATATTATTTAATAACTATTTAATTCTAATTTTGTTTTGTTTAACAAGTTAAATTATTAACTAATTTTGTTTTGTTTAACAAGTTAAATTATTAACTGCTAGTTCAACGACAACACCGCAGCACACACATTTAAGAACAATACACAATATTGATATATTAAAACAGGATGTCGTGCAAGATGAAGTCCAGAAAGCAGTGCATCAAAAATGATGATTACAAACTATTTATTCAACAAAAAAGATGAAACACTTTCTGCAATCGTATCATGAATGTGTGTCTTAGATAACATGTCATTCAAAGTTTTCTGTGCGTCTATCGATTTGAGAAATTTTTTTTTGGCTAGAGGCGTCGAGATTATGTATTACCAAAATCACCTAACTTTCATATGTTTTGCAATATGGTTTTAGAATACGCACAAAAAATGCGGACTAAAACGATGCAGGATTTTATAAATTTAAAAGAAGATGGAACAAGATTTTACTTAACTCTAGATGAATGGACATCTTCAAGAAACCGATGTTATTTAAATGTGAATGTCCATGGCAAGAAACAGTTTGGGAATTTAGGTTTAGTACCTGTTAAAAAAAGTATCTTGCAGAGAAATGCATTACAACTCTGAAAACCACATTGCAAGACAACAATCTAAATATCGATAAAGATATTATGTCTATAACAACTGATGGAGCAGCTGCAATGCAAAAAGTTGGACAGCTTTTACCATGTAATCAGCAGTTGTGCTTCACACATGCGATACATTTAGCTGTAATCGATGTTCTGTATAATAATTCGAATACAACTGAATTGGTGGCTCACACATATACAGAAAATGTTAGTGTTGAAGATCAAGTAAGTGACTTCGATGAATCGGATGAGGAATACATAGAAGATGAAAATGTTGGTTTGATTGAACAAACTTATAATAAAGCTGAGCTTGTTGAGACTGAAGAATTTGGATTTAGTTTTCTCATCAAAAAAGTTCATTCAATTGTAAAGAAATTTTGTTTTTCAAGGACATTAAATAATATTCTTCAAGTATACGTGAAACAAGGATTTGGAAAACAATTGAAATTTATTATGGACACTAGAACTAGATGGAATAGATAGTCGAAATGCTTGCAAGGTTTAACAAGCTAAAAAGCTGTGTTAGAAAAGCATTGATTGACAATGCATCTGATATCGTTATTCTAGATGCTGAAATTTTGTCGATTAAAAACATTATCAATGTACTTCTTCCAGTGAAGCTTACTGTTGAAGCCCTTTGTTGAGAAGATACAAATCTGCTTTCTGCTGATGCAGCATTTTCTTTTATGCTTGAGAATTTTGGATCTGATGAACTTTCATTAAAATTAAAGAAGAAATTAGAAGACCAAATAAGCCAAAGACGAACTAATGTGTTTAGAACTCTTCAGTATTTACACAATGGCAGAAAAAGTGAGATTCACACATCTTTCACTAGACCATTAAAAAAAAAAAAAGCTAAAGTTATTGAAAACTTTGCACAAAGATTGATATTTAATACTAACATGGAAACTTCCTCAGGCAAGCAGTCAGAAGCTGATGATGTGATAGAGGTGATGTTGGAAGAACAAACTAAGCCATTAACATTAATGCAAAAGTTGGAGAACAAAATTCAATTGAATTTATCGCCCAACATAACATCCAACTCAACAAATAATAAATAGGAGCTTAATTTCTGAAAAAAAAATTCTTTGAAGAGAACAGCATTCATGGCAAAATATTAGTCTGTCTACTCATATTTTGATTCCGCCATCGAGCGTGGAGTCTGAGCGAGCCTTCTCAATTGCTGGTAACTTTTGTACAAAAGTTCGAACGAGAATTCGGTATAATTTGATATTCCATTTTTATTTTTAAAGAAAGTATTTTTTATGCAATAAATAACAATGAATTATCTCAAATAAATTATTTTTATAGACATAAAATTTTTTTAAATATTTTCAGAATTCGACCGAATTCCGAAAAAATTTAATTTCGAATTCCAATTTTTTTATTTTCGTCAAAATTTGCATTTCCTAATTAAATCCTACATTTTTCAAAAAAATTACATTAATACTTTTTTCTTTCATGCAGGAAATGGCCGGTTTTAACAAATAAAGAACAAAAACTCATCAAAATTTTTGAGTTTTCAGGTAAAATTTTTCAAGTTTTGCATAAAGTTTGAATTACAATAATTAATAAAAATAATAGTAATTTGTGACATTTTTATTTTTCTTTAAAAGTTTTACTATAATTATTTTTAACATAAACTTATTTAATTTAAACATAATTTGTTTTATGCAAAAAATAAGAAAATTTTTTTTCTGTATTTTTGCAGTAAAACTAAAATTTTCACTGGATAAATATAAATAGAACTTTATAAAGCATTTAAAATAACATTTAGAAACAAAAGGAAAAAAATTACATTGTAAAATTTTAAAGTGTTCCTAACCACTCTCTACAAGCCTAACTTAATTCTATTCTAACTTAGTTCTATATAAGAATTAACCATACAAAAAATTAAACCAATTTGAGCAACTTAAAGGGTTGAGAGGATCTCAACATTTTGTGCAAGCACCAAATTTCATGATATTTGAGCAGAAGTCACATTGTTTAATGTTTTTACTGATTATATAATTACTTATAACTTGTTACTATGAATAATAATCTTTTCTTTATCAAATTGAATTTATCAGTCACACGTGAAGGCCTTAAAACAATTTTTTTTTTTTAAATAAACATTGTAAATAACTCATTAACAGTAATTATGACAATCTTTATTATTTACTACTTTTCTATTTCCTTTAATTATTATACATACATTAGTATATAAAAACAGTTGAAAAAAAAAAGCTGAAGTTTAGCTCGTTGGTAAGGTCACTAATTACTTCTCTTCAGCAAGAGAATTTGTTGCAAATTACAAACAATAATGCCATCCCCTACCTCATCTTTAACCATCTCAAAGATCATCTCGCTGCAAAAAAACAGCGTTAAAAAAAGTCAAAAAAGAGAATTTTTCAAATCTAAAAAATTATATTTTATAAACCTGTTCTGTGTAATAAAATAACACTGGACTTGAAAAATTTTTGAATCAAAGTTTTTTAAGTCCATCTAAATTCAGTATTTAAACATTGATCCCTAATAATATCAAATAAAAGTTGACAAGATAAAATATTTCCAAAAGCATGTCATGTTGGTCCTCAAATGAAGCAAAATTAAAAAACACTTTCGAAAAAACCAATCATTCTATACAAATTCAATTATATTTATTTTATACATCTTATTATCTTTTTAAAGTGTTTTTAAAATATTTATTTAGTATTTGTAACTGCTATAACTGGTATGAGCCAGTGAGTGTGGTATTAACACACTATGACAGCCAATTCGCTTGATTACTACTCATCGAGCAATCAAGAC
Source organism: Hydra vulgaris (assembly GCF_038396675.1). Taxonomy (NCBI): domain Eukaryota; kingdom Metazoa; phylum Cnidaria; class Hydrozoa; order Anthoathecata; family Hydridae; genus Hydra; species Hydra vulgaris. The sequence continues at coordinate 34,554,444 of NC_088928.1, forward strand.
CTGCTTTAAAACTGTTAACTGATTGTGCTTTAACCAACTCAATTGGCAAGCTATTCCAGAAATTGGTTGATCTATTAAATAAAAAGTTTTCACGACAGGCTTGCTTAATGATTTCTTTGACATGATTAAAGCTGTGACCTCTTGTTTGAGTTTGTTGAATATTAATTTTTTGATTGTTTCCAAATCGTTGAAACCGTTGAAGAATTTAAAAAGCTGAATCATATCTCCTTTTTGTAAAGGTAGTCAAGTCGAGAGCTTTTAGACGATTCAGTTGATATTTTTAAGTGATGGTATTAATGGAGTTGCACAATGTTGGACTCTTTCTAATAACTCAATTTCTCCCTTTCGAATAGGTGACCAAACTGGTACTGCAAACTCTAACAGTGATCGCACAAAAGAAACATAAAGTATTCTCAACAGTCAAATATCTAAACAAATGAAGCGTTTTCTAATCCGACCCAACATTTAGTTGGTGTTGCCTACACATTTTATTACATGATTTTTCCATTTTAGATTGCTTGAGAAGATTACTCCAAGATCACTTTCAGATTCTGTTGTTTAACTTTTGTTCATTGATATAAAGGGGTGATTTTTTGTTATACCGGCCAATGTGCATGACCATACATTTCGAAATATTAAATTTCACAAGCCAGTCTTGAGTCCACTTAAAAGCTAAATCAAGGTCTGATTGCAAAGAAAGCGTTGATGCACTGGAAAGCATTTCATTAAAAATTTTGGTATCATCTGCATACAGTTTGGTTAGGTTTTTTAGAGTTTCAGGTAAATTGTTTATAAATAGTAAAAACTAGAGTGGTCTACTTACTGACCCCTGTGGCACACTAGGGTGTTTCATTTCCGACAAATTTTCGAAAATGATTACATTACATGCATAACGGGGTAAATAATGTGCCAAAAAAAAGTCTGAAAAATTTTCAAAATTTTAAAATGTCATCTAGAGGTCGCCATCTTGAAAAAGCAGCGTTTTTTACACTTTTTTAACTGTAAACTTGAAAAACTTAAAAAATAATTAAATTTATGTTACGTTACTGGGTGTATATATTAAAGGTTATTATATGAACATTTGGTGAAATTTTCAGAAAAATTGGTAAATGTCTAGAGGTCGCCGAATTATAAAGTTTTATTTTTTCAACATATTTTTTTGCTGAATAATTGCTTAAATGCTTTCACCTTAAATAAAATGCATAATTTACGTTTTGAGCATAATTGACCACTAAAAGTTGTTGCATGATTAAATAGTTTGCAAAATAAACATCTGGACGTATGTATATAAATTTCATAAATTTATTTTAAAAAATTCGTTCTTATTTCAATTAGCAAAATTGAAATATTAAAACAATTTTAAAACTAGTTGGAAAAGCGAATATTTTATTGTAACAATGAACCTAAGAAAAAATAATCAAGATTGGTTAATTGGTTACCCTGAATCCAATAAATTATCAAGTTTCAGTTGTCTACAAACAAAAAAACATGTTTTGGGTAGATACTCTCATTTACATTTTTATTCAAAAGGCGACACTTCTGCAAGAGATATTTTTAAACTTGTTCTTGGTGAGCTTAAGGAAGTTTGGGAAAAAGCTGGAGTACCAGTTCGTTCAGATAACTCTTGTCTTTCATTGCTTACCAAATTGTTTGTGGAAATGGTGAAAATAAAAAAAATTGATCACGCAAGTCGAGATGTTAAAGCTGGAAAAGAAAAAATTGTCACATTTTGTAATGAACTTGAGAAACTTTGCGACATTTCAGCAGTAAATGCATATGAACAGTTATTAGTATCACGTAGACCAAAATGGAAAGAAGATTGGGCATTTTATGAAGATCAAAAGAGTAGCAGAAAGTATCATATGACAGGTAGCATCGATCTAGGTGTTTCAAAATTTTTAGAACGTCGAGAAGATAGACTAAGCATAGATTTTCGGAGAAGTTCAACCGAAGATCAAAAATCGAGTGCCTTTGATGTCAGTGAAATAGTTGAAAGTGCTGACGAAGAAGATCAAAAAGATACAGAGTTTACTCCTTTACCACTAAAGAAAAGAAAGGTGCCTTTAACAAATTCACTAGAGATATCATCAAAGAAGCTCTCAGAAGTAACGGCATCTGTGGCTGATCGATGTTGTTTATCAGTTCGCCAACAACTTTTATTTCAATCCACTATCATCTGCAAAAGCGGAGGCAAACTTAATGAAATTTCTATGTCAGTATCAACTGTGCATCGTCAAAGACAAACCTAAAAAGGCCATTTTGCACTGGGATTCGAAGCTTTTTCATTTAGACATAGCTCATAATGAAGAACGTGTAGCAGTTCTTATTAGCGGATCTCTTAACGGGTACTTATTTATTTATTTATATAAATCCTATGTATATTTTTTATTTTTGTATTCAAAGAAACTAACTTAAGTTTTATTTGCAGGCTGAAACTTATTGGTGTACCTTTGATTAAAGATTCGACAGGTAAAACTCAATGTGACGAGGTCGTGAAACTTGCGCAAGATTGGAACATTTTGGAAAACATTGTTGGTATATGCTTTGATACAACAGCAAGCAACACAGGTAATAAAAAAGGAGCAGCAACTTTAATTGAAATTGAGTTAAAGAGACCTCTTCTATGGCTCGCATGTCGCCATCATCATAATGAGCTACACATTAAGCATGCATTTACCGCATTAAGAGGAGGTAGCAAAAGTCCAGATGAACCTATTTTTCAACGTTTCTGAGCCGAATTTTCTAGAATTGATATTGATTACTCAAACCTGAATTTTTTTAAATGGCCTACTGATATTAAATCAGAAATATTTAATCAAGCAAGTTTAGTTCTGAAATGGGCTTACCAATGCCTCGAAGAGAAAATATTTCCGCGAGAAGATTATCTTGAGTTAATTGAATTAACTATTATCTACCTTGGGGGGAAACTATCAATGGAAAGAATATTCAAAATTCACAAACCAGGTGCAATTCACAATGCCAGATTTATGTCACATTCCATATATATTTTAAAAATGGAACTCTTATCTAATAAATTTATTATGTCCAATAATGAGCAAATTATGATCCACCGCATGGCTAAGTTTATTAGTCTTTTTTATTCGATGCAACTTCTCCGCTCGAGGATTTCCGTATTTGCTCCAGTTGATGACTTCAAATTTTTTTTTGCAATGAACTGGTATCAAGAAGAATATTCAGATATCGCAACCGCTGTAATTTCGTCGATTAACCGTCACCTTTGGTATTTAACAGAAGAGCTTGTTATTCTATCTTTATTTAATGAAAAATTGTCAGAATTTACCAGAACAATAATGGCAAAGAAACTTTTTTCTACCCCAAGACCAAAAACATTTTTAATTGGGAAACCAAAATTTCCGACATTAAGTTCTTCAACCGTTATTTATTTTTTAATTGGACCACGGTCGTGGCTTCTTTTTGATTTATTAGGACTAATAAACAACCAGGAATGGCTCCAGATGAATCCACAAGAGTGGAAATTCTTCCAAGATTATCGAACTGCAGACAATTTTGTTAAACAATTAGAGGTAACAAATGATTGCGCCGAAAGAGGAATAAAACTTATTGGTGATTTCCGCGAGTGTGCACAAAATGAAGAACAACGACAATTCATTTTGCAAGTTGTCGAACAACACAGAAAGCAAAATCCATCCGATTCGAAATCAAAACTAATTAATACTTTATAGTATTTTGTATGTTACTAATATCTTCTTTATTAATTATTATTCTTAGAAAAGCTGAAGCCTAAAAATAGCCCAGTTAAATTTTTTTTTAAAAATAACAAGTTTTTTAGCTTTATATTTTAATACGGCGACCTCTAGACATTTACCAATTTTTCTGAAAATTTCACCAAATGTTCATATAATAACCTTTAATATATACACCCAGTAACGTAACATAAATTTAATTATTTTTTAAGTTTTTCAAGTTTAAAGTTGAAAAAAGTGTAAAAAACGCTGTTTTTTCAAGATGGCGACCTCTAGATGACATTTTAAAATTTTGAAAATTTTTCAGACTTTTTTTTGGCACATTATTTACCCCGTTATGCATGTAACGTAATCATTTTCGAAAATTTGTCGGAAATGAAACACCCTAGTGGCACACCACTGATAATTTCTGGCCAAGAGGATACATTTCTTTCCCAAGAGGATACATCTTAACTCTTTGTTTTCTTTCTTTTAAAAATGTTTCGATTTATTGTATTATCAGAACAGATATTCCATAAGCTGTAAGTTTAAGCAACAATCTTTTATGTGGCACTGAGTCAAATGCCTTGGCAAAATTCAAAAAAAAAATTTTTGTGTGATATTTTTAATTAAAAAAGTGTCACGCAGCATATATGAAGTATGCATGAAGAATATGGATCTTTGTTAGATTAAGATTAAGTATTTATATGATTTATAATTAGATTTTAAAGATAAATTTTTTTTTTAAACTGAGATGTTATTTTGATGAATTTATATAATTAGATTAATAACCAACATTGGGATTTGCATAAATAAAAGTACATAAATCTGACATATGGATGGTGAGCAAGCTAAGATGACTAACCCATTTAGTATAAATTATTGAGTTTTAATGAATAACTTTATTATTTACTCTTTACTTTCTTACAATGAGTTGTAGATGCAGCCATTGTATAATAACTTTTATTAAACATGTTGTGTTGCCTACATGGATGCAAAGTAGAATAGAGATTAGAACTGTTGCAGCTTTGGACTATGATAGATGGTTCATTTTGGCTGCTTAATCATGCAAGCTATACCAATTTTTATTGCTATTTTTAGACTGATATAATTGAATCTTGCCTTCGTCTTTGAGCCTATGGAGTTATTAAGAGACTGGGGTCCCAGCCCCTGCTAAATAAGGGACTTTTAGCAAGGGTTAATAGCCGTAATACCTTATATAGAATAAATTTATGCATGTATTTACTATTTATTAAATAATGGCAAGTAATATGGCATAAAATATCCTTCATATTTATTAGTGACATACCGATAGTACTTTGTTGGCCTATGCCGATACCAATGGATTAACTAATTATTAAAATTTTGAAAATATAAAACCATGCAACTTTAAATTGTGTAACCTTTTTCATAGAATCAGTACTGGTAAACAAATACTTGAATCCAAATCAAGGTCAAACCATTATTTTAAAAAATATGAGATAAACTCAGTTAAAAAATTGTATATTTTGTAGTTTTTTTTACTATGAAAAGAAAATTTTTAAAAAAAGAAAACATTTAATATTTAATTAATACAAACAGACAATCCTTTTATACTTTTATTAATTGTTTGCTCTAATTGATTTAAATAATAAATTATACAAAAGCTTTAACTAATATGACATTCTTTTCATATCACTAAATAAAATATTATTTTTAAGGTTTATGATTGTAATCATAAACCATTTTTAAATTGCGTCCAAAAACTATTTCTTTAACCCTTTGATGGTATCACTGATTAAGAAAGAAAAACTTTATAGTTCAGATCAATGAAATTTTGGACTATTTTGCTATATCAGAGCAATAACATACTTGCAGCAACATATAAGATAAATTTATGTTATTACTTGAATTTTAAATCCGATCACATTAAACACAAAAAACCATATAAAATAGAGAAGCATAGTTTACTTTGCGCGATCAATATAGTGTGAACATTAAATTAGATCACCTAAAAAAATACATAAAATGGTTTTAAATTGATGGTGTTCATGCATTTTTATGGAATAACTTTCAAATCTTTTTCCAAAATAAATGCAAGTGTTCCAGTTAAAACGCTGCTCTAATTTCAGTAACTCTTTTCTATTCATGTTGTAATATTTGCCAAGAGTAAAGATGACCAGATGGATATTTGGTGTAACTCTAACAAGGTCTAACAAGACAAGAAAAAAGGCATGATCTTAAACAGAGATTAAGAATAATGATTATATTGGAAGATGTTCATCAGAAAAGATTAAGGTTGTTTAAGTATGTTAAGCAATGAGGAAGCAGATGATTTAAGTATCAGCATATACATTATTCACTGAAAAATGTCAAACTTTGTAGGTTAGTCCAGGTGACTTGCACACCATCCATATAGAGATAAGAATAAAAAAAACATATATTGACTGAAATATCAAGATAGATGTAAATAAATGTATTTAATTAGGGATCAGGGTTAGGCTTAGAGATCTTTTCAGGGCTTTAATGTGGCTATAATTTAAAATTGTTTCACTATTAATTGGCAGCAAAAACCAAGCTGTTTAAGCTTCTTTTAAAGTTTACTTTTAATTAAATTTAATCATCATGTGTTAAAGAGAAGTGATTTAAATCTAATCATCAAATGTGTATTTTTGCAATTTTTTAAACTTAAGCACCATTTTAAAAGTACTTTCCTTAAATTTTTAGATCTATGTTTTTATACAATTCTTAATAAACATAAAACTCTCTTTCATAACCAGTCATAAAAATACAAGGGTGGAAAACTAAAACTGTGTCTGAAATTCAGTTACATTTAATTTAGCTAACTATTTGTTAATAATTTATTAGGTTATGATATATAATATAACATCATCTAATTAATTATTCATGTATCTTATTATTTGAAGTAAATTATTAAATATGTATTAGAAAAACTTTTAACGCGACTTTTCTAACCTTGCAACTTTTCTAGCCTAAACTCAGTATTTAAATAGCAGATTATAATGTAAAATGAATTTGAACATAAGTTGAAAATGCAAAAACAAAAATTACCTACTCTTCAATAAACCCAAACGAATATGGACATTTATCTTGCTTCGAAAAAATTAACTTAGATTCCATCTAGATTCAAATTTTTAAAATTATTCATTACAAATATGTATAGAAATAGTAAATAGAATCTGGTGTGAATAGCATTATGTAAAAACGTACTTCGTTTTCTTCTTCATTTTCTGTAAAAGATCTTTTCACGTCACGGTAGTATTTAAGGTTAGTGCGATAAAACAATAAACTTGTGAAAAAGATTAGAGAACAGACTAGCACAGATGTAATCGCAACCCAAACATTTTTCATATTATCTTTTTATTATCTTTATATTTCTTTTACTATTGACTAAAATTTTAATTATTGAATTAGTTAGAATCACGTGACTTTATTACGCAACCAAAAGTAACCATATTGAATTAAGGAAATGCTAATGATCATTGCCGTAAAATTAATGGGGGAAGGGAGGAGGGCACGCTACTTCCTTTCCGCGCTCTTAAAGTCAGTCAACTGGCGCCCCCTTAAATATAAGTTTCTCAATAAAAAATTCTGCGTTTATTTAAATGGAAATAAAATACTAGGTAACAACAAACCATTTTTTACACAACAGTTTTACAAATTTACCCGTATTTATGGCAGAAAATAAAACAGAAACGTTTTGAAAAAATCTCTTATAGAAAATCTCTTATAATCATAATGTATACAGTCGATAGATTTTAAACATAGTTTGATGTATTAAAACAACTGTAAAAGTACAGTGACAGATGTTTATAACATGCTGAGAGCATTGACTCATAACGTTGAAATAACGTTGAACTAACGTTGAAACCTAACGTTAAATTTACGTTGATTCAACGTTTAGAATGAAAGTTTTTTTCAACGTTAGGTTCAAACGTTATATCAACGTTGATTCGACGCAAAAAAACGTTATAAAAACGTTGAATTTACGTTGAAACAACGTTTAAAATGATAGTTTTTTTAACGCTGATTTATCAACGTTGAACCGACTGTTAAAAAACGTTTTGTTATTACAGAAACCGTTGATAAAAACTATGATCACAATCAAAACGTGCTATGCATGTTGAATAGTGTTGTTGTACATCTCTATTACATTATCACGGTATATTATGGATATTAAATCTACTCATAGTCTATACTTAGACTTTTTCAGTTTAGTTTAGTTAAAATAGTATGATTAAAGAAAGAGATAAAACTTGTTTTATTGAAACATATATTTAAATATTACATATATTTACATATAATTGAATAAAATCTACACAAATTTCTTCTCTTTTCCATCACCTTTTTTAAATGGAGCGTTTTTTAGAAAGTCAAACAATATTTCATTAACCGAGGTTTCTTTTGCTCCATTGAATCCAATTAAAGAAGCTGTAAATAAAAAAAGTATATAAAAAAAAATCAAAAAAGGCAGACACGAAAAAAATATGAATGGAAAAGTATTACAACTTATAAAGGTATACCTTTTACAACGCCATACAAATTAGTGTTCTTAAATATATTTTTCCACCTTTACCTTTCAAATTCATGTAGGCCATAAAATTTTTCGAAAACATTCTAAATTTTTAAAAGATAATTTAACTGTTAGACATGGCCGTGTTGGACTGGTCTCTTATGGGAAGGAGGGGGGAGGGAAGGTATTGTATGTATTTTTTGCCAACTTGAAAAAAATACAACACACAAAAAAATGATCCTCAATATTTGCAATTTACCAACTATAGTTCAAAACTTGCTAAATGTGTCAACTTAAATGCTTATATGAAAGCTTTGGGGGTGGTGGGATACTCCCTACACCCCCCGTTCGGGATGGTCCTGCTGTTAGATGATTATTAGGAATTTTTTCAAATATTTAATTTAAATGAAGCAACCTTTTTTGAAATAAATTAATAATCATAATATTAAACTTTTCTAACATTGAAATATAATTATCGGGTGGCCACATAAAATTTTCATAATAGGATTTTAGAGGAGATTTTGCATCTAATTTAGAGGATTTTTTTTGCTTTAATTAAGGTTTAACGTCCATGTTTTTACACTTATGGGGCTTGGAAAGGGGTCAATAATATCATTTTTTATGTTAAATAGCATGCGTTTGCTAAAGCAACTTTTTACAATCCCTTGCAACTTCAGGCGCTAACCAGTTTTGCAGACCAAGAATGGGCATTTTGAACATTACACATCTATTAAGAAATAAAAAAGAGGAGTTAAAGAAGAGCTTTGATCAAATTTTAAACTTTTTTGAGGATAATAGAGGATTTTAGACGTGGTTTTTTAAAAACGAGGACTTTAGAGAATTTTAGAGGAGCTGTGGTCACCTTGATTATAAATGATGTAAGAATCCAATACTGTTCTTGATTACCTCAGCATCATTTTGTGTATTCAATCTTTTGAAGACGTTCCACCAACTAATTGTAATTGATTTATTTGTAAAAAAACATGAAGTAATTCTAATATTATGTTTGTTGAGATATATTATATTGTGGAAAAAACCACACAAGTTGAAACCTGGATGCAAATTTAAAAAAAAATGTATATATATATATATATATATATATATATATATATATATATATATATATATATATATATATATATATATATATATTTACCTATAGATTTGATCAATGAAAAACAGGAGGTCAGGTACATTGACACTTCATCTAAATCTTTGATAACTGAACCTGTAAAATATAATTACATTTTTATTTTTAGGTATAAAAATTGAAATTTATATAATCCAAGCACATTAAATACCTATGTAATATGTAATAATAAAAGTAGTACTTGGGAAATAATGAAGAAATTCTCTTTGTTTATGTTTTCTTTTTTGTAAATAGACAAATTATAATTAGTAATTCTCATTATCACATTTTTCTTTTATAGTGAATTCAAATTTTTCACAATCCTGTTTGCTTTGGGGTCGTCGATAAATTACATCACGCTATAAAGGAGGGGGGGTTATTGGTTTTGTGACGACTCATACAAAACTTGCTTCTTAAGTGTAACAACTTTGTGACGAGGGGGTATTACATCAATATATTACAATTATTATTTTTTAAATATTGTGGTAAGAAGAGTTATTTTGTTGATACAAAATATATAACTATTCATATAACTGCTTCAATTCCAAAGAAAGCAAACAGGATTGTGAAAAATTTGAATTCACAACTACAAAAGAAAAATGTGATAATAAGAATGTCTATTTACGAAAAAGAAAACATAAACAAAGAGAATTTCTTGATTATTTCCCAAGTACTACTTTTATTATTACATATTACATAGGTATTACTTTTATGTGCTTGGATTATATAAATTTTAATTTTTATACCTAAAAATATAAATGTAATTTATTTTACAGGTTCAGTTATCAAAGATTTAGATGAAGTGTCAATGCACCTGATCTCCAGTTTTTCATTGAACAAATCTTTAGGTAAATATATAAATATATCTTTTTTTTTAATTTTGCATCCAGGTTTCAACTAGTGTGGTTTTTTCACAATATAATATATCTCCACAAACATAATATTAGAATTACTTCATGTTTTTTACAGATAAACCCATTACAATTAGTTGGTGGAACGTCTTCAAAAGATTGAATACACAAAATGATGGTGAGGTAATCAAGAACAGTATTGGATTCTTACATCATTTATAATCAAGGTGATCACAGCTCCTCTAAAATCCTCTAAAGTCCTCTTTTTTAAAAACCACGTCTTAAAATCCCCTTTTATCCTCAAAAATGTTTAAAATTTGATCAAAGCTCTTCTTTAACTCCTCTTTTTTATTTCTTAATAGAAGTATATTGTTCAAAATACCCATTCTTGGTCTGCAAAACTGGTTAACGCCTGAATGTGCAAGGGATTATAAAAAATTGCTTTAGCAAATAGTTGCTATTTAACATAAAAAATGACATTATTGACCCCGGTTGATAAATCAACGTTGAAAAATTTTTTATTCTAAACGTTGAATCAACGCAAATTTACCGGTTTCAGCGTTAGTTCAACGTTGTTTGCCGGCTGGGTAGTTTCTTAAACGTACTTAATGGTTATGATAAAAGGAACATAAAAGCATCGGTAAAACATATTAATCAAAAGTGCATTTTTGAAAAAAAATTTTCTAGGAGTAATATGCCACCCCCTAATCATTATAATATCCCTTTCCCATCCTTCACGACACTAAACCCTAATCCACCACTGCAGTGGTGGTGGCAGTGCATTGCCAGAAATATACACTAAATAGTATATTTATTCATCAACAGATCCTAATATTGTCTTTGATAATTTCTCATGCACATTTCAAAATATCTTTGATAGTATATGCCCAAAAATAACTACAAAAATAAAAAAAGAAGGGTATAAGAATCCATGGATAACAGTAACTTTAATTAAAGCATCAAAAGAAAACAAAAACTTTTACGTAAAATTTTTAAAATCAAAAATTAAAGATGATGAAAAAATCTACAAAAACTATAAAAAGTTTTTTCAACATTGTATAAAAGACGCAAAAATAAGATATTTTTCTAATCAGCTTGATAAGCATAAATTCGACATAAAGAGGACTTGGGCTGTTGGGCCACTGCCTACTAGGTGTTTTTTTTTTAAATCATAAAGAGTCACCCTGGCATTTGTTTATTGCAATGTTAATAACACAAAACAATAACATTTACTTTTTTTGAAGTTATTTTCCCTTCGGGAAATTGGATTTAATCACACTTTTTAGCCATTTTGATATGTTTTATAGCCTATTTTTTAGCGGTCTAAAACCCCGGTTTTCTACTTCTGGTGCCCGGGTGCAATAATAATTTTAGGGGCCCACAGATATAAATATAATTTTATACTAACAGGCTGCTTGAATTTTTGCAGTTGGTTGAAAAAAAAGGTTTCAAAGATAAAAAACAGAAAAACTATCGAAAACTAAGACTAAATCAAATTTTTAATAATTACAATAATTTTATGCGTATTTTTAGTCATTCTGAATAGTTGTTAAATTAATTACAAAAAAAAACTTTAAATAAGAAGTTCATTTGCGTTTGGGGGCCCCTAAATCGTGGAGCCTGTGTCCATTTCACAAACTGCTCCCCTCCCTAGAAAACCGGCCCTGGAAGTCTATGTAATTAGGAATTTAATATCTATAGAACTATACTTAGATTATTGACTACATTAAATATTTCATTCAGCAGTTAAAGAAAAAACAAATAAACAAAAAGTATAACTAACATACTAGACATTCATTTTATAAAATAGTCACACTTTTTTACGTTTCTTTTATTCTCTCTTCGACTTTGGGTTTTAGTCAAAATGAATTTGTGTCTCTTTTTGTAACCATAAACCTGTTTAGATGCCTCTGAGGTTAATTTGACTGCTCTCTCCACAAATTGAGAATTGATAGGCATATCTATTACACAAAGTTTTAGGTTTGATTTAATAGCCTCTCTCAGATTTTCTGACGTTATGCAAAGAGTTGTTGGGGGCTTAACCTGAATATCATCAACAGAAATAAGATAATCCCAAGACTAAGCATCAAAATGTGTTTTCATTATGGATTTCGGCTTAAGCTTTGGTTTAAAAGGCTTGATTTCTTATATTCAGATTATCATCCAGCAGCATGCAGTACAGGAAATTTTCTTGCAAACAACAATATGAATTTCCTTGTAAGTTCTTAAAAACAATGCTCTGAATCCTGCTGTCTTGAAGCTTGACTAATTGAATGGTTTTGTACAGAAGTTGACAAGCATCTTTGTATTTTCCGGAGCGCTTAATAGCAAACCACATTACACAATAGACTTGAACAATACATTTAGTTATTACTAATAAATCAGGAGATGGTTTATCAATCCTAACATAAACCATCATTATTTTTAAGGCTAGAGTTAGCCATCTAGCATGAAAAATTGGTCCAGGTTTTTTTGCAAGAAATTTTTTAGATATAAAACCTTTTTGAGATACCTACACAGTACTCATAAAGCTTTCGCTGGTCTGCACTAAGATCACTTATAACCTCACTGCTAACAAACAACTCTATTTCCCAATATATGGGACCAAACTCAACCAATAGCTGTTCATGAAGAGTTTGATGAGATGCAGCATCTCCAATAGACCCATTGTAAGACTTAGGACCATTTGTGTTTCCATCTAATTCACATATAATGTGTCGAAGTGGAAGTTCAACTTGATGCAGCAAACATCCTAAAAGGTGCAAACTTCTTTTAAGAATTTTTTCAAGTTTTATAACCAAACCGTTATCTGCACCTGTATTAGAAGTTGTGTTATCTACAATAACAGCGACTAAGCTTTGAACACTATTATATTCTGCTAAAACATTTGCAGTTGCGTTTGTCATGGTAGCGCCAGTTCCATTAGGTATAAGTACATGAGTCAAATAATTTTGTACTGTTGGTCCATATTCTGCTGTAGATGTAAGATGATGTTCTTCTTTGTTGAAGCAACAATAATAGGATCTTCATCAGTGTTATAACTGACAGAATGTACTAATGTAGAATTGTTAATTTTTCCATCAACTCCAATAACCTTTAATTCTTTAACATCAGCTAAGTGTTTAGAACTTATGATAGTGCTGATTCTTTTTTTTTCTCCAAAAATCTTTTTTTCAGTTATTATTTGTGATTTATTAAATTTTTTTACAATACCATAGTCTATTAATACAGCTGTTGCCAATGCAGCTGTTGCAGCATCGCTTATTTCAAACCGTATAGCAGCCTTTGCCAAATTTGTTAAATGAGTATAATTTTTTTCAACTGGCACGATTATAGAAAAGTCTGGATCAGATTCAAATTTATTATTGTTATCAAATAACTCAGTATCCAGATTGGAATCACATTGAATTTCCGCAGCAGGCAACTTAATACAACTTTTTATCGTCTCGTTAGTTTCTCTCTCTTGCTTTCTTTTTTCTCTGGCAGCTGTTTTTTTATCTACTGTACCAATTTGAAATCTTCCTGTTATTCCAATTTTCGATTTTTGATCTTTTAAATATTCTCTATTCAATGGGGGTACCTAAAACAATTTTAAACTTTTTTAACAAGGTGTTTACCCAGTTCAATAATAAACGTGTTAAAGTAACTCTGGAATAAAATAAATACAATAAAATAGTCTCAAATATATTTGACAATACCCTAAACACTTAAGAAAATCACAGTTCAAACCGTCTCTAAGGCTTTTTTATTATTATTAATAAAACAAAATAAAGTATTTTGCTGACAAAAGTACACTATTTTTTCACTCTGACATGTATTTGATTGTTACTACCAAATTCAAAGCTCTCCGAATTATTACAGATTAAAGAGTTAAATAAAGTCTAATTTTTAAAATTAAAACTATTCACCTTTTTGCCGCTTTCACAGGGACAAGCAAAGTGTGTTATTTTACAATTCAAAGGATTCTTACACTTAACAGATCTATGCATAAAAAAATTGCATGCATTATAAAAATACTTAAAATCTATTAGAGTAAATTTAATATCATTTTCATAAAAAAGCATTACAGAAAAACGGAAAAAAAAAACATATCATTAAATTATAAAATTATGTAAAATTATCCATTACAATCTTTTTAATTTAGCATTTAACTTATAAAAAAATATCATATCAAGTTATAAACAATAAATTAGCACAAGCTAAAAGTAAGTATTGCATATAAAAATGAAATTAACAATTTTCCTAACTTATTATTGCAAGCTACTACTGGTCCACAACCACAAGAAAACAAATCAAACAAATGCTCAAAGTTGTAATCAAGATATTCCTTGTTTTTGTTTGCATTTTTTCATTTTCCTTCAGCAGATAAAACTCTCTTAAGAAGTCTAGAAATTTTTTTGGCTACTGACTTCTCGTGGATCAGAGGAAGCTTAGGATTTATTCTACTTCATAGACTGATTAACTCATTTGTCACTTTTGAAATTATCTCTGTAGAACTAATACTAGTTACTTCATACATATTTTTACAAATACTTATTAATGAATATTGAATATATGAATATTGAATCACTTGTCTGTAAGTTGGAAGATCGTTTATTGGAAGCTCTGATGGCAAACCAGCACACCTCTTGCTTTTATTATGAGTTCTTAGGTTTTTTATTATTTTAGGCATTTCCCTTCAAGTGTTAGTTAGTAGAAAACGCTGTAAGTGTGTTATCAGGCACACTTTGACAGCCGAATTGATCGATTGCTGCTCATCCAGCAATCAATTGCTGCTTTAAAGCTGTTGACTGAAGGCGATTTAACAACTTCTTCTGGCAGAGAGTTCCATACATTCGCTACTCGATTAAAAAAGAAGTTTTCTCTGTGCTTATGTTTTGTCATTTCCTTGAAATATTTAAAGCAGTGACCTCTCGTATAATTATTAACTATTGGAAAACGATTGCCTTTTTCTAATTTGTCAATATTATTCATAATTTTATACATTTGTATTAGATCTCCTCTTTGTCTCCTTTCCACTTGAGTAGTTTGGTTTAATTTTTCAAGTCTTTTTGTATAGAAAAGATTTCTGATTGATGATACTAGTTTAGTAGCTTTGTGCTGGATTTTTTCAATATAGTCACAATTAGATTTATAATATGGAGACCATACCAGAACTGCAAACTCTAGTAATGGGCGAATAAAAGTAATATAAAGCAAAGTAATTTACATTCGAAACAGGCAAATGACTTTTTGATACGATTAAGCATTTGATTTGCTTTGTTAGAAGCATTAATCACTTGATTTTTCCATTTTAAATTTGCATTAAAAAGCACTCCAAGATCTCTTTCAGTATCTGACTCTTTCAGTTGAATACTGTTTAAATTGTATAAATATTTTTTGTTATTATGACCATAATGCATAACTAACGGGTGATGCGGAAGTTATCGGACAAATCCTAATTTCATTATTTGAGCATAATAATTAGTTTTTGTGGTTTTATGCTTAGGCATAAACGTTCTATAAAATATAAACTTTATTATTTGAAACACAATTATTTAAAATGAGGTTAAATGCAGCTGAACGAGAATCTTTTTGAAAGCGACTAAAAATGTTTTTTGTAAATAAACCTAATGTAAAAAAAAAAAAAAATCATAAATCATTTTGAAAAAGAAGGATTTGCTCGAAGTACACTCTATAATAACCTAAAAAGACTTGAAACTGTTCAATCGTTTCTGATAGAAAGCACCATGGTTGTCCGACATCCTGGACTAGAGAAAAGAAAGCCGAATTAATGAGACTCAGTCAGAGAAAAATAGGTATTAAATTCAGTGTAAATCAATCGACAATTGGTCGTCAGTTAAAAAAAAATGAATATTAAATATAGAAAACGTGAAAAGACTCTAAAATACACTATAGAACAACAAATAAAGGCGAAGAAAAGAAGCAGGAAACTAGTTAACCAACTCTATAACACAAAATCGCTTCAAGTCATTGATGACAAAAAATACTTTTGTTTTGCAGGGGACAACATGCCTGGAAATTCTGGATACCACACAAACAACAAAAAGACATGCCCAGAAAGTGTTTGTTTTATAGAAAAAGAGAAATTTCCAAAATAATTATTAATGTGGAAAGCCATATCTGACCGTGGTATCTCCGAGCCATTGTTTCGCACTTCCAAGGCTGTAGCGATCAATTCATCAATCTATATTAATGAATGTTTAGAAAAACGACTTCTTCCATTTATTCACAAGTATCATGAAGACTTTAACTACTTATTTTGGCCAGATTTAGCAAGTTCTTATTATTCTAAAGATTCTCTAAATTGGATGGACCAATATGTCTATTACGTTGATAAAGAATCCAATCCCCAAAATATGTCTCAAGCACGACCAATTGAAAATTTTTGGGGACATTTGGCACAGAAGGTTTACAAGGGAGATTGGCAAGCTTCAACAGAGCATGTTTTGATTGATTGCATTAAACTAAAACTACAAGAGATTGATTTAAACTTTTTACAGTCGCATATGAAAGGCGTCAGAGCAAAATTGAGATCAATTGCAGATGGTGGTGTTTTTTCATATAAAAAATAATATATTTTCATTAAAAGATGCTTTATTTAAATGCTTTATTTAAAAAAATATATAATAGTAGTTTGTTTTTTTATTTATAAATAAGTTATTGACGTTTTTATTTTGTCCGACAACTTCTGCATCACTCGTTACACATTTTGATATGTTAAACAAAAGAAGCCAAGTTTGAGACCATTTTTAGACAATATCTAGATCATTTTGAAGATTAGTAGCGCATTGTTCTGAAGATAATTGAGAAAGCACTTTTGTATCATCGGCATATAGTTTGGTTACATTATGCAATTTTTTTGGAAGGTCGTTAATTTATAAAGCAAATAAAAGTGCTGCAATTACAGACCCTTGCAGTACACCACTAAAAATATTAACCCAGTCAGAAATGATTTTACCTTGAACAACTCTTTGTCTTCTGTTTTCTAAAAAGACTTTGATTCATTTAAGTATCAGACCATCAAAGCCGTATGCTTTTAGTTTGGCCAACAGTCTTTTGTGTGGAAGGGTGTCAAAGGCTTTAGCAAAATCTAACAAAATTACATCAACTGGAATACCAACATCTAAGCTTGATGAAATGTAGTCAATGCTTTCTAAAAAGTTAGTGGTACATGATTTATTTCTAACGAAACCATGTTGTGCTTTTTCTAGTAGATTATTTTTATACAGGTACTCTTCCATTTTAGCTCTAATTATACTTTCCATAATTTTACATGGAATAGAAGTCAATGAAACTGGACGATAGTTGGTGGGAAGAGTCTTATCACTTTTTTTGAATAGAGGTGTTACATTCGCTGATTTAAATTGAACTGGAAGTTGACTATTAGTTAAAGATGCCCTAATAATTAATGTTAGAGGAATAGCAAATGCTTCTGCACAGTTTTTTAGAAGAAATGGATGCATATTATCAGGACCACATGCTTTATTTTGATTAAGATTTCTAAGTTTATCTAATATCATTTCGTAGCTGATATCATAAGGATCTAGATCAACAAACTTTGAATGATTCTCGTTTAATTCAACTGTGAAATGTGGAAGTTCCCCTTCTTCTTCAATTACAAAAACATCTTGGAAACATTTATTGAGTAGATTAGCTATCTCTCTAGGTTCTTGAGTTAGATCACCACTAGCTGTTTTTAATGCTCTGATTGATTCTTTGATTAGTTGTTGGCTGTTTAGGTATTTATACAGACGCTTCGGGTTTGTTTTGGATCTTTTAACTAAAACATTGTCATATGCAAGATGAGCTATTTTAATTTCTTTTTTCACTAACTTGCAAGTCAGTTTGTACTCTTTAGACAGAGTAAGATCTCTCTATTTACAAGCACAATTCAGGTATCTAAGATTTTGCTTTTTTTTAATTAGAGTTTTAAGATGATTTTTGATCCATAGAGCAATTTGTTTTTTTATTCGAGATACGTCAAGCACTGGAATGAATTGATTACATGATACATTTGAAAAGTGAGTTAGATTGTCATACATTTCCTGAACAGATAAAGTTTCAAACATCATTACCCAATCAATATTTGTAATAAAGTCAGAAGTTTTATTGGTGTCATCCTTTTTTGTAATTAAATTTTAAGTAACTGTGCAATAAGTTATTAACCATACTTTTAATAATAAAAGCAAAAAAGATGACCAAATGACCTTCATTTATGTTACCAAGGATATATCTTTGGTCAATAAATTTTTTGCTGCTAGAAGAAGTGGATTTCTTAACGAAACATAACTTAGTTCAACTATTATTGGACCTGGTTTAGTTGTATCTTTAGATTTTAGTCTTCTTGCATAAACTGGCGAAACACTGCTTTTGCCAATTACATTAAATATCTCTTTGACTTTTTTGCTATCATCTGCTTTTTTATCTGTTAAAAATTCCTTTTCGGATTCAGGTATTCCATAGATAATTACGTTCTTTTTTCTTCTTTCTCTTTCATTTAACTCACTTATAGTTGCATTTGCTACAGCAAGCTGGTCAGCTGGTTTTTTAGCATTTTTAGCACCTTGTTTTATTACTTAAACCCAATTGCTGCTGATGTTTGGAGGATTTTTCTACTTTTTTTGCTGATTCTAAATCTACTTGGAGTTTTGCGAATTCTTTTCTCTTCTCATTTTTATTGTGCTTGAGTAGATTTAATCGATCAGCAAGGGTCATCAGAAAAAGATATATTCCCACACAACTCAAGTAGCTGTTTACTTAATTCACTAGCTCTGCCATCAAGTTTTGGCCAGTTTTTCTCTTGTAGAAATTCTGTAATCATTTTGATAAAGTGTGTGTGTAAATATATTATATATATACACACACACATTATATATATATATATATAAATATATATATATATATATATATATATATATATGTATAAATAAATATATAAATATATATATATATATATATATATATATATATATATATATATATATATATATATATATATATATATATATATATATATATATATATATATATATACATATATATATGTATATATATAAAAATGTTGTTTTAAGAGCCACCCTAGTATATATATATATATATATATATATATATATATATATATATATATATATATATATATATATATATATATATATATGTATAAATAAATATATAAATATATATATATATATATATATATATATATGTATAAATAAATATATAAATATATATATATATATATATATATATATATATATATATATATATATACTAGGGTGGCTCTTAAAACAACATTTTTGAAAAAAACCTGTTCCTACCCCTTTACTTTGTTCTATATAATACTAAAACACTAGGTTTAAAGTTTTTTTGAACAAAAAATTATTTTAGGGGTAGCTCGAAACCCTTAAAAATATGACTGGTCCCTAAAATTTTGAAAATAAAAGTTCTTCTAAAGTATGTCAACCTGGTACTCAAAAGAAGCGAAATTATATAAAAACTTCAAAAACAGTTTTTTTAAAACTTGAAAATAATGACTTTTTTTATTTTCAGCTTAAAAACAATAGTCTTTATGCATTTATTTAAGAATAAAGTTATTTTTTGTAAATTGATTATTATTTTTAAAGCTTTTATATAATTTCACTTCTTTTGAGTACCAGGTTAACATACTTTAGAAGAACTTTTATTTTCAAAATTTTAGGGACCAGTCAAATTTGTAAGGGTCTTGAGCTACCCCTAAAATAATTTTTTGTTCAAAAAAATTTTAAACCTAGTGTTTTAGTATTATATAGAACAAAGTAAAGGGGTAGGAACAGGTTTTTTTCAAAAATGTTGTTTTAATAGCCACCCTAATATATGCATATATATATGTATATATATATATATATATATATATATATATATATATATATATATATATATATATATATATATATATATACATGCAATCCTCGCGCCCCTCATCCCTAAAACAGAGGATTCAATATTTTTTGAACTCAAATCCCTAAATAGTCATTAATTATTTTAAATTTATATTTATTGGAACTTTTTTATTTATAGCATGAAAACATTTTCCAGGGTGACTCTTATTAAATCTTAATCCTCGCAATGGCCCAATGGGCTGTTATAAACGAACTAACGGGAAGAAAAAAAGAAGCGTACTGCTTACCACAAAAATTAATTTCCGATAAAAAAATTATAACAAGTGAAACAAATATGTCAGAAATTTAACAAATGTATTGTTAATATAGTTTCTCTTTTTTCTCTTGTTTCTAACATTGCGCAACCAAATAAAACATTTGATAATTTTTTGGGAGAAAAACCCAACACTAGTATAAGTAATGAAAAGATAACTAAACTTGAATTTAATAAAGCAATTATTGAACTTAAACGCAACAAGTCACGTGGATATGATGGTATTTCCAGTAATATAGCTACTTATGTTATGGACAGCATAAGTAAACCATTATTTTATTTAATATCATCTTTATTTGAAAATAGTATATTCCCTGACAAACTTAATTAGCCAAAATTAATCCAATTCTCAAAAAAGGTGATTGCAATAATTTTTCTAACTACCGATTTATTTATCTACTTCCAGTATTTTCAAAAGTATTTGAGAGAGTAATTTATAATACAGTTAATAATTACTTTAGATAAAACAATTTATTATTCAAAAATTAGTTTTCAAAGCAATTGCTCTACGGAACATACTATTATTAAACTTGCTGATAAAATATATAAGTTGTTTGGTAGTGATGAACTGGTATTAGGAGTTTTTATTGATTTTTCCAAAGCCTTTGATACAGTTGATCACAGTATATATAAAATATAACGGTATAATAGACTCAACATTTAAGTGGACTCAAAGCTATTTGTCTAACAGAAAGCAATTTGTATTAATAGAAAAGTCAGCAGCCCTCGATATTACGTGTGGAGTTTTCCAGGGTTCAATCCTAGGACCATTATTGTTTTTAATATATATTAACGATATTGATTTGTCAAAAGCTTTCGATACCATTAATCATAATATACTAATAAAAAAACTTGAACACTATTTTACTTGATCACAGTATTTTACTTTCCAAACTAAAATATGGACCCAGATCTCTGACGTGAATTTGGCTAATAGCGTTTTGAAAATTATTCTATATTTTCAAACTGTAGCAATATTATTATGCAAAAAAAAATATATATACATTTAATTTATTCAGGTAGCCTGATAAAAAATGATAAAATACTTTTTAATATGATAAAAATACTTTTGTTATAAATATTCTTTAAGAAAATCATAGTAGTATTCATATTGCATTAAGCCCAAGCTTTTAATTGCTAAAACAAAGAAAAATAAAAAATCACGAACAGAAATGGAAATGCCCTTTTAAGAAAAAAAGAATGGAATTTATTGTAAAAAAGTCCCGGCAGGCCGAGAAAAATATCAAAAATGGATGATGAAAGGATAAAGAAACTTTCATCATTAGACCCTTTTAAACCTGCTACAAAAAATAAAGCAGAATTAGACAATGTAAATGTGTCTAACAGAACAATTCAAAGGCGTCTTAGACAGGCTAACTTATTTGCCAGCCGACCAAAAAACCCATTGTTGAGTAAGAAAAATATAGATATCAGAATGGTATTTGCGACAGTAGTATGTTACCACAGTACACATACGGTGCTTTTATAAGACCATACATAATTGGCGAATGAACATCAGAAGGTAATATCTTTTCAAAAAGCTCATCATCTATTTTATTTTTTTAAACAACTTTGAAAATTAACATAAAGCATTTTAGTAATTAAAATTTTTATATTACTGATGTGCTCTTCAGATTTCAATAAAACATCATAATTTTTTATTTGTTTATACCTAGAACTTTTACTTTTAATGGATAAATTCCGAAAGACTCATCCTTTTTGTTTATTTATTTGTTTGCTTAAATTGCAAAGTTTTTTGTTCCGTTATCATAAAAATAAAAATATTTCGATAATGGGATCAAAATATTCCTTATATTGATATTATCTATATATGGAATTTTTTATTATTATTATTAACTAATTAGATGTTCCAAGAAATCATAACGGTCTGATCACTGAGTACTGTTGATTAGCATTTAACCAGGAAGTTCACGCCTCCTTCCCTACGAGTAATGTAAATATGGCCGTAGCTGGCTACAAACCACGGACCTTCTGTTCAGAAGCAAGTACTCTTACCACTACACCACGACTGCAATATTTTGTGTGATAGGTACAAACTTTGGGCTAAGATTAAGAAGATCTTTATAGTGATCTGATATAATATTGTTGTTGGCTAAATCTAGCATCTTTCCTAAATCTTATTTAGTTTTTGAAATCTTCTAGGCTTTTGTTTTTAAACTTTTTCTTGATTTTCAAGAATACATGTTTTTGCTGGAGTAATTTATTACTAGTAGCTAATTTTACAAATAATTTATAACTAATAACTGATGTCATGATTTGATGTCATTTTCGTTTTAATAAAAAAGGTTAACATTATTCACCTGGTATGTATGTTGCACGTAGTTTATGCGATGATCCGTCTTTTGCCGCAGTTAATATGCTTAAATTCTTATGCAAGTTATTTAATTATCTATTTGGTATTAAATTTTCATAATATATTGTAGGTATACAAGGAAAATGCACTATGTCCAAAAACATCATTTTGAGATAATGAACAAATAAGCAGAGATGTAGGTCTCAAGACCAAATCTTGGCCTCGAGCCTCGAGACTCATATTTAACTGTCTCGGTCTTGGTATTGGTCTTGCTCTTGAGCCAAATTGTCTTGGTCTTAGTCTTGGTTTTGGCCTTTGCTGTATTGAGCACATCTCTACAAATAAGTTTTTGCGTAATTGTTAAAATAATAAGTTTTTGTTAAAATAAAAAATCTTGATAACTGAATAACAATTGATTTATTAAATTTGTGTGGTATATCAAACGATAGAGAATTTTAAATACTAAATAGTGATATAAATAACTCCATACTGCCAAAAACGGACTTAGTGCATTTCCCTTGCATATTGGCGGTATGCATCGTTCAAAAGTCACGTGCCAAAAATCGCAGTAAAATATTTATTTTTTTTGCAAATACGACATAATTGGTTTATAATACATTAAGCAAATACATTAAAATTTTATTTTATAAAACCTATTAGTTACCAAACATTTAGAAAGCGAACTTCAAAAACAACGAAAAGTAAAAGAAAAAAGAAAAATGAGGGTCTTAATACCGGTAAGATTTTTATTATTGTTATTAATATATTTTCTTTTTTAATTTGAACTAAATTAAAAATTTTATACTTTTCATTAAGCACAAAAATAATCTTTTAAAATAGTTATTTTATTGAATATAAACTATTTTTTTCTAAATGCAGACATCCTTTGATTACTGTATTAAATTCTTTAAAATAAAAAGTAAATGCAAACATGGGTAATTTTAAAAATATATGTTTGTTTAATACATTTTATATCAAATTTCATAAAATAGTGATTATCAGGTAAGAGAAGAAATTGCTTGATGTTGACAACTTAGTTGCGATTTTTACCGTTTTTGCTTTTGTTTGTTTAATTACGAAATTATTATTAAAAAAAAAACTTTATTATAATTTAATATGGAAAATGTTAGCAAAAATCATTTTGATGTAATGTTATCTTGACTAAAAGCTAACTACAACAACAACAAAGTACATTAATCATTTCTTAAGTGTAAAAAATAGTTTAGGTGGTGCACTAATGAATGACACAATGAAAATTTATGCTCAATTGGTACAGTTTTTCTTCAGTGGTGTGTGCAGGATTTTTTGGCTTAAAGATAAAATAGCTTTACTCAAAATAAAAGATATAAAATATCAAGATAAAATAGCTTTACATACTTAACTCAATTTTTTAATGTTCTGTAAAATATAACAAATAAAAAATGTTTTGTAGTAATTAGGGTATAAAAGTTAACTTTACCTTTTTCTAAAGTTTTTTATGCTGTTTTAAGTTATATCCAAAAGTTTCATTTTATCTCATTCATATTTCATCAAAAAGTCTTTAAAGCTTTTTAAATAAAAGTGATGCATGCATGGAGCCAACTAAAAAAATTATTAGGCTGGTGCCAAATTATTTAATTTTTATTTATTTATTTATTCTGATTCACTCCCAACAAGGCTGCAAGCAACCACTATTAAGTTGAGAGTTACTACAACAACAACAAAAAAAATTAATAGAGTTATAGAGCAAGGAAACAGTTGAGAGAAGACTTGAAAAGTTGTACGTTGCATAAGTCAGGAAAACATGAAGATGGGAGAGTTCCAAAAGGCCGAAGTGCAGGGAAAAAACGAGACTAATAAAATACCACCTGACATACAAATAATTGACCAAAGAGGACAGTTGGTTAACTGGAGTCCAAAGAATGGTGATGCTTTTCTAAATTTCTTTTTAATTTAACATCTTCACTTCCACAAAGGCTACAAGCAACCACTATTAGAGTCCGAAGTTACTGGAAGAGAAAAGTTGAAATTTATAGAGCAAGATAATGATTAACAGACAACTTAAAATACTGTAAATCATATGAATCAGGAAAACAAGATGAAAGAAGTGAATTCCTAAAGAGTGATGTTTGAGTAAAAAAACTAGACGAATAAGAATTTTTGGAGCACTTAGGAATAGTCAGAGCAAAAGGATGAAACTTTATTGAATGATAAGTAGCACCAGAATGAATTTTAGTAGATGGTACAAGAGGCGCTAACTCTTAAGAGCAGTGCCCATTATAGTATTTATAGAAAAGAGAACGAAAAGCAACATTACAATGATGTGATAATGGTTGGAGGTTGGCTGCATCTTTCATAAAATCAAAGTAAAAATTGAGAGCGGTTTTTTAGGTATGTTGAATTGCAGAGTAGGTGTTCTATTAAAGAGAAAAAAATTTATGGATTTATTTTAAGTAAATCATTCTAAATTACTTATGTTATATGAAAAGTTTTAGATATTTTTAAAACAACAAAATATTATTTTATCTTTTGTTGTGATAATGTGTGACTAAATAAGTATATTGTTAATAAATATATTTGTTAATCATTTTATTACTCAATGATGTTTTCTAATAATAAATCAAGTAGTGTTAAAGTTTCTTTCTGTTTCAGCTGATTGCTTTATAATTTTTAAGCATTTTTGGACATTCATCTAATGTAGGAGGGTTTTTTTTCAATGCAACGCCAAAAAAAATTTTATTTTCAATATTCTATATGTTTGAATTTGAATGCATATTTAAGATTATAAAAAGATGTAAAAGAATATTTCTTGCTATAATTTTAAACTCTTTCTTTTAGCAATCTAAAATAGAATTTGTTTCTAATTGGTCATACTGATTTTGTGTCTTATTTTGCAGTTCTGATATTTTGTCTCTCAGAAATTCTTTTCATCATTAACTAAAAAAATATCCAAAAGTTGTTGCATCTTGATCTTTTAGTTTTACTAACATAAATTCAGATTTTTTTAATTTTTTTTTGCTTAAAATTTTTTATGGACAACAAGGCTACAAGTCACTACTATTTATGTTAGGAGTTAATGGAAAGCAAAGAATAGATTTGAAGAGAAAATTGTTGATAGAAAACTAAAAAAATTGAAAGTTGTATGAGTCAATAAAAAAGTTGTATGAGTCAATATATGAGAAAAATATGAAGGCAAAAAAGAATTCCAAAGTATTAATATTGAAGGAAAATAATAAAATAAGTAAAAGTATTTTGAGTATGAAGGAACAGTTACACTAAAAGAGTCTGACAAGTCATTGGAGATTGAGCTTTGATTGAGGGAACAAGAGATAAAACTTCTCTTAAGCAGCTAGTATTGTAGTATTTTTAGAATTTAGAAAGAGATACAACCTTACAATAATTAAAGTTGGCGTAAACTTGACAGCTTGAGCAAGTCCAACAATCTATTTTAAAACCTTGTTTAATAGAGAGAAGGTCTTATGAGAAGTACCAGCCTAAATATGACAAGAGTAGTACAAGAACAAATAAAAAATTTATAAAGTTAGGTAATATAATTAGAGTTAAATAAATGATAAACTCATTAAAGAGAGTCAACCTTAGCAGATGCTAACTTTGCAAAAAATTCTATAATGGTTTCCATGAGAAGTCAGTGGCAAAAGATAATTAAACAAAAGATGAAATAAAGGGCTGGGTAAGAATGTTGTCAATATAGACATCTCAACATCATTCATCAATAAAGAAATATCAACAGTATTAAAGTAGTTAGTAGCAGTAAACAAATGATTTTTTTTTTAAAAAGCACCAGGCACTGGAAGCCTTAAGCTGTCACAAAAGAGAGGTTATATTTAAAAATTGGCTGCTAAAAGTGCAATCAAAAAGTGATGGCTTTTTGACAGGCTAAGTATATAAAAGTGATCATCATCAGCAAAAAAACACTTTAGAGGTAAGATTATTGGGAGAATCATTAATTTAGATAAAGAACAACACAGGGCTGAGGATCCTTGTGGTACCCCAAAAGTTATTGGAAATGAACAAGTGTATTGTCCATCAAAACAACTTTAATACTGCAGTTAAAAAAGAATGATTTAACAATTTTGAAATCTTTCCCAGATATGAATTGAGATATGAATTGAGGCTATGCAGAAGATCAGCATGCTAAATTTTATTGAGAGCCATATGTCAAGAATCTGAATCTTGTTTTTGGAACAAAAATAAGGTTCAGTTAAATAGTTTAAGGAGTATTGAAAAGAGCTCTGTAGAACACCTTTTTAGACTGTGTCTAAAAATTAAGAGTAGAAGTGAGAATAAACTTTAACAGCAAAAGCCTGAGTGATTTGAATGACTTACACTAAATTAAACTGTTTTTCTAAAATGACAGGAAGAGTGTGGTCATTAAATTAAAGAGATGGATTCAAACCAAATTTTACAACAAGTAGATGAATTAAAAAAACAAGCATGTGCCTATGTTTTTATATTACTCCATTTGTAACTATTCCAAAAATGTGGTTATTAAGATTAGATTGAAAATCCTTAAGCTTTGGTTAAATAAAATTTTATCTTTAGTGTTTATGTATCCAATAATATTTTATCATTCAAGGTAACTAAAATATCTGACAAGTATATAGCCACATTTACTTTTAATTTTTACAGTAAGTTTGTTCATTTAAAGTCAATAAAGTTCTTTCATTATTCACAATGATCTTTTACAATTCATATAAGTCTTCTTTTTTTTTTCTCAAAATATTTTAGTCATAGTTTGTTTTGAACTTGGAATTTTAAAACCGTGAGCAGCCCATTCTTTTTGAATGTCAATACTTTCAAGTGGCTTGTATGATTGAGGGGGGGGGGGGGGCTGTAAAAGATTTTTCCTTTGGTTGCATAACTAAAACATCAGAGAAGTAAAGCTAATACAAACAAGAAACCCTGGCACAATATGAAATTTGGATTGCCTGTCTGTACTGCAGTGTACTAATCAACTGTGCCACTATCATTCGCTTATTTCTTAACAAGTAGAGTATAAAATAGTATCATGCTGTTCATAGTATATACATTTCATAAATATATTAAGTATACTTAATAAGCTTGTATGAAATATTTAATGTGAAATACTAACTGTAAACTAGTAAGGTAATGTGACTAAATAGAGTGTTTATTCCAAAGAGACCAATATAATAAAATGCTCAAAATTTTAGTGGGTAAATATGTTGGTGCTCTAATAACCAATTAGAATTAAGTAATGGATAGTAGTCCCCCTTCAAGGATATATTTCAATTGCCTAAGATGTTTTGGGAAGCCCAAAACCTGCAATGAGGCCACTCATCAGGTGCATGTCATAGCAATATGTATTATATCCTTTTTATTTTCTGTTCTTAGTAGTTTTGTCTTCTATATTGTTTATATTTATACTTTAAATATACATTTAAAAAACTACTAGAAATAACTATAAGATAAAATTACTGCAAACCTAACAAAAATAATAAATACTAAGTCAGTCAGCTTTTCGTAACACACCAAAGTTCAAACATAAAGTTGTTTAACATGGAAAAACAAAGCAGATGTGCATCATCATGTAAACAAACAAAAAATGGTAAAATTTTGTTTTTATCATTTAAAATACTTTAGTATAACTTTTTTTTTTCTGTTAAGTTTTTTTTCCAAAGTTATTTTGTTTTACTTATATAAAGTCTTTTAAATACTTCCATTGTTTACTTTAATATTTAAGTTACTTGAAGGTATGGGCATTATTTTATTTACTTGAGTTGATAAATCACTCAAGTATTTAAGTTACTTAAAGTTATTATTATATATTTTCCAATTAAACAACATTATTTTTGAAATAATGTTAACTAAATTTGATCTTATAATATTTTATCTTTATAATATAACATCATTAGAACTAATCTCAATTTTTTGTTGTGAAATTATTAAATCTTATTCATATTTTATGTCAATATTAACATTAATTTTTTTTTTTTTACAGAAAGAAGAAACAGCTATCATTGATGATCCTTCATTGACTCATCGCCCAGAGTTGAAATATAAAGATTTAATAAATGAAAATAGTCAGAAAAAGTTTCGAAACTACGAAGCAAGTTTTTGTTGTCACTTATTTAAAAGTAGATTCATTAATACACAATCTACTAACTTATTTACATCATTAAAATTAAATATAGTCACTTAACTTTAGGATAATTTGCAAACATTAAATGTAATGAATACATACCAACAAATGCATGCTAACCAAACTGTTGCTTTTGGTATAGAAAAAGTAAGTTGGTTTAAAAAATTTATTTTGTTGTAACCTTAACTAAAATTTTATGTACTTACAACAAAAGAAGAAATACTAATAAGACAACATTATAAAATACTAATTTCAATTTTTAAGTTATACTTGTCACTTAAATAATTAAAACACAAGTAAATAAAAATGTATGATATAATTGTTTTAGAGAAAAAAGTGGTTGAAATTTGATCATGCTGAGATGACAATATTGGAAGCAGTAAACTTGCTTGACAATTTAGTGGACTCCAGTGATCCTGATGTAGTCAATGAATCTTGTTTTATAAATAAATTTTTATATATATAAAAAAATAAAATTTAAATTTTGTAATTAAGATTAAATTTTTGTAGATTGATTTACCAAATTCAATGCATGCTTTCCAGACAGCTGAAAAGATTAGAGAAATACATCCAGATAAAGGTAATCTAATCATTTAGCATTTAAGTGCAATGTCATGTTTAGTATATCAATGAGGTTTATATATATATATATATATATATATATATATATATATATATATATATATATATATATATATATATATATATATATATATATCTAGGCTACAAATCCGAATCTAGGCAACTGCCTAGGAGCGCCTACCAAAAAGGGGCACTTGTTTTTTTATTTTTTTTGAGAAGTTTTAATTTTCAGTGTAGATATGTAATTTTTAAAATTTTATTATGAACTTTAGGATAACATTATTTGTATGCCTAAAGGCGCCATCACTATTTAGCAATGTCACAAATATGACATTGTTAAATAGTGATTGATGAAAATTCATGGGCAAAAATTCATGGGCACCCGTTTTTAGCAATCTTTTACTCTTGTAAATGATAATTATATTGAGAAGTGAAGAGAAGCCGGTGAAGGCAAATAAATCTTGTATATATTATGCATACCTAATGAGTGTTTATAAGTAAAAAAGAATTAAATTAAAAATTTGAATGACTTAAAACAAATGTTAAAAATAAAAATTCTAGTTTAAAAAATTTTGTTACGAACTTTCGGACAACAATTGTTTGTATGCCTAAAGGCGCCATTGATTTAACAATGTCACAAATGCGGCCTTATGTATATATATATATATATATATATATATATATATATATATATATATATATATATATATATATATATATATATATATATATATATGTATATATATATATATATATATACATATATATATATATATATACATATATATATATACATATATATATATACATATATATATATATACATATATATACATATATATACATATATATACATCGTGGCGTTCAAAAACAATTATAAAACTATAACTATTTGCGAGCGTGGTTTGGTTTTTTAATCTTTGGGCTCGTGGTTTTCAAGCAAGAACTTGTTTTCGTGGCGGCACTTAGAAATAATTTCTGTTTTTTTATTTAATAATTTTTGCGTACCTTTGTATGATATTATGCAAAGTTTTTCATGAAGGCAAAGCAAGCATTTTTTTGTTACGTTGCTGTAGGCGGGGACTTGTTTAATTATTGACCAAGTTAATTTTGGTGTTATTTTTAAGTTTTCTTTTATCTACCATATATACTTTAAAAAGGTGGTTGAATTAACACCCCAGAAAAAGTATATATTGGCCTAGCCAATATATACTTTTTCTATAAGGTTTTTATATAAGGTGAATGGAAGAAAAGATGGGCACAAACACTCATTCACAAACAAAAAGATGAAAAGTTTAACCACCCTTTCAAAGTATATATGGCAGATAAAAGAAAACTTAAAAATAACACCAAAATTAACTTGGTCAATAATTAAAGTTGAGACGTTTTGTGTGTTTTAATTCTTAGAGCATGTTTTAATTCTTAGTATGTTGTGGCGCAGTTTATTTCAAACAATTCTCTCACTTTCCATACCCTAATTTAATTGCTAAAGTTTGGGATGTGACCAATTAAACAATACCATCAATACCATTCTCAACCATGTTCAGTTTTTGATGTTCTATGCATCTCATTAGAAATCTTTTTTTTTGTTTCTCTAAAGTATATACTGCCACAGGAGCTTGTAAGTTTGTTGACACCAGGATTACTATTGGGAATTAATTTGGACATGATATTGCATAAGATATTTTTTAAAGTAGGTGGTGTAATTCAAATTATTCTGATGTTGTAAGGTTTGGACATCCATATATCAGTAAAGCCACTGATTTAGGACCTCTTCCCCTTGCATGCACCTGTATGCTTTCAGAACCTCCTTTTCTGCATACATATGCATTATTTATTACAAAATTAACCCCACCCCTTTCTTAAATGCAAAAAAAATTTTCAAAACATCAGTACGCAAAAAATTTTTTTCTTTCTTTTAGTTATTTATAATTTAAAAAAATAGAAAATATATAAGGAAATATAAAAAAACATGTTGATTTTTTACACTCATTAAATTCAATGCTTTTGTTAAAAAAGAAATCAAGTTTTAAGAGAGACAGAGAGAGTCAAGCCACATACATACTTGCTGTCTTAAACACCCTCCCCTCCCTTGTACACATTTGTATGTTTTTAGGTTTCGGCCTTCCCCTCATACATGCATATGTACTTTATAGAAGACCCCTTTAATTTACTTTCTAATGGATTTCTTTGGATTAGTGTTTAATGTTGGGTCTATTTTTATATTAGTGATAACAGACTTTCTGTGGATTTTGAAGTCATAGTATGAGTTATTAGTGTTGTTTACAGTTATATTCAAGTAGTTTAACTCTTTTTTTATTATTTTCTTGTTTCTTATGTATATTTTACTGCTGGATCTTATTTGTTTTATAATTCCCGAAACTTATATAATGATTTTCTCCAATATATGTTGTAGAAAATCACTTTTTTTTTCACAAATTTTTTTATTTTACACTGCATTTTATCTATAAAGACTCATCAAAAATGATTAATCAAATTATTAAAACTTAACTTTATACCAAAAATTAAATTACAGGAAGTTATTACAGAAATTACATAAATCTCTTATTTACTGTAATATTTCTGTACTGTAAATCATACTTTGTAGAGAATGAGAAAATTGGAAAAGTTAATTGATTCCTCGCTACTAAAAGTTGCAATCTGATTGGTTTAAAAATAAACTCTGCAGTGTAAACTATACTTTGCCGCATCTGCAGCAGTTATTTGATTGGTTGCAAATGTAGGTTAAATGTACACCATTATATGAGCATTTAACTGAAGTATTCTGAAAAAAGTATGCTAAATCATGATAAGTAGAATACAATGTAAAGTGCTTTTTGAATTTTAACATCAAAGCATGGTTTGAAGTTTGATTGAAAATGTTCTGAAAAGATTTAAAATTGTTTTACTAATTTAAAACAAGGGCAATTTTACCAAATCGAAGCAATATATATATATATATATATATATATATATATATATATATATATATATATATATATATATATATATATATATATATATTTATATATATATATATATATATATATATATATATATATATATATATATATATACATATATATATATATATATATACACTACATCAAAAAATAAAACATACAGTTAATTTCCAAACATTCAAGTCTTTTTATTTCAATCAAATAATAAATAACATAATTAATATTTACATATTAATTAGTAATTGCTATAATATATAATAATATTAAAAATAAAGTTCATAAAAAAAATTATTTAATTAATAAAAACAAAAAAACATAGTCAAAGAAAAAAACATACATCAAAAAATAAAACATACACCTACGAATTATATATAAAAAAACAGGAAAAAAAGTATTTTTAATAATGTGTATGATAACCTTTTTGTGTAATAACTTCTTGCAATCTAGTATTCATCGAATGTACAAGTTTTCTTGTATCTTCTATTGAAATTTTATTCCATTCTTCCAAAAGTTTTTCTTTTAATTGTTGTTTATTTTTTATTTCATGTTGCCGAAGTCGTCTTTCGAGAAGATCCCAAAGATTCTCAATTGGATTGAGATCTGGTGATTGTGGAGGATGCAGAAGTGTTGATTTAACATTAAAAATCAGCCAATTTTTAATTAGTTTCGATGCATGTTTTGGGTCATTGTCTTGGACTAACACGAAATTTTCAGTAGCACCTACTTTTATTGCACTTCGTTTTAGATGATTTTGCAAAATGTCTAAATATTTTTCTTTGTCCATATTAGTTTCAATAAATACTAAATCACCAACCCCACCTGCACCCATCGCTCCCCATACCATCACATTTCCGCCACCGTGTTTGACTGTAGGTGTAATATTTTGTTTGTCAAGTGCAGTGCCTGTTTATATTTCGCCATACATACCTTGCTCCGTCTGATCCGAAAATATTAAATTTTGATTCATCCACAAATACAACTGTGTTCCAAAATTCTTCAGACTTGTTCAAAAACTCATTCACGTAAGCCAATCTTTTAACAACATTCCTTTTTGTTAAGAATGGTTTCTTACGTGAAATTCGTCCTGCGTAGCCTTTCCGGTGCAACAAATTTCTTACAGTTTGGGGATTAACTGTCACGTTTAGATCTTTTTTTAAAAGAGCAGTTATTTTTGGAGCCGATGTTTTTGGATCTTTTTTTACCATTCTTTCAATTTTCCTTTCTACTTGCATTGTAAACGCTTTTTTTCGACCTCTTCCAGGCGCACTTTCAAATGATTTATTTTTTCTATAATTATTAATTACTGTCTGAATGGTTGCTCGAGGTCTGTCGATCAACTTAGCAATTTCTACATAACTTTTTCCTTCTTCCTTTAGTTTCATAATTAACATTCTAATTTCAATGGACACTTTTCCTTTTGAAATTTTTGTTTTTTCAGAAATTTTTTTAGCGGTTGCCATTATTGACATCAATATGCGCACTATTTAAGTAACAATGCAATACTAAAGCAAAATATGACAAAAACAGGTCTTATTTACATTACCGAATTAGATGAGTCATGTTTTTGTGAAAGGGTATGATCGTTTTTCTTCTTGTATCTTATTTTTCTTTCATGTATTTGATGTGTGTATGTTTTATTTTTTGATGTATGTTTTTTTCTTTGACTATGTTTTTGTTTTTATTAATTAAATAATTTTCTTTATGAACTTTATTTTTAATATTATTATATATTATAGCAATTACTAATTAATATGTAAATATTAATTATGTTATTTATTATTTGATTGAAATAAAAAGACTTGAATGTTTGGAAATTAACTGTATGTTTTATTTTTTGATGTAGTGTATATATATATATATATATATATATATATATATATATATATATATATATATATATATATATATATATATATATATATATATATATAAACAACTTTAAAAAGTATTCTACATAATAGAGTGCTCAATATATATTAGTAGAAAATCACTTAACTTTGTTGATGAAACACAGTGTCAAATGGAAAAAAATTTAGTTAAGTGATTTTCTACTAATATATATATATATACATATATATATGCATATATATATATACATATATATACATATATATATATACATATATATATATACATATATATATATATATATATATATATATATATATATATGTATATATATATATATATATATATATATATATATATATATATATACATATATATATATATATATGCAGGAAAATAAGTTCATTGTTTTTTTAATATTTATGTCTTTTATGAAATATTATATATTTTGACTTATAAAAAATGTTCAGTTTATCGTTAAAAAGTTTTACTAGAGTTTTTATTTAAGATTTTACTCAATAAATAAATCTATAAAGAGATTTAAAAAAAAATCTTTAAAATTTTATCGTTTATTATGAAAATGTATATAAGTTGCACAAAAAGATGTAAATGCAAAAGAGCAAACATGAATTTTATTAGCTTTACATATGAATTTTATTAAACAAAGAGTCTAAAAAGGAAAATATCTTGTTCACAAAGATGTAGACAAGTTCAGTTCCAACATAACTTAAGAGACAAACAAGAAGTACTATGAACTAGACTACTCTTTAAGACGTGATAAACCCCCTGATATATTCAATAAAAAGATTTCGACACAGATTTTACTTATATGTTATTTTTTGTTAATTAATCCTGCTTTTTTTTAATGGGGTAAACTAAAAACCTGCATCTGTCCTTGGATACTATTATTAATAGAGTTCCATAATATTGTTTACTTTTGTTGTAAACCTTTTTTCCAAATTATTTGGCGTTTGAAGTAATAAGCAAATATAAGCTTATAAAAAGTCACAATATTATCATGCTATTAACTTATTTGATTAAAATTAATAATATATAAAAATGCTTATTTGAATAAAAAATAAAAAAACTTATTTGAATAAAATTATTTGAATTAAATAGAATAAATTAATGTCAGGTCAGGTTATCCTGGTAACATGTAACCCAGTACAACCTATTTTATGTCCTGCTGCCTTGTGGGATGCACTTTTTTAGGCAAAGGCTAGGAGAAGCCAACTCCGACTTAAAACACCCCCTGCCTTGGGGATCTTGGTTGAGTAAAGGCTAGAAATGGTGTCTCAATAAAAATACTCATCTTGCTTGGGCAGATGTTAAGTGCATTTGGCTACTGTCTTGTAGAAGGCCTCCTGGGCAAAGATTTAAGGGGTAAACTGATTCTATCTGTTGACTGACCTCGCACCCCTTCTTCATCTTCAGGCTGGCGCAAATGTATTTATAATACATTGTTTCTAGTTTAGGATGTTGAATGCTGGATCTTCTTGACTCAATGCATGGGTTTTACTTGTGTCTCATTCTATTATCTCCTAATGAGGGTACAGTTCTAAAGCTTAGTTTTATGGTTCTGAGGCAGGCTGGTAGTCAGGTTTCCCAAGCTCTGTGGTAGCTCTCAGAGAGGCTGATTCCATCAACAGCTGTAAAATATCAGAGTACTGACAGTGCCATGTTGCGCATAAATGGTGTCCCTGTTCGTACTTTTGGCGTGCATTGTCGAGTCCACATTTGGAGCTCTTTGTTACGATTTAAGGTTTATTAATAGTAATGAGGCAATTGCTTGGGTTATTAAGTAGTGTATTGAGTACTATCTGTGCTTTGAGTCAAGTTCTTTAACAAATTTAAAAATGACTAAAGTACCAAAACTATAAAACTCAAAAAACCATTGTCATCACCAAGTTCTCTAAATCTATCATTCACTAATATTCGTGGTCTTCAAAGTAACTTTTCTTCTGTTGAGTTTATCTCTTGCAAAGTTCACTTGCTCACGTACTTGCTCTTTGTGAGACTAGTTTGAGTTCAGCTGTCTCATCTAGTGATCTTAGTGTTGATGAATATCTACCTTTAATTCATATAGACTCTAATAGTCACATGCTTGGCCTGGGCATTTACATTCATAAGAATTCACCCATTTGTTGGGAAACTAGGTTTGAATCAACCAACTATTTTTTTATGTACTTTCGTTTAACACCACTTCACTCTATCACCTTTCTCTTTTTTCTATATCGCTCTCCTTCATCTCAAGACTGCACTCTTTTCAATGTTATTTTTGATCGAATTGACCAAGTCCTTTCTCTTTATCCTTCAGCCAGCATCATTGTTATTGGTGACTTAAATGCTCATTAAATTGAATGGCTTGGATCTAGTGTAAGTGACTCTGCAGGCATTAAGCCCCACAACTTTTGCCTTTCTCAATCTCTAACTCAAATAGTCAATTTTTCAACATGCTTTCTAGACAATTCAAATCATTTACCTTCTCTACTCAACTTATGTCTTCTTTCTGATCCTAGTCAGTGCTCAGTTTTTCCATATTCTCCCTTAAGTGCTTCTGATCACAGTTTGATCGCTCTAAAACTATTTTCTCGTTTTTCTTCATCATCAGAATCCCCCTACCATCTTACCTCTTACAACTACATTAAAGCTGACTGGAACTCTTTCCATGATTTTCTTCATGATGGCCCTTGGGTAGAAATCTTTTGTCCTACTGCTGAAAAATGTGCTTTTTACCTAACTTCTTGGATTCAGGCATGGAGTCTTTTGTTCCCTCTAGATGATTCCAAGTCAAGCCTCGCTCTTCTTAATGGTTTTCCTCGCATTACTATCATATCTATCAGCAAAACAATTCACCAGAAAACAGACGTCTGTTTACTATTGCTAGAAACCATTGTAAAAAAGTTTTGTCTAACTCCAAATCCAGCTATTCACAGGTCATGAATTCTCGTATTTCATTGCAAAAATTAGGCTCTCATGACTGGAGAATTTTTGACAATATCTATAATAAGGAAAAATCTGTTGTTCCAACTCTCTTGTATGGTTCAGATTTTTTCACCTCAACTAAAGACAAAGCTGAATTGTTTGCTAAGAACTTTTTATCAATGTCATCTCTTGATTCCACTAGTTGCGTTCTAACTGATATAGCCAAACAGGTTGATCAATGCTTGACTTTCATATCACTCCAGCTTCTGTATCTAAAGTGATTTCCTGCTTAGACTCTTCTACAGCTTGTGGTCTGGACAACATACCTGTTATAGTCTTGCAGAAGTGTTTTCCGCAGCTGTTGTCTATACTTTCAAAACTATTTATCAAGTGCTTATCAGAGTCATGTTGTCCAGACTGCTAGAAAGCAGCATCTGTTATCCCTATTTTCAAAAATTCTGGAGAGCGATCTGAATTGTCTAACTACCGTCCCATTAGTCTTTTTACTATCATAAGCAAGGTTTTTGATTCTTTAATTAACAAACACTTAATCTTGAATATTGACTCTAATAACTTACTTTCTGATCATTAATATTGATTTCAAACTTCTTGTTCTACAGCTGATTTGCTAACAGTAATAACCAATAGGTTTTATCATACATTAGATAGATGTGGAGAGGCGAAGGCCATCACTCTTTACATTTCTAAAGCTTTTGATAAAGTTTGGCATCTGGTCTTCTCCATCAGCTTTCTTCTTATGGTGTATCAAGTAACATCTTTAACATTATTGAATCCTTCCTTACCAATCGTA
The DNA here is from genome assembly GCF_038396675.1 of Hydra vulgaris. NCBI lineage: Eukaryota > Metazoa > Cnidaria > Hydrozoa > Anthoathecata > Hydridae > Hydra > Hydra vulgaris. The sequence continues at coordinate 34,592,378 of NC_088928.1, forward strand.
GTATTAAAGTTGTCCTGGCTGGACTGCACTCTTCTTCATATCCACTTCAGGAGTTCCTCAGGGTTCTCTCCTTGGCTCTATACTCTTTTTAATTTACATTTATGATCTTTGAGATATTCTCACATTTAAGGTGGAATTGTTTGCTGATGATACTACCATTTATTCTTGTCGTGATAAGAAACCAACACCCTCTGATTGCTACACCCTCACTTCTGCTACAGCATGGGGCTCACAGTGGCTTGTGAACTTTAACTCAGACAAAACTCAATTTTTCAGCTAATTGTTATCGCAATAATCTAGATCTTCCTTGAACGGTAATGTACTTGATAAGTGTTAAAATCTTATTTATGGTAGCATAAGTTGATAATATTTTGCATTTTTAATTGCATTTTTGCATATTTAATATGGTAGCTTAAGTTGTTAATATTTTTATTGTTTTTATATTGTGATGCGTCTTACTAAGTTGGAATGTTTGTAATTGTTTAAATTTATCAATAACGTTATTTATAAACAACATCTGTTCCATGTTTCAGATGATCTGATATAACACAATAACTTGGACTGTCAAGTTTTTCATATTTTAGAAAATAAACAACAAAGGAGTGCAAAGTTGCCTGGCTATTCCAGTAGAAATCTTGCACTGCATCCCTACCCTTCATTTTCTAGGATTAACTCTTTCTTCTGATCTTTCTTGGAAACCATATATCAAATCGATTGCAAAATTAGTATCTGCTAAGGTTGCATCTCTTTGTTGTGCTCACCACTAAATTACTCAAGATTCTATTCTTTATCTCTGAAAATCTCAAATCCGTCCTTTTATGGAATACTGTTGCCATATCTGGGGCGGATCTTCCAATAATGCCCTTTCTCTCTTAGACAAGGTGCACATTATACACATTATAAACATAGTTTGACCTGCTTTTGCAGCCAAATTCCAACCATTATCACATCGTAGTATTGCTTCACTTTCTCTTTTCTATAAATATTATAATGGGCACTGCTCAAAAGAGCTAGCGTCTCTTGTGCCATCTACTAAAATTTATTATCGTGTTACTTGTCATTCAATTAAGTCTCATCCTTTTACTGTGACTGTTCCTAAGTGCTTGAAAACTTTTTATTCATCTAATTTTTTTCCTCGAACATCAGTTCTTTAGAACTTGCTCCCTTCATCTTGTTTTCCTGATTCATATAATTTGCAATATTTTAAGTCGTCTGTCAATTGCTCTATAAACTTCATATTTTCTCTTCCAGTAACTTCCAACTCTATTATTGGTTGCTTGCAGCCTTGTTGGAAGTGAAGATGTTGAAAAGAAAGAGAGAAAAAAAGAAGCTATAAATTAACAAAAACTCAAAAATGCACAAAGAAGCATTGAGTACTCTATAATAATATATGACAAAAGTATTAAAAGTGTTAATATATAAAAATAGTGCAATATATTGAAAAGTATTAAATTTGAATTTATCAAGTCGGATTGATGAATTATTGTTTTTAACATTTCATAATAAATATTGAAATGAATATTTTATCTATCAATTTAGACTGGTTTCAACTGACAGGCCTCATCCATGATCTTGGAAAAGTTATGGCATTATGGGGTGAACCACAGGTATTTGTAAGATAAGTTTTATGGAAGACTACTTAGTCTATCCCCACACATAAATTATGCTTTTTTAAAATTGAAATCAAATCAAAAAAAAAATTTATTTATAAAATTAAATTTTTCTGTGTTTTAAAGTTAGCATAAAGTTTTACTTACAAACTGCCTTTTTTACTATAAATAAAGACATGCCAATGTAAAGAACAACAGTTTCCTGCTGAGTCATCATGTTTACAAAATTTTTTTGTTAGGTCATCACATTTACTGCTTAAATATTATCTTCTATTATGAGATTCATTATATCAAAAGTGTTTAAATAGTGCTAATATCTTTTAGTTATGTTTGTAGTAAAATGACATGTTTTCTTCATTGATTAGGGAGGCTTATCACTGCTATTTTGGGTTCAAGATTGGAGATTAAAATAAAAGCTGAATGCCGCATATATGTTCCAATACTTGTGCTTTTAACCTCCAGAACTGGATTGATCAAAAAGTTTGTTCATCGTGTCATTTGCTGTTTTTATGATATAGAGAGATCCGACCAATCATGTCACAGACTGCTATTTTTGTGTATTATATGATAGTCCATTCTTTCTACATGTACAGCACAAATTGTCCATATAGAAAAAATGGGCTTATTAATATTATAACATATTATCTGCAATCCGCTCTGTACCTCACGAAGAATTCCCCTGTCTTGATTCACCAGTAGACTATTTTCTAGAATTTGAAGATCACAAATAAGATTGTATAGCTAAATTACTTGAACCCTCAATACCACAAGATCCTGATTTAATTCCTGAGGTTCCTTCATTAGACACACACAGGTTTACACAGAATGATTTAAGTGACCTAATCAAAAACCTGGGTTTGTCAAAAAATAGTTCAGAAATTTAAAGTCTCTAGACTTTAGCTGAAATCTGCTGCAATCTATAAATGTTCATATATTGTGATAACAACAAGCACTTAACTCAGTTTGTTGGTATGAAAATGTTTCTTATATTCTGTGATGAGATCAATAGGCTAATGAATTCACTCAGATCAATAGGCTAATGAATTCACAAAGTACAAACCTGAAAAATAGATGATCTTTATTGACGCTGCAAAGCTAAGTGTTTTCTTCAATAGCAGTGTTTACATAATGTGAATGAACTCCATCAATTTCTGTTAAATATTCTGTTTACATTAAGGAGTCTTATGTCTGTATGCAAGTTCTACTTGACTCTATTAAGGAGTCTTATGTCTGTATGCAAGTTCTACTTGACTCTATTATATCCACCAGTGGTTTATCTGTGTGGATCTAGAAGTAATTGCCATTTTGCTGGGAATGCAAATATTCCAAGCATAATGGCAACACTAAAGCTGTGTTAAGCGCTCAACTTGTTTCTCCACGCAGCAACCTTGTTTGTCAAGGTTCAAGTTTTCAGAGTTAAAGAGTTTAGAGTGGGTTGTAACCAAAATAGTGTAGCCTCCTCGACTGTAGTGGCTCTTTTGGCCTTGTAGAGATGAATAATTTTTTTTTTTAATTAGTTTTTTTAAAGACATTTCTGTAGTCACATTGTTAATATACATTTAGAAGACATTTCTGTAGTCGCATCATTAACATACATATAAAAGTCATTTCTATAGTCACAGCATTAGTATACTAATAGAAGAAGCTACAATAAATTTTTTTTAAGTTGTTGACCAGTTTCTAATTTTTTTTTTAATTATTTTTTATTTGTTTAGTTTTTTTTTTTTTTTATGATATACAAAGAAATTCACTGAAAATTTTTTTAAAGGTTTTTTAACCTTACATGTAACAAAGTTTAAATTTAAACACTAGTTCATGGTTATTTGTAGTGAGGTATGGTTGTTATAGTGTTATTTAACCATGAGTGAGATCTCGTCTCGTTCTCATTTCTCGTGAGAAATGGGACTTCTCGTGAGAAATGAGACTTCTCGTAAGAAATGGGACTTCTTGCGAGAAGTAGAACAAGACTTAAATATTATTTTCCAAATTAAAAATTATTATAATTTACAAAATGCTTAATTATTTGTTTTTTTAATTAAATAATATTTTGACTCCATGATTTTAATAAATCTAATTAAAAATTTAATTTCTTTTTGACAAAAACAAATTAAATTTTTAATTTTTAAGTAGATTTTTTAATTAGATTTTTTTTTAAAATCTTATTAAAAAATTTTAATTAGATTTTAAATACAAAAACTTTTTGTATAAAATGGTGCACTTTCGACTTAATTTCATTAGTTTACCAGTGGAATTCAACTTGACACATATTGTTCATATTGAAAAGAAATATTCTTGCCTCATGTCACCAAGAAAAAACAAAATCTGGAGATATTTTCAAAAAACAAGTGACGGTGCTGAATGCAAGGCGTGCAAAATGTCTTTGAAAATAAAAGATGGAAACACAAGCGGGCTTCATCGTCACCTCGAAAAAAACACAGCCAAGATTATGTTGAGTATTCTGAAAAAACTGACGACTCTCTTCTTCCTCCTCCTAAGAAGAAACAACAAACCATGGTCGAAATGCTTGAAACAAAGTCCAAATATGACAAAGACAATTCCATTCAAAAACAGTTTGACTCTGCAATGCTGGATTACTTTTGCATTGGTCTGGCATCCTTTTCAGCAGTCGAAGGAAGAGGTTTCAAGAAATTGTTTGACATTGCAAACCCTAAACTGAGCCTTCATCACAGAACAACATATTCAAGAAAGCTTTCAATTTGGTCAAGAGAAGTTCAAGCTGGAATGAAGAGCATAATAACGGAGATTGCGCCAAATCTAAAAAGTGCTGCATTTACTTCTGACCTTTGGACTTCTAGAGCTCAGAACAGCTACATCTCTTGGACTTTTCATGCTATTGACGAAAATTGGAGACTACATCACTGGACACCCCATGTCCAACAGTTCCCAGGCAGACACACAGGTATCTTAATTGAAGGAAAGCTGGATTCTTTCTTAGAAGAACTAAATTTGCCTGCTGATTTGCCAATGTACTGCGTGAACGACCAGGCAAGAAACATGAAACTTGCAGTCAAATTGTCAAAGCGCCTTGACCAATACTTGTGCAACAATCATATTTTGCAATGTGCAGTTCGAGACTCATTTGGAATGACTGCTGGAATGGATGATGCGTTGCAAACATGCAAAGATTTGGCTTTTTTAACTTACCAGTCAACAGTTGCAGCTGAGTTGCTTGAGTCAGAATCAGACGCTCAAGGAATCAATTTTAGACAGTTACGCCAATCTGTTGACACAAGATGGAATAGTGAACTGGATTGCATGGCTTCTGTCCTACATCTAAAGAGTGCAATTATCAGCTTATGTGCAAATGAAGATATTTTTTCTTCAAAGATCATCAGTGCATCACAGTGGAAATCAATCGAGGAAGCAGTAGAAATTTTAGCACCACTTAAAGAAGCTACAGAAACATGGTCGGCTGAGTCTATTCCAACAATTAACACTGTCGCCGATTCTCTTTATTTAATCCATGACAAAATTGATCAATTTATTGAGACGGATGGAAAAAATGGCTACGGTGTCTTGTATGCAAAAAACTTGAAAAGCTGCATTGAGAAAAGATTTCCTCTCTGTCGCACTGGAAACTTATTGAGTGCTGCAGCAAACTACTTAAATCCTGCTTTAAAGGGACTTCACTTGAAGCTCTTCCAAAAATTTCAAACAACAAAAGAATGGTTAGCCTCACAGGTTAAGGATAATGTTGAGTGCCAACCTGTTGCCAGAGTCCTTTCAGCAGATTTGTCCCCTAATTCAAGACTGAAGCGCAAGTTAAACGTCAGACTTAAAACACAAGAGCCAACATCTGAACTGAATCCTATTTTGAGCGAAATGTGCCAGTATGAATATCGCCCTGATGCCGAAAAAGACTTTCCGATTCTTGATTGGTGGAAATTGCATTCAAATACATTGCCAGAACTCTGTTCATTAGCTAGACAAATTTTAGCTATTCCAGCAAGTTCAACTAAATCAGAGAGAGTTTTTAGCTCAGGTGGAAATGTTGTCCGATCATCCAGACACAACTTACACCCAGAAAAAGTAGAACAAATCATCTCAATCAGAGAAAACATTGTCTTGTTGGAAAAGTTTGGCAAAAAAATTCTGAATTAATATTTGAAAAAGTTGTTTACATTTGACAAATGTCATTTGTGTCTATTTGTCAAAACCATGTTTACATTATTTTTTATACTTGGATTTTAATAAATTTGTTTTCAAAAATTGTTAAATTTCTCGTCTCGTTCTCGGTCTCACGAGAAGTACTAACTTCTCTTCTCGGTCTGGTCTCGGTTTGAAAAAACCTAGTCTCGCTTATGGTTAGTGTTATTAAAGTACAAAAAGTGTGATATTTTTTTCTAATTTTTTTTTTTTTTAATTATTTTAAAATGATGGTTTTATACATTGTAGAAAAAAGTTTAAATTTTATAATTAATCAGTTATCATTTAAATTTGATTGTTTTAATTTTAAAATAATTTACGCCCTCCTCAAAATTTTTTTCCAAAAAATAGTATTAATATTTGCCTTTATTTTAAGTATAATGCCTTGTAATTATAATAAATTATAATGGGAATATTAGATAAAGTTAGATAAAGTTAGTTTGAAATGTTAGTTGCTGCCTACTTAAAATTACAAAGCTGTGAATATCTAAATATTCACAGTTTAATATAAATAGTAAATAACTTTTCTAACAAATGTTCACATCTTATCGATAAAGTTGCATCCAACATAAATTGAAAATGTGCAGTTATTAACAAATTAAAAACTGTTACAAACGTTTATTTACTAGGAAAGTTTTTTTTGAAAATATTTAACATAGCTTGTAGGAATTATGCCAGAAAACCTTTTTAGTGAAAGTAGACAGGCACGAAGCTATGCTGTTACCAATCTTCTTTAACCAAAGTTTATAGAAGTTAAAGCATTTAAAGTCTTATGTGATGAAAAGAAGTTAATGCAAAATTGTCTTGAATCTTGAAACCCTTTACAACCTATTTAAAATTGAAATAGTTTTCAGCTGTTTTTAAAAATGAAATATTTCTCGATCCTTCAAAAAAGGGAAGTAATGAGGCCCTTGGAAACATCATTTGAATCTCAATTTGGTACTCATTTTAGAATGTTTTTATCACATCAAAAAGTAAAAGTTTATTTGTTTTGCAGATAAAAGATGGTCTATCAGTTGCTGATGATTTAGTTGTTGAAGAAAATAATGATTTATAGAAGTGGTTGCTTTCATAAAAATGGTACAAGAAAAGAAGTGGAGCCCAATGTAAAATTGAAACTGGGATAAAAAGAAGACAGAAGCTTGTTAAGGAGCAAAATGTTTTCGAATAACATTTAAATTGTATTTTGTTTATTATCTGCATTAAAGCCTATATAATTCTTCAAATCCAGAAACTCGTGTTTAGTTTTAAATTGTTCTAAAATGTTCTGAATTTCATTTTTATTTGTCTTAAAAAGTCATAAAGCTCTTAAAAATTCCCAAAATCATAAAATTTTACCCTACTTTAGGAGTGGAAGATTGCACTTCCATAATGTCAAATTAAACAATTAATTGGAATTATGGATATGTCTGAACCAAATTAGTGTAGAATTATGGATGTTAAACTTAAAATAAACTACTGGAGTAGTTTTTTTTAAGTTTAACATTCATAATTCCAAAGTACTGAAGTACACAAAAAGAATTAGTGAAAAAAGGCAGTATGATTAGCTTCTCTGCGATGTTTTTTTGAATTTTCAATCAATTTTATCAAGCTCTAAGAATATAACTGAGGAAAAAAAATTTATTTCAAGTTTGTGAATAAAATTCCTGTCTAATACAACATATTTACACAATTTATTTTCCAAGATCAAAAATTACCTTATGTGGTAAAACATTTTAAACATTAGCTAAGGAAATCTGTTAGTTAAAGATTAAAATAAAATTTAGTAAGTCAATCTAAGTGTTTTCCAATTCTAATACTGTAAATTGCTGTTTATAGCAATTTGAAAACACTTAAGGATAAAATAAGTGTTTTTTTTTTTTTTTGTCAAACATTCAATTTATCTAAACAAAATTATGTAATAAATTATTTAACATAATTATATAACAAATAATGTACAATTTTTAAATTAAATGTATATATAGAGAAAAAATTTAAAATAAATGTATATATATATAAAAATTTCAAAACATTTGTGCTAATATGTAGATATAACTTTATATTACTATATATACTTATTATATACTTTATATTTTTTATATGTATATATTTTCTGAAAGAACTTAAATGTTATTTATGCTATTTTTGCTATTTATACTATCTTTGCTATTTTTCTTATGCCCCTCAATAAGGAGTTTAAGAAAGATAGCAAAAAAAATTTTCTTTTTGAAACTAAATGACAACTTAAATTGCATAAAATTTATCTAATGAAACTTTATTTACATCACATACAAGTTTACTATGACAAAGTTGCCCAGCAAGTTGCACAGCATTTTGATAATTAAACGATATCAGCACAAATTTTAAAATAATCCCCTTGCCAATTTTTATCTCCTTTCCCCATCCTCTCTTGTTTAAGGTAAAGTCATTACATTTTAAAACAAACTTTTTATGCTTTTTAAAGATTATTAGGGTTATAAAAAAAGTTTAAAAATAGTTTAGACATGTCTTAGTTAGCACTACTGAGTTTTCAAATAAAAAATGCTTAAAAATGTAATGTTGAAGATACCTGCTGCCTACTTATTGATAAACATTTTTATTGCCAAAAAATTGCTACAAGATTATACCTGATCAATTCACTTAGTCAATGAATAGTTTTTGGAAGCAATAACTTATTATTTAAGGAGTTAAAAGATTTTAAAATCTCAACAATCAATATAAGTAATAAGTGGATATATAATAAAAACAGATTTCTTTTTATTTATCAGCAATTGATATAAGCACTATTATAAAAATAGAAATTTCCTCTATCCAAAATAAGAAAAACTATGACTTTAAAAATATATCTGTAGTCATTTTTAAATTGTTGTCATATCAAATAAAATTATGAAAATTATAAAGAGCAGCTATTTCATTTTAAATTTTATTTAGAAAGTCACTTTTTATTGAGATAGAGTTATTTTTTTATGAAGGTAATAAATATAATCAATTAGTGTTTACCCTAATTTATTTCTGTTGTGTATATAATTGGTTTCTGTTGCAGCTTCTTTGTATAGCTTCTTTCATACACTGTTTTTCATATAATTTATTCCATACACTATTTTTTTTATATATATTCTAGTCGTTTCACTATTTTTTCATGTAATTAGTTCTTTGTAATTCTTTTAAGTTATAAAAGTTAGTTACTTTTTGTTAAAAGGTTAAAATGAAAAACTTCAACATTTTTTCAAGCCCCTTGGACCTTATAACAATTTATTTTGCAAAATTTAATGTTCTTTTACAATGAATTTATCAAGTTCAAAGAACTTTAAGTACAGCAGTGAAAAAAATTCAAGGTCCAGAGGAGGAAATGCTGAGGATTTTTGGTGATAAATATTACAGGGTTTTTATTCAGCACTTCAGATTTTTAAAAATGTTTTCTTTGTTAGTGGTGTGTTGTTGGAGACACATTTCCTGTAGGATGCCAATTCCAACCTACATGTGTATTTTACAAATATTTTGAAGAAAATCCAGACTGGAATCATCCGGAATATAGGTGAGTTATTTAATTTTAATATAAAGTTGAAAATATTTCCAAAATTGTCATTGTAAAACTATAATTTTTAACTTTTATAAAATTAACATTTTTTTTTTTAAAACAGCACACCCAACGGCATCTATAAAGAAAATTGTGGACTAGATCAAGTGATGATGTCTTGGGGGCATGATGGTGAGCTGAGTGGTAAACATTTTTGTAATTAGCAATCATTTGTTAAAATGCTTCCATTTTGGTTTTTCTTTCAGAATATTTGTACCAAGTACTTAAACATAACAAAGCTACACTCCCAGAAGAAGCACTTAATATGATTCGTTATCATTCTTTTTATCCATACCATGCATCTGACAGTTATAAAAATTTATGCAACGAAAAAGATGCTTTGATGTTACCTTGGATACAAGAATTCAAGTAGCTTTTATTTTTTATTGGCTAGTTTTGTTTATATTATATTAATTTAATATTTTTGTATTTTATTTTTTTTTAGCTTGTTTGACTTGTATACAAAAAGTGACAAACTTCTCGACCCAAAAGCTCTGCAACCTTATTACCAATCTTTAGTTGATAAATATATACCTGGATTCCTAAAATGGTGATCTTTCGGAAATTTTTGAATAAATTTTAATAAAATTTTTAATAAAATAATAAATAATTTTAATATAATAACATTTGTTGTAGTTAATGTCGTTTAAAGGTTTCACCATTTTTTTTTTAATAAAATTTGTTTAATAAATAAAATTTGTTTAATTTTATAAATTTTTTTGTAGTTAAAGTCGTTTAATATTAAATTTTTTTTTAAAAGTTGCAATTTTTTTTTCATCAGTTTTTTGATTTGAAGCTGTAGTTTATTTTTTCGAATATTTGTATTTTGAATTTTTGTATTGAAACTGTTGATTTTTTTTGATAGGTTTTCATGTAAAATAAAGTGTAAATATGATTTCTTATTTAAAAAAAAATTTCTTATATATAAAAAAGAAGAATAATGTAGACTAAACCTTTTGAATAATCTTAAAGGCTTTAATTGATCGTATCTGTTTAGCAGGGTTATCTTTTTTTCAAAGTTAATTATAAAATCTTAGACATAATGAGTATTAAAATATTTAGGTAAGACCCCGATCAAATCTCTCACTTAGATATATTGTTATGAATTAAAAAATGTAAAGTATTGTTTAGCAAGCCATAAACATTTTAGAAAAACATCCAAAAAAAATTTTGTTGTTGTTTTGTTGAGAAATACCACTTGTAATTATAAAAAAACACTAAAGTTTTTTTTTTTAATATTTTCTAAGTAACCATGAGCGAGACTAGGTTTTTTCAAACCGAGACCAGACCGAGAAGAGAAGTTAGTACTTCTCGTGAGACCGAGAACGAGAAGAGAAATTTAACAATTTTTGAAAACAAATTTATTAAAATCCAAGTATAAAAAATAATGTAAACATGGTTTTGACAAATAGACACAAATGACATTTGTCAAATGTAAACAACTTTTTCAAATATTAATTCAGAATTTTTTTGCCAAACTTTTCCAACAAGACAATGTTTTCTCTGATTGAGATGATTTGTTCTACTTTTTCTGGGTGTAAGTTGTGTCTGGATGATCGGACAACATTTCCACCTGAGCTAAAAACTCTCTCTGATTTAGTTGAACTTGCTGGAATAGCTAAAATTTGTCTAGCTAATGAACAGAGTTCTGGCAATGTATTTGAATGCAATTTCCACCAATCAAGAATCGGAAAGTCTTTTTCGGCATCAGGGCGATATTCATACTGGCACATTTCGCTCAAAATAGGATTCAGTTCAGATGTTGGCTCTTGTGTTTTAAGTCTGACGTTTAACTTGCGCTTCAGTCTTGAATTAGGGGACAAATCTGCTGAAAGGACTCTGGCAACAGGTTGGCACTCAACATTATCCTTAACCTGTGAGGCTAACCATTCTTTTGTTGTTTGAAATTTTTGGAAGAGCTTCAAGTGAAGTCCCTTTAAAGCAGGATTTAAGTAGTTTGCTGCAGCACTCAATAAGTTTCCAGTGCGACAGAGAGGAAATCTTTTCTCAATGCAGCTTTTCAAGTTTTTTGCATACAAGACACCGTAGCCATTTTTTCCATCCGTCTCAATAAATTGATCAATTTTGTCATGGATTAAATAAAGAGAATCGGCGACAGTGTTAATTGTTGGAATAGACTCAGCCGACCATGTTTCTGTAGCTTCTTTAAGTGGTGCTAAAATTTCTACTGCTTCCTCGATTGATTTCCACTGTGATGCACTGATGATCTTTGAAGAAAAAATATCTTCATTTGCACATAAGCTGATAATTGCACTCTTTAGATGTAGGACAGAAGCCATGCAATCCAGTTCACTATTCCATCTTGTGTCAACAGATTGGCGTAACTGTCTAAAATTGATTCCTTGAGCGTCTGATTCTGACTCAAGCAACTCAGCTGCAACTGTTGACTGGTAAGTTAAAAAAGCCAAATCTTTGCATGTTTGCAACGCATCATCCATTCCAGCAGTCATTCCAAATGAGTCTCGAACTGCACATTGCAAAATATGATTGTTGCACAAGTATTGGTCAAGGCGCTTTGACAATTTGACTGCAAGTTTCATGTTTCTTGCCTGGTCGTTCACGCAGTACATTGGCAAATCAGCAGGCAAATTTAGTTCTTCTAAGAAAGAATCCAGCTTTCCTTCAATTAAGATACCTGTGTGTCTGCCTGGGAACTGTTGGACATGGGGTGTCCAGTGATGTAGTCTCCAATTTTCGTCAATAGCATGAAAAGTCCAAGAGATGTAGCTGTTCTGAGCTCTAGAAGTCCAAAGGTCAGAAGTAAATGCAGCACTTTTTAGATTTGGCGCAATCTCCGTTATTATGCTCTTCATTCCAGCTTGAACTTCTCTTGACCAAATTGAAAGCTTTCTTGAATATGTTGTTCTGTGATGAAGGCTCAGTTTAGGGTTTGCAATGTCAAACAATTTCTTGAAACCTCTTCCTTCGACTGCTGAAAAGGATGCCAGACCAATGCAAAAGTAATCCAGCATTGCAGAGTCAAACTGTTTTTGAATGGAATTGTCTTTGTCATATTTGGACTTTGTTTCAAGCATTTCGACCATGGTTTGTTGTTTCTTCTTAGGAGGAGGAAGAAGAGAGTCGTCAGTTTTTTCAGAATACTCAACATAATCTTGGCTGTGTTTTTTTCGAGGTGACGATGAAGCCCGCTTGTGTTTCCATCTTTTATTTTCAAAGACATTTTGCACGCCTTGCATTCAGCACCGTCACTTGTTTTTTGAAAATATCTCCAGATTTTGTTTTTTCTTGGTGACATGAGGCAAGAATATTTCTTTTCAATATGAACAATATGTGTCAAGTTGAATTCCACTGGTAAACTAATGAAATTAAGTCGAAAGTGCACCATTTTATACAAAAAGTTTTTGTATTTAAAATCTAATTAAAATTTTTTAATAAGATTTTAAAAAAAAATCTAATTAAAAAATCTACTTAAAAATTAAAAATTTAATTTGTTTTTGTCAAAAAGAAATTAAATTTTTAATTAGATTTATTAAAATCATGGAGTCAAAATATTATTTAATTAAAAAAACAAATAATTAAGCATTTTGTAAATTATAATAATTTTTAATTTGGAAAATAATATTTAAGTCTTGTTCTACTTCTCGCGAGAATTTTCTATTTCTCACGAGAAATGAGAACGAGACGAGATCTCGCTCATGGTTATTTCTAATTTTTAACATTGGAATTGAATTAACAACCAACTATCTTTTATACTAAATAAAAAAACACTCTGGTAAGCAGTGCAAGTAAATTGGTTTACCCGCACTGTTATAAAGATTTTAAATTGTTTAAAAATTTTTTCACATAATAAGTGATCACATAATAATATATGTGATCCCTTCACGGAAAAGAGACCATATATGGGGGATTGACTTATTAATAGCACATAAACAAGCAATAAGAACTAAGCAAAACGATACCAAGATCTTTAAAATATTCTAAGAGGATCCTGAATAATGTTTTTTTAAAATCCAAATATTTTAAAGTATAATTTTTCAAAAAGTTAAGTTTTAAACTTCAACATGCAGAATCTTGTGAAGTTGTTTGAACTTATACAGATAGCAATAGTTTTGAAACAACATTTTGAAAGAAAGTCCAAAGGAATTATAGTCAGAATGGTATTTTTTTTATTGTGAACTTATGTTAGTTTTAACCACCATTTCCTCTGGTCAATCTTGAAAATTTCTTAGAATTAATGTTATCATGTTTGCTATGACTTCATGATTTGCATTCAGATTTTCAGTAAAAACAAACTGTCCATTACCTTTATTGATTTCTGGTAGATCACCACTGACTGAGTTGCAGAGTTTCACATTGACTAGGTTTTTGTCATCGCAATTAAAGAAGTACTCGACGGTTTCTAACGTGACTGCTGAGTACACAAACTATATCATAAGTTTGTATGCAATATAATTGCACTAACGCAATTAAATAATTCAAGCTGCTGACATTGGAAACTCAAAAGTGTGTTTAATATGAATCAGGATAAAACTTGGCGTGTCCGAAGGGTAGAACTTGTAAGGTAATTTTATTGTGCAAACCTGACCAGTTCCTCCTCCAATTTAAATATGCAGTCATAGATCTATTTTTGTTCTGACCTGAACAGGTGTCACCATTCATAGTGACTTCTTTCTCACCAAATATATGGTTTTAAAAAAACTGGTGCAAGTGCTGCTAATTTTATAATATTTGATTACATTTCAACCATGCCAATTTCACACGACCTCCTAACAGTTCAACTGTATATGGTAGGGGAGATCGGGGCTAGTTGGCCGCAAGTTGATGAACTGCGTTTATCTTCAGAGCCTTTCATTAAAAAGTGACAAAAATTACACAGAACCTTCCTAATTGACCATTTCATCATTCACTATAGTATTGTCGGGATCAATATCTGTATTTTTGTTACCCAAGTTAATTTATTTATAACTGGCAAGATGTTTTTTTTAAACAGCATGTCAAAAAAGATTTTGTTTCGTATGCTTTGGGTATTTTAGAGGCTTCAAATTTGTCACCGGCAATATAGAACTTTTTAAAAAATTTATTTATATTGTAATTTTTATAAATTTTTTTAACAATTTAATTTTACCACTTGGCGGTCGATTACACGTCTAACAATGTTTTCATTTTTTTGTCACATAATTTTAATAAATAGGCTTCATAATTAAGATTTGATGAGCATAATGAATTTTTTATTTTGTATCAATAATTTTAAAAAAACATATACATGTACTCTTCCTCCATTTTTTTAAATTTATTCCTAGCGGTTGACTTGTTAATTTATAATTAAATAGTTTATAAATTGAATTAGATTCAAGTGTGTTTTCGCGTCAAGACTCTAAAAGACATTTGACGTCGTACGTGTAATTAAATAATTAATTTGACGTCGTAAGAGTGAACTTATCAAGTTTTTGATTTATGCTTCTAGTATTTACATATAACATAGAAAAAGAATCTTTATTTTTTTGTTTGCTCCATTTAATTCATAAAGATCAAAATACGGTGTATTCGTTAAATTTCATTGAGTTTCTTGGAACATGTTTATGTTTCTTGTTAAAGTTTCTTCAAAAGACTCAAAATTCAAATTACTTTTACTATTTAAAAACCTTGTTCAAAAGCTTCGTTTGATCTCATTTTTAAACGAAAAAAAGATAATAATGAGTTGTTTATGTTGGGGCATTAATATTGCTCTCGTTGTCTTGCAGTTTTCAAAATAATTGTTCAAAATAATAAAACTCCTAAAGCGATAGTTCGGCCTTGATTTATCTTTTAATGCTAAGCTTCTCAGCTAAGAAAGTTAAGTTAGTTAAGGCTTTTTTTAATTTTTCTTTGCTTTTTTTCCATTCTTTTTCATCGCAGCTCTTAAATAATTAATTGACACTCGTCTATATTAATCCACTATATAGTGAGTCTATATCAATCCACGATATAGTGAATCGATATAGACGTAAATAAAGCAAAAAAAAACTAAAAAAACTTAGACATGCCTTGACATAGCTATGTCAACGGGTTTTATTTTTAGTTCATTATTATCTATTAAAATTTTCCCCTGCATCATCTTTACATCCAGCTTTTTTCGTTTTTGAGCTAACTTCCAGGGATGTATTTATATGTTATACTTATATTTGAGTAATAATCTCCCCACATTTACATGTTACACTTATATTTATACATGCAGCAAACTCTAAACATTTATACATTATACTTATATGTTTATACTTATGTCAAATTAGGATGCTTTGGAAAAAAATGCGATGATTGGAGTCTGAGAACAAAAAATCAACTATTTTTAATTTGTTAATTTTTTTTTTAATAAAATATTTTTTTTAATTTAAATTTTTTTTTACTCTTCTTAATTAAATTAATACTTATCCATAAATTTGAAATTTCATCAATAAATTTTAAGTTACACCTGCTTTACGCTGGATAACTCTTTTTCATATACAGATTTTTTTTTCAAGTATCACCAACGAATGTTAGCTTTGGTGTTATCAAGATTATTCTTTACATGTTGGTTGTTTTTTGTTTTTTGTTTTTTTGTTGTTTTTTTGAGCAATTCAAATTCTTATTTACCATATTAACTGTTTCTGTAAATTAATGACAGTATTATCAATACTACTTTTTATAAGTTTAGAGTTTCATGGTTAAAACCATTAAAACAGCATCAGCTTTGCTCATTTATTTAATAATATACTTTACTTTAACAAACAAAAAACTTTTTGTTAAACTTTTTTTAAATAGAATTTTATTATCAAAAAAATAAAAACGTTTGATTGCTTTCGTGTCCAGTGCATTTTATGAACTTTTTTTTTTAATGACAGCTCGTTTGTTTACATTTTCACACAGTTTATTTATGTTTGCTGAAAATTAGAATACATTTGTATCGTCTGCAAATATCTGTTTATTAGAGACTTTTAGAATGTCACTTATATAGAGATTAGAAACAAAAGAGAAGCAATATTTGAACCTGGAGAGACGCAACGCGAACCCGGACGATCATGACATGTTATTTTTAATTATTTTGAGTGACTTTTATCTGTAATAATACACTATTGTCTGTTATACAAAATGCTTTGAACCACTGCACAGTGGGCTAGAATTGTCTGAAGATAGCAAAACTATTTATGGGTTAAATATAAACATATGATACATGTTTAAAGGAATTTTTGGGGCCAAGGATTTCATTTTTGAGCTCCATTTAAAGTTTGGAGTAGTCATAACCGCACAAATGGGGTTGCCAAGCCTGGTTATGGGATGTCTCGATGGTTTTTAAGTTAGATAGGACATGTTGTATGTCTAAATATAGATAATTGCAATCAGAGAATTCAAATCTGGGCATATTCAGTCTTTAGAAGTGATAATGACCGCTCAAATGGTTATTTTAGAGGTGGTCAAGGGTGGTCTTGGGATTACCCGATAATTTTTAATTTAATTATGGCTAAGTGCGGTCAAGATATTTGAATCTAGGCATATTCTGGACACCTTAGTATCGTAGCTGCAAAGCATTTTCATCATTAGATCATAGTTTGTGTATTATATACACAATTTCATTGTGTAGTGCTCTCTGTTGTTTTATTGTAAAACATTAGTATGGGGTGCATGAAATGACTATTTTTCACAAATAATAAACGTTTTTCCGTTTTTCGAGCGTTATTTAAATGAACAAAACACATTTGACACATTTTCTATATGAAAACGGCATTTTGAAAAATTATTTAGACGACATTAAAAATAAAAAACAACAAGTAATTAAAAATCTATTTTTCTCGTAAACGATCTCATTTCTCTTTACTAAACTAAGCTCTTCTTTTTACATAAATAAAAACTTTTTGCATACAAGAAATAAATCTTCTCTTCCATAAATCATCTTTTTACACATATTCACATAAAATTAACACAATAAAACAATTCACAAAAATGTAAATTAAAAAACCGCTTAAACATAACAAAAATAATTACTAATAAAAAAAACAACTAAATGTAAATCACATATTTATCATAGAATGTTCCATAATTTTCCACAAAAACCTTAAAAGTGCTATTTAAAAAAATTAAATAATTAAAAATTTAAAACTGTTGTTTAAGCGTCTTCTTCAATTTTTTAAAGCAAAATCTACAATTGGATATCATTTATAATAAAAGTCTAGTATCTACTGCGCTCAACTGAACCCAGAAAATTTGGTTGTAAATTTTTATCTATATATGAGAGAGCAATTTAAAGTAGACCACATGAGCGGCCTAGTGTTTTTCTGTTTGTGTAAAGGTAAGTATTGAAAAAAAGGTTGCGCATTTTAAGGGGTTTTATTAAAAAACACTTTGAAAAAAAGCATGAAAAATAAATTTTTGTATTTCTTCTTATTTCAATATATGATGCCGATGGACTAATATATACCGTTAAGAAATTAAAATGTTGTGAAATTGTCTTACTGGCCTCATATTTCTTTTTTATATGATTTTTTCATATTTACCAATATTTGAAAGGTAAAAAATTGTCATTGTCGTGTTAAAATTAATATACTGAGTTTAAAATTCATTGTAGGAAAAAAATTATATCCGTTTTAGAGTGCTGTGTGTCACTAGATTACATTTATAAAAAGAAAAGGGGTTTTGCTCATCTCTGGCTCATTGCTCACTGTGGAGTTTTTTAATCTGTATTTTTCCATTTTTTTTAAGTAATAAAAAGTCTATAAGGGCACCTTTAACGATCTTTTTTGGTGAGATCCAAGATTGCATGTTCTGTTGAGTGCTTTTTATTTAGGTTTTTTAAAATGGGTTTTTATTTGTTTTTTATTTAGCATTTTGTTTATGCTTAAGTATTTACACAGACAGTTGTAAATTATTCGTGTTTTAATAGGAAGAACTGATATTTAATAGGAAGAACTTTTTATTGGACTGTAAATTCTTTTTGTTTTAATAACTCAGGAAGAATTGATACAAGATTTATAAATTGGTAGAGTTTTAATTATTTTTAATTTACCTGGTAAATTTCTGTAAGTAATTAGAGTTTAGTATTTGGAAAATGGGTTTAATTTCTTCTAGGAAGCTACATTTTAGAGATATCAATTATTTTTTAGCGTTATTAAAAGTATATTAAATAACAGAGACATTAAGTAAAATAATTATTGAAATTTATCGTGAAATATTTCTGTTGACAATAAAGTGCTTTAATTTTTTTTGGACACTCCGCAAGCAATATTAGCATAATGGACGCAAAAATAATGAAAGTAGAACTAGACAAAAAACAAAGTAGAAATCACCACTTTAGATTTGTATGAGAATATACTAAAATATGTAATGCAAAACATAACTTATTTATAAATTATAAAAAAGTTGAGTTATTAAATTTTTTATAAAAAAAGAGTTTGTAATGATTGGAATAACTTGAATTATGAAACTTTTAATGCGAAAACAATATGTTAAAAACCATAGGTGAAAACAATTTCAAAAACAATATTGATAAAAGAAAAAGTAAACTTAATTAATTAAAGAAATTTATCTTCGCAGACTTTACGAAGTGCCTCAAATACGTAATTTACATTATATGAACCAGTATTATCAGCTTTTTCTTTTAATTCTTGCTGTGATCATATATACAAAAGGTACTTGCCACTCCTTTATCATATCGATAACTTACTATAATTAAAACTTGTTTGGTAATATTATTATCTCTTTAATACTATTATCTCTTTAATATTATTATCTCTTTTTACAAAAAACACGTAATTGTGCATGCTCATGCCCATTATTCCGTTTAAATTCAGAGAAGATTAATAGGACTAATGTCTTTTTGATCTTCTCTGAATTTAAGCGGGAATATGTTTTGGTTAAAGTTTTTTTACCCAAAACATTTCTCGATCTAGATTTAAAAAGCATTGACCACTTTCAAAGTTTTTTTTGCTGTATATTTCAAATAATTGTGTTTAATGGCGTCTTTTTTACGTCCCGTGAGCACACAACGTAAAAAAGACGTCTTTTAAACAATCAAAAAATATTTTTTTAGATCCTGTATTTACTAGGTAGATCTGTTAAAAAAAAATTTTTATGGTGGCTTGATTTCACTTATGTATATCATCGATATATATATATATATATATATATATATATATATATATATATATATATATATATATATATATATATATATATATCAATTAAAATTAATTAAACTAAAAGTTACCAGTTGATTTGTAGTTGTTTTACAAATAAAAAATATTGCTAAACTTTGTTGTAAGAAACTTTCTTTTTGCCTTAGTTGCCAAACTTTACTTAAGTCACACTGCACAGTGACTCAGGACGATCAAAAAAAGGCAAAAGTTAAATACAATTTGACATAAATTGTAAATAAATAATGTTATATATCAAAATAATATTTTTTGGGTCAAAGATTTCAAATTTGTTGATAAATTTTTTTTTACGCACCATTTCGACGCGTATAATGCGCGCGTTAAAGGTGAATACACGCGTACAAAAAAACTTTTCTTTAAGTTTTAGAATCTTCAAGACAAACACATTATCTTGATATATTACTCTACTTGATATTTAAAAAAAAAAGGTTTTTAAAGGATGATACATAGAGAAAAAGATTGATACATAGAGAAAAAAAACTATATTTTGTTACATTTATTTTATTATTTACATTACAATTAATTTAATAACTTCATCTGGTAACGGTTTTCCTCGATAGCTCTTATATTTTCTAAAAGATATGCTTGATACTTTTGGATTTGATCTTACTAGAAGGTAGTGCATCTGATTCATCATTGTGTTTAACCTTGATATTTTTGCCGTGTGCTTAAGTCTAGAATTTCTTATCTGTTTATTTGAACTCTCCAATACATCATCCGAATATACCCCAATAGGCAAAGGTAATTTATGTGATATAGAAGAACTATGCAGTAGCATTTTATGTACAGTAGGAGGCATAACATACCAGTCGTACAAACTCACTATACGTGTAGCTGTTTCAGTGCAGTATAAATCTAATTCATTGATTTTAATAGGATATCCACAAGATGTGGTTATGAGAATATTATGTAATCTTTCAATTGTATCACAATCAACTTTAGTAATTTCAAAAAAAAACTTCACTAATTTTAAATGCTCTTCTGGCAGTATTGCCGTCATTGGTATTTCCAGACCCAGTTTTTGGCATGTCAGCATATAGGCTTAACCGTTCTCTGAAGAGTACCTGAATCTCTTTTTTTTTAAGTCTACAGATAATTTTTCCTCAATTGTTTTTGGCTTATACTTTTTAATTTCAATTTTATAACTCAAATGAAGAATAAATTCCAAGCATTTTATCCAGCAATGCAAAGCTGAAATTCCAAGCCCCAAGGCTGACTCATTCTCAATCTTTGCTTTTAATAAATCAATATTGTTCATTTCATTGGGTTTAGTATTGCACACATTGCAGGATTGAGTGGATTTTGTCTCTGTAAGTGCGTTAACTACTTTATTATCAAACATTGTATGATCAACTCTAGATCTGATATTAAAGGTCACCTTTTTTCATGCAATATCAAAAACTTTGCAAAACGTCTTTAAGGTATTTAGTTGATTTTTTAGATCTGATTCTTCTTCTCTGGATAAAATTGGACTCTCTTTTTTATATTGTAGATGAAGAGGTCTACAAAAGTGACAACTTGAAGGATTTCCATTTTTCCAAATTTCACCATCTTCTACTTTGAGCAATAGATGCACAAAAGCTGTACTAAAAAGATTTTCTTCATTTTTAGTTCTATACCTGTGTTGCTTGCCTCGTATTTCTGTTTGTAAATTCTTTGGCTTGATGCTCCATTAAAACCAATCTCTCCGTATAAAACTTCAAATATTTTGTTACCTTGACCACAATTAGGCACATCAATCATTTGAGTTATTTTACTCACAGTGTGATCTAACATGCTTGGAAGAGTACACTTTGGAGAAATTTCAGAAAAGTATATATTCTCAGGATAGCATTTTAATTTTTCCTCGAAAATATCGTGCAAGGTAGGATAAATATGTACATTGTGTACAAGAGCTGAGTTTTTGATCATTTGATATTGTTTATCGCTGAGATCAGTGTTCATTTGTAACGCAAGAGCTTCCTCTACACTCATATTAATGGGAAAGGTTTTATCCAAAGTTTCATCAACTTTTTCTATCTCTAAAACATTAGAATTTGTTATGGCTTTAACAAATGTCACATTGTTACATCCTGTAAAAACACTATATTACTAAGTTAACTTAATATTACAGGAAATACTAAAGTTGTTCAGTTAAGATTTTTCAAACATCGAATACTTATCAAATAATTTAATCGGATACTTATCGAATAATAAATCGTTCTTTAAAGTTTTCAATAAATATTTTAACAAACTTTTAAATAGTATATAATGACAAAAGCACGTTTTTTAAAACTATATTTAATATTTATGATTTAAAAACTATATTAATAGTTTTAATAGTAATACAAGAAAAAAAAGAAAATTTAAGTTTCCCACCATTTTCATTTGTTTTGATTATAACAAAATACTTTCAAAATTGGTGGAAAACAAGGTTTTTAAGTGTTTAACGACATTTGTATTTTTTTAATAACTTCCAATACCGCAGGAGACCGCAGTAATCCCTTTATATTATTATATTAAAAGTAGAAATGTTAATTAACTAGAAAATATATATATTTTTTTAGAACTCGGTGGAACATTTTTTTAGCTGATAGATAAACCAAAAAAATACAATTACTTGCTGCCTTTTTTTTCAAAAAGTCTTTAAACTTAAACAAAAAAATCAGACTTTTTTTTCTTTTTAGTCAATTTGAAATATATAGAGCCAAAAGATTATCTTCAAAATAAATATACACTTTTATTTAAATTAAAAGTACTCTATTTTAATTAAATAAGAATCTCACATTTTTCAGATTTATTTGAAAGTAATAACAAATTTTTTCACTTCTTTTTACTATATGATACAAAATAAAAGTTTTATTAAAAAAATATTTATACTTTTGAAATAAAAAATTATTGCCATTTAATATTATTTAAAAAAGGGCACTTAATTTATAGAAAAGTTGTGAGGGTTTATTACTATTTTGTTGTTGTTTTGAGTCACTGTGCACCGTATCATACGGCATCATAGTTTGTTTTTATTTTAGCGACAAATTAAACTATTATTAATTATAACTAATGAACAACAGAAAAACGTGCTAAGATTGCTATTCTGCGTGAAAAAGGGTTGATGTTAAATGCTATTGCTGCACGTTTTAATGTAACATATAGCTGCATCATAAAAACATTAAAACGATATCACGTTTGCCAGTGCTTATGAAATTTCAACTAATGTATTCTCCACTGGTGTTGCACTAAGTGTCGTAATAGACGTTTTTGCTAACAATCTAATTTAAAAAGCCATGTTCCAGCAGAAAAATTTTGCCTTTTTCAAAAAAATGTAAAAGACTGTATGGTATTTTTTTAGAAATAAAAGGACTGGTTACCAGAAGATTGGGAGGATGTATTATTTAGTGACGGACCCTTAATCAAACAATTTGGTTGTCGTTCTACAAGAGTTAGACCGCCGACATCCCAACAATACAACTCATAACAATACAACTTTTTTCCCAATATTTAACGAAAGTCATGCTTTTTTACACAATTACATAATGTTCCGAACTTTGATCGTAACTGAATATATAATACGCCACTGTAATACATATATGTATTACATTTTTTACAAATATAAACAAGGCTTTTAAAAGAAGATCACAATGATCTTATACTCAGAAGCCATTTACAAGTGAGAGTACGTAAATTAATATAAAAATTTTTACAAGATTAAAAAGTAATAGTAACATAACAATAAATAGTATAAGTATAAGATGTACTCGAGTATACAGGGCCGCCGACAGGGAGGGCAAGAGGGACAGTTAGTCCCGTTTGGCAGATATCCAAGGGGCGCCAAATGAAAAGAAGGTACCTAAAAAAAAAAAGAAAAAAAAGTTGTATGTCTAATATATAATGAAATTTTGTTAAACATGGGCACAAATCAGGGTTGCCGTCCTAGGCGGCGTGACGGCTCTCGGCGGTCCTGCAAGTATAAAATAAAAATTAAACTAACATAACTTAAAACAATACAACATTATTTCTTGATTTTTGAAAAAAGCTATTGTCGAACAGTATATTTACACATTTTGTATAACAAATTTATACTGCTATACAAATATGTAAAAAAAAATCTTTTAAATAAAAATTTATTGCAATATAACTTAGGATTAGTCGTTAAGCTGAGACCCAAAAATTATTAAAATAAAAGACATAAAAAATGACACAAAACAAAAAAAACATATAAATGTAAAAATACAAAAGAGCAGGCACTGCCCGGATTTGAACCGGGGATCTCCTGTTTACTAGACAGGCGCTTTAACCGCTAAGCCACAGCACCGATGTCTAACATTGATTGTTTATTTATTATATATTATATAATGTTTGATTTTGTATATAAACATAGATTTTACAACATATTTTTATTTAATTATGTATATTTATAAGACAGCGTATACGCTGTCTCAGAAACTATTATTAAATTTGTATAAATTATTAATTCTGTGTATATGTATGCATTGTAAAAATTATAGTTTTTACAATGCATACATTGTAAAAACTATAAAAGCAAATTTTAAATGCGTATATACTTTTAAAGTATTTGTAATTTGTATTTTAAATACTTTTTCAGTCGAGTAGCTAGTATTTGTATTCTAAATGCAATTTTTGATACATTTTGTATTCTCAATGTATTTCAAAATACAAAATGTTTTTTATTTTAAATTTTTAATTAAAATAAGAATTAAAATAAAGAAATATTCTGAAAGGTGAGAAAAAGAGGTCTGAAAGATGGGTCTGCACAAAAAAAAAAAAAAAAAAAAAAGAGGCTATAAGCTGAAAATAGCCTTCTTTCTGCACACACCCTCCCCTTCCTAGAATTGTCTATGTTAACAGAAGTGATATTTAAATTCAATATATAATTTCTATTTCAGTTTTTATTCAGTTCTTGTAACATTGATTTAGCTTCAAATTCTGATTTTACTCGTAAATAATTCCTTATTTAACTTCACATTTTAGTTGCTATTGAGTTATTATTTTATTTTTATCAAATTTTTATGCGATTTTTAACTGGATATTAACTTATTATCATTATAAAAGTTTTAAGACAACAATATTTAAACAGTTTCTTATATAATATAATACAATGTAAATATGCAAACAAATAGTCATTCAATGATTCAATTAAATTGAGATAAGATTTTTTTTTTTAACTGAAAGAAAATATGTGATTGAATTTCATCCGCATATTCTTCTTCATTTTCATAAAAACTCTCATTTCAAATGTCTTTTTCATTCGATTACGACGTTTAACAGTTAATGTTTCACAAAGTGAAAGAATCTTTTCAGTTTGATTAAGAAGTTAGTGGTTATTTTCTGTTTTTAAATGCATAATACAGTTTAGATTACGGGTACAAATTTTCACATCAAATAAATTTCAGTAACATTTTAAAAATAAAAAACAGAAACATAACTGAAAAATCAAAAAGGTACTAACTCTTAATTAAATACAAAATCTGCTTTTCATTTGGGGTAAACTCGAACTGTTTTTAGCATTTTATTTATATGTCCAACTTGTTTGCAGTAAGAACACGTGCAGTGGCGGATCCAGCATTTTTTGATCTTTGCGATTCAAACCCCCCTCAATTTGAGGGGGTTGTAATTTTTATATGGTCATAATTTTTAAACGCTGAGAGATAATACTATGAAACTTAAAAATTATGGATGAATATAAGTCTAGTTGAGAATAATACAAAAAATATTTCACCAACTTGTTGCTCTCACGTTTGGGGCAGGTGTAGCAAAAACTTTGGGGCTTTTTTGTTCCCAGCCTCCAATCATCGCAATTTTTTGCAAACTCTCATTATTTGACATAAGTATAAACATGTAAATGTGTGGAGTTAGCTCCATGTCTGGAAGTTAGCTATCTCAAAGATCAAAAAATGCTGGATCCACCACTGATGTGGACGGCTTTCTTTTAACTGGAGGCAAACCAATCGAAAAATCTAGATTTCCAACCGTTTCTTGAACTGTTTTGCGAACATTTGCTGTTCTGACCTAGGAATAAAAAATGATTAAAGATAATTAGTGATGTTTTCATTGTTTAAAGCCTAAACATTAAGTCAAATATATCTGTATTTTAATTCTCGTAATGATGGTATAAAACCTGGGCAAACGTTATCCTGTCAACTTGTGGCTTTGGACAAATTAAATCTTTCCCGCGTTCTGAAACAAAAATTCGGATGCTATCGTAGAGATACCATTGTCTTTCTGATGAGAAAAGTTTAGATTGTAATATTTGTGGCGTGGTAATTTTTGAGATGAGTTGGTGTTCCCATATTTGGAATTCTACCTCCACACTATCTGAACCAATCTTACAAGTAATCACTCCAGGTTTATCAAAATGAAATGTGAAAGAGTGCAATTGCTTGATATTAGGAATTGTTTTAAAATTAGGTGAAAGCTGTTTTTGCCAATCATATGTTGGAACAAAATTGAACCATTCTCGTCACCGACAATGATTTATTCAATTGATTGAAATTGGAGTACTAGCATCTATGCATGCAGCAAACTTTTTGACCGAAGCTACTTCACTTCGCCAAAACTTGGATTTCAGAATCCCAAATCCTGCATCTGGAGAGAATTTCGTGTGACCGACAGGTAAAAACATTATAGTTATTTTTTGGCTTAACCCAACAGCTACTCTCCAAGAGAAATACTGTATTACAATGTTGTTTTTATTTTGCCCTATGCAGTTGTAAGCATGGCAATCTATCTTTGATAGAACATTTATGTTTAGAAAGGTAGTGATGAATCATACTCAAAGTACAGTTTGCACCCTTTCCGGTTAACATGTTTTCAGGTATCACATAATTGTGCTGAACACAGGCCAATTCATTTGCAATACCAAAAATCCCAACTTTAAACGGAGTTAAAAAATAGATAGGTCTAAGTTGATCTGGTAAGTTTGGTAGAAAGATTTGCTGTGCATAGTCAAAAGAAATGTGTGAAGATTCATTTTTTTTCGCCAGTTTGCTACAATCATGATAAACAGAACGCTCTTTCTCAACTAACTTTAGATGTTTTAACATCTCACTTATACGCTCTCGTTTGACTTCTACTTCTAGATTAACCATTTTTATAGTGTTATTCTGACACACACTGCATAAGTCCGAGCGCGGACGTTATATAACAATAAAAGGCAAGGCCATTCTCCAAATCTTCGAGAAAGCTATAATTTGCAGCGAATGCATTCCAGACAATTCACATGCGGATTTATATTTTTCATGTATGCTTTTCTTTGTCTCCCATGACGAAAGAAGCATCATCCGATGATCTCTTATTCCTCAAGTTTTTCCGGGTTTTCAGTATAATTCATTATAAATTGAACAATTGCAGTGGCATCTACTTTTGTACAAGTATTTTTGGGTTGTCTTCCAGTATTGCCATGTCTACGAGGAGCAATTCCAAACTTAATGACTCGCCTGCGTAGTAGACGGAGACGTTTACAACCAATCCTATGCAAAAACAGGAATGTTTTCAAGCACATCTTGTATCCATGAAACCGATAATCCATCAGTGTTTTTGATCGAAGTTCATTTTGATCTTCATAACGATTACAACACATTAGCCTTTCACTCGTGTAAAGCAGAGCACTTAACTGGGCAACAATATTGTCATTCAGTTTGTTTTCATGTTCAAACATCCCATCAGTATCAAAACATTGTAGTCTGTATTCGCGTATTTCTGAATGTGAGAAGCGCGCCATACAGTTTTTATTTTTTACTCCTTGATTACATCCACAACCAGATTTTATAAATTTTTGTATTTTTCCTCATCTTCATTTTCAAATAACTGTGAGTAAAGTGAACGGAGAGGAGTTATTGTCTTAATGGTGTTTTCAAGAACAACAATGTTATTTTGGATTGTCAGTTCATCCTGTGAAGTTGAAGCCAAAGGTGCATTCTCACTCATTGGTTCATCGTGCAAAGTCGAGGTTAAAGATTGATTCTCATCTATCGCCGCTTCATTATTGCTAGATGCTTGGTTATCAGATGAATCAGACATTAAAGAATAATCATCAAAATCATTTTCACCATTTCTATATTCAAAGAAATCGTGCAGGGCCTATTACGTCAGCATTTTAAATTAATTTGTTTCTAAAGTAGCACCTGTTAAAAGGAATTCAACAAAGAAAAGCATATTTAAAATTATTTCTTTATTTAATCTAATAGTTGTTTTATCAATCAATAATTGATGGTACTACGATTTAAAACATAACAAAAAATTTAATAAAATATTTGGTCACCATTTCGGTTTAAAGGGTTAATAAATAACATTCAAACAAGTTATATTTTCAATACATTCTTAGGATTTTCAACGATTATTGATCAAAAATAAAAAGTATTATATACTGGCACGCTAAAACGTTGATAATACAGCATAAAAAATATTTAACAAGGAGTTCTTTACTTCTAGAGGAGAGAAAATTATCAAAACAGTTCTGATGAAGAGTTGGTACCTTTTCCACATTTAAAAAAAATCCTTTTTTGCAACTACCAAAAAAAATT
Organism: Hydra vulgaris; assembly: GCF_038396675.1. Taxonomy (NCBI): domain Eukaryota; kingdom Metazoa; phylum Cnidaria; class Hydrozoa; order Anthoathecata; family Hydridae; genus Hydra; species Hydra vulgaris. The sequence continues at coordinate 34,620,372 of NC_088928.1, forward strand.
TTTCACAAAAAAACACCTAATATGCATTGTAATATAATAAAACTATAAAAAAAACAATAATCTCGTTTTTGAATTTTTCGACCTGACTAACTATTATGTCAAATATCTCTGTAACTAGAAACTAAGACTTGGTACCTTTTCCTGTGAGGCGCCTCATTTGTTTGTACTGCGAAGGGTTCTAAAAGAGAGGAAGTATTTTTAAGCCAAACCCATTTATTTGCTTTGAGTGTGTCAATTTCTAGTGTGTATATTTAAGTAAACCAACTGAAATTAAAGATTTTTTAATAGCAATTATAAAAACTAATAATTGTCATCGTTTACGTTTTTTTTTTACGTTTATTTTTCGATTCATGCTTTTGAGAAGTGAATTAAAAGACTGGGTATATAGTCTTTACTAAATATCTAGTCTTTCAACGATAATGACTAAAGAACTTCTTTAACTTTATTACTACTTCTATTTTCTTAGTTTAAATAACACTTTTGTGTATTTTAAACTCCCGAAAACAGTTTGTGTAACCTAATAACATAAATAATATATACCTTCATTCATTGGTGTCTTTATTTTTAACTATCGGTTTATCTGATATGTACTGTTCCATCTTGTGGTACAGTCAGTGATCACAGTCTTCCCATATTGATGAATGAGTTTTTCTTTTGCCACACTTGATTTTCTAATTTTCGATGCAACTTGTTTTGTTTCTGAGATAGTTGCACTATAATGTTTGTAAATTAGTTTTATAAAAAGCTAAAGTGTGTCAGACATACAGGGCATTCAAAGATATGGAATATATTTAATCATATATATAAATCAGTAGAGTCAGACTGTGAATGGTTGTCTTCCTCATTTGTTTAAACCAGATTGAGGCGCGTAAAATTTTGACTCGTTTTAAGGCTGCGTGCTCTAACTGTAAGAGTTTAATGGCTATAACAATATTAGGCCCATTGTCTGAAACAATCAACATATCTTCTCTAACTATCCAATGATTAAGACATTTTTATGAACATTCCACAAGTATCTCACCCGTGTGCGGATGTTGGAGTTCCGTCAAATTTAGGAAAACATTTCGTGTTTAATAGATTGTGGAGTCATGGAAGCATGCATTCGAAGGAAAAATGCTGTGAAACCCTTTGTTGTCCAACCATAGAAACAATTTGTTAGAGATTTGTTGATTTGTGCTTCGCGTGCACAAATCAAAAATTCTTTCAGCCGTGCATATTGAATAAGAAGACGTTATTTTATCCGCTTGCTCAGTGTTGCAGACCCTGTAATATAAAAACCAAAGTTAAAACTATAGCACTTAATGTTGTAGTTATGGATAAATATGCGAAGTAAACACGGCGGTCATATTGGCTTTTAAAACTCCCAAAGCTTCTTTAAAGAAATTACTTTAAATTTACTTTTTTTTGTAAAATGTACGATACTGAAATAAGAATAAACTTAACACTGGCTGAGCTAAATTTGTGTTCTATTTTAACCATACTAAACATTAAATAATGATCAGGATTTATACTGTCAGGAAAAGTCAGGGGCAAAAGTGTCTTTTTTAACTGGGTCAGGAAAAGCAGGGAATTTACTTAGTGGTCAGGGGAAACAGTAGCTTTTTTTCTCAGTGAGTCAGAGAATGATAAAATATTTTTAATTCTAAATTTCTTTTTTTACCCAAGACTATAATAAATTGTTAATGTTTCTAGGATTTTTCAATGAAATCTTGAAATGTCAAATGTTGGTTGTGTTTAAGTTTAATCATTTTAAATACAAATTATTTTATTGACAGTTAAATATTTTTATTTTTGAAGTTTTCTTTTTTTATATAAAATTTAATTATCAATTATCTGATGTTCATTGGAGTTTTAAAATCTAAAAATTTTTTTTTTCTTTTTTAAATTAGTATTTTAAATAATTGTAAACCTTATTCCTAAATAATTTTAAGGCTTTTGTATATTCTTAATAAGAAAATCTTATTATAAACATTTATTTCAATTTTTTAAAGTTTTCACTTTTTTTAATCCTTTTTTTTGTATCAAACATTTTAACTTGGCAAAGCCAAATTAAAATACATTGTTAGTTATGGAATTGCACCTCACTACAGGGAGCTTTTAAAAGTACAAGTTTGTGCATCAGAATGGCTTGCTGTTTGTAATGATGAAAGTTTGAACAAAGTCATTCAAGAGTTTGAGATTTTATAGTGAGCTTTTGAGAGATTAAGAATAAGAGATCAACAAGCTAAGTAACAAAGTTAAAGTATGGTATTGGGACTCTGTTTTACGGACATTGCAATAGACTTAAGAGAATAAATAATGATTTATCTGGTTTGGATTTATCCAAACAAGTACAACTACCTATGCATGGTCCTAATGTGAACTGGAAGATTCTCAGGGAGATACAATTGGAAAGAGAAGAAGTTTGAATAAATTTGTAAACATCGATATCAAAGAAAATGGGCAAATATAAAAAAGATAATTGATTTTTGGCAAAATCTATCATCTTTTAAAAGGCCATCATCAAAGAGCTGTTTTCAATTTCCGTTTTTGATTATAAAAAAAAGTCAGTTGAAATACTTAAGCTTTTCTTTTTTATACTTTTTTTTTTTTCTACATCACGCCTTTTTTTTTCTACATCTCGCCTTTTTTTTTTCTACATCACGCCTTTTTTTTCTACATCACGCCTTTTTTTTTCTACATCACGCCTTTTGCAGTCAGAAAATCTGAGAAAATAACAAACAGATGATCCAATGTTGTCTTTTCTGGGCAAGGACCTGGAGATATTGCATAGATTCCTAATGCCGTCGGTTGTTAAAACTGATATTTTTCTTAAATGTGATTTTGTTCTTAACTTATTAGAGCTTAATGTTACTGATAAAGGTATTTATCTAAAGATAAAAGATATTTATTTTAGATTTTTAGCTAAAGAAAATCTTCAGAATTTATTACGCAAAAATAAAGTAAAATCTGCAGATATAAAAAAGTTTTAGAAGGAAGCTGCAAGTATGGTCATTCTTTTATTGGAGAAAATTACTTAAAAAAGTCCATTACATCATTGCATGGTAAGAAATGCAAATGTGTTTGATCTAAGTTCCTGTATATGACCAATCCGATTAATAAATCGGATTGGTCATATACAAATTCTGTATACAAATATTCAAATTAAGAAGCAAGAAGAAACAACTCTTGACTCATTGAAGAATATTAATGCAACTTTAGCAGAGAAAGTTTTGCCACAATATTTATATATATTGCCAGTGTTATCTCAAGATCCCGAAATAGTAAAATCTTCAAGTTACGAGATCACTAGACTAAATAATTTTTCTTTTTTCATAAACCCACCATCCATATACCAAAGAGTTAAAATCTGTTCTGCTCTAATATTGGTTTTAGTTTCAAGTCATGGTATAACAATGGCAGAGAGGACTTTATGTTAACAAAATTGAAACCAAAGTTAATTTGAAAAAAAAATCAGCTAGGCCTTAACCAAGAGAAGAAGAGTGCTAAGAAAATATTAACACAATCATCAGTTAAACATTTTAGCCAGAAAAATTAGTGATGATTAAAAGAAAAAAAATTTTTTACTAAATTTTTGCAACAATTTAGATATTTAGTTTATTATTATCATATAAGAGACAGAAAAATAAAAAGATTTGGGGTTAGTTAACAAAGGAAACGATTTGAAAATGAAAAGTGAAGATAAAGGTCTTGAAATTAAAAATATAGAATGAGCAGTTCAAATTTCCTAGGAGTAAAAGAAAAAAAAAAGTGAAATTAAGAAAAAATAAATCTTTTTTAAAAATATTACTTTATTTAACTATTCTTTTTCTTTATAAAATAATTTTCAAAAGTTATTACTTTTTTTATTTCATCTTTACAATATAGAAAAAAGATATTTTAAGCACTTTTGTATGTGAAACTTTGAGAAAATTTAGTCATAAATAAAACTTTTTAAATTAGTTCTTGTGAAGTGTAAATAAATAAAAACCTTTAATTAAAAAACATATATGATCAGTCATATATGCATTTTATTATATATGTGAGTGTCATTGCTTGTCAATGTGAGTATTCTTTTCTAGATGCTAGTGTAAATGCAAGTCAATGTGAGTTTTTTCTGGAAACTATTTATAATTATTTCTGGGAAAAAGGGTAGTTTTTTGGAAAAATTCAGGGAGAAAGATTGTTTTTCAAGAAAAAAGGAAAAGGAAGTCAGGAAAGTCTTCATTTAGAACCTATATAAACCCTGATGATGTTTAACAAATACCAAAAATAACTTAGTAAAATTGTTTCTTTGTTTTTGGTTTTTTAACTCCAGTTATTTTATGTAGAAATATTTAAGAGAAATCGCAAGGTATATTTTAAGCATAGAGATTATCCATTCTCGGGAATTCCCTTTATTTTTTCTTCATGCAGCATTCTTGAATGCTAACATGGAAAAGACAGACATGATAGTGTGGCTGTTATTGGCATGACTCAGTTATTGGCACTTTCTATTTTTTATCACAAATTTCATGTTTATTTTCAACAAATAAGTGAAAAAAAATTTATGGGATAAAGTATTGTCATGTCTTTCTAGAAAAATTTAATATAAGTAAGAAAATTATAATTTATTTCTGTTTTATGAAAAATAAATATTTTTTTATTTTCTATTTCATTTTTTTTCAAAAAATGCCTTAAATAATTTTCTAAATTATTTAAGACATTTTTTGAAAAAAAATATTTAGCCAATACATTCCTCTCGTTCTATTGCTGATTTGTTAACAGTTATAACTGAGAGGTTTTATTGTGCATTAGATAGATGTGGTGAGGTTATAGCTATTGCTCTCGAAATTTCTAAAGCCTTAGATAAAGCTTGACATGCTGGTCTTTTCTGTAAGCTCTCTTCTTATGGTGTATTAGGTATAATCTTTAAGACTATTGCATCCTTCTTTACCAATCGTAGTATAAATGTTTTCCTAGATGGTCAGCACTCTTCTTCATTTCCTTTAACTTAAGGGGTTTCTCACGGTTCTATCCTTGACCGTATACTTTTTTTAATTGTCTGAAATTGTCATTCTCAAATTCTAATCAATGTGGCATTGTTTGCTGATGGTACTACCAATTATTCTTGTCGTGATATGAAGCCAACACTCTCTAACTGCTTGGAAGATGCATTTGAGCTTGAAAAGGATCTTACTTCTGCTACAGCATGGGGCTATCAATGGCTAGTGAACTCAAATAAAACTCAATTTTTTTTTCTAATTGTTATTGCAATAATCTAGATCTTCTAACATTTATGAATGCTAATATACTCGATGAGTCATCTACCCTTCATCTCATAGGGCTTACTCTTTCTATCTTTCTTGGAAACCATATATCAAATCCATTGCAAAACTAGCATCTGCCAAGGTTGCATCCGTTTATCGTTCTCACCACTTTCTTACTCCGGATTCTATTCTTTATCTCAAAATCCGTACTTGTATGGTATACTGTTACCCTATCTGGAGTGGATCTTCGAATAATATCCTTTGTTTTTTAGACAAAGTGCAAAAACGTATTGTAAACATTGTAAGCCTTCTCTTGCCGCCAACCTTCAATCGTTGTCACATCGTTGTAATGTTGCTTCTCTTTCTCTTTTCAATAAATACTATAAAGGGCGCTGCTCTTAAGAGTTAGCGTCTTTTGTCCCATCTACTAAAATTCATTTTGGTGTTACTCGTCATTTAATTAAGTCTCATCCTTCTACAGTGAATATTCCTAAGCGCTCTTAAAATTTTTATTCGTCTAGTTTTTTTCCTTGATCATTTGTTCTTCAGAATTTGCTCCCTTTATCGTGTTTTCCAGATTCATATAATTTGCAACCTTTTAAGTTGTCTGTTAATCATCATCTTGCTTTATAAATCTCACCTTTTCTCTCCCAGTAATTTCCAACTCTAATAGTGGTCTAAAGAAAAGAAAAAAAAACGTAAGTCAATAAAGCCCAGTAACACGAATAAAAAGTTAAGAAAAGAAAGCAGTATGATATTGTTAACATGAACCCGAATCAATTAAAATATCTGCAATCATGTCTATCAAAGCAACTACAAAAAAAAAAAAAGACATTCTGGGCAGCAATTTGCAAACAAAGTTCAAGTTGTATATACAGGGTTGCTGGTTCAAGCAAACCTGTATATCCAACCTGGACCAATAATGACTTTGCAGCAATACAGAGAAGAGGCATGTGAAAATTATTGAATGAAGCTTTCATTTGGTCAAAAATGGTTAATTTTTTGTCTATTGAAAAATGCCTAGTTATGCATTATGGAACATAAAATGATAATTGTTTTACATATTTTTAATTACATGTTTTAATTATTATTTATCACATATTGTGTTTTATGTGAATAAATCAACTTAAACTAAATTTTATTTATGTACAGAGTACAAATCATTCTTGATTGAAACAAGCAATTCATGTTACAGGGTACCTTGAAATTTGATTGCCCTGCTAAGATTTCTATAAAATAAATTTTAAAGTTCCCTGAATTTTAGGTGTGGAATGCTTATTTAAAAATAAAAATAAACATACATAAATCTCTTATTACTATTAATATTTTAACTATAGGGTGGCTACTACTCTAAACAAGTTTATAAACTGTAGTCTTCCCATATACGTGGAAACCCACTTGCTGGCTAATTAAGAAGAAATTATTTGTGTATTAGGGTTGTACGTATTTGTATTTGATAAATATAGGTTAATTTGGCATATTTATATTTTTATGAAAAGTTTCTTGAATATTTGTAATTGAAATGTATTTGCAATTCCATAAACTAGATTAACCTGTGTTTTGGGGGAAAACTCAAGAGACTTGTGTGTTTTCTTTTTTTTTCGTTTGTAACAATTTGTAACCTGTAATATGGGGGAAAAATCAAGAGACTTGTGTGTTTTTTTTCGTTTGTAACACTAAATTAATACTTTGTTTTTGAGGGAAATTCGTTTGAAAACTTGTTTTCATTCTTCTATTAAATTGACTCTTTTATCAGTCTAGTCTTGAAAAAATCTTTTTATTTTTTCTTATCCTAAAGTACAAGTATTGTATTTGGAAAGGGGTCGTTCATAAAGAATGTACGCTTTTATTTCAACCCTTTTTTCCCCTCCTATTTTGCTGTACGCTTTTTGAGTAACCTCTACCTCCCTAAAAGTACCTATGCTTTTTACCTACCTACCCGACATTTTATGATATTTTTCTTAATTAGTCTCCTTACTTTTATAATTGACCACCTGCCCCCTATCTCATATAAACTATTTGCAGACTGAAAAATGCATCAAAAGTATGCCAAAAAGGGTTCTTGCAATTATAGAGGCAAAAGGAGGAATCGCCAAATATTGATCTTGAATATATTTGTAGTAATATTTAAATAATAAAATTTATTAACAATTTGTTGAATGTTTTTTATTTGTCAAAAAAATACCTATTTCTAAAATAAAAATTACTTTTGAGTTCATAAATCACAAAAAAATATTAAAATAATAGACTTTGAAACTTAAGAATGTAAAAAATTATGAGCGGCCATAATAAATTATCACACGACTGTATATGTTTTTAAGTTCTATTTTTGTCATTTCTTTTAATCTAAATAAACTTTTATTGATTCTTTTATATTTTCATTAAAAGAATTATATATTTAATGCAAGTTTAAAAATATTTTTTATTAAACTAAATTTTTTATTATATTTTTTTTTAGTTCGATCATAAAGATTTTACTTCATTATATATGACTAGTTTGACTACTGTTGAAATATGGTTTTAATTTAGTAAATTTTCGTGAACTGAAATTTACTTTATTGATCATTAGCCAACAGTTTTGGTAATAAAATTGAGTTCAACACCACCAAGGTAAGAATAACTTTGTTTTCTTGTTACACATTCAAACAGTTTTATATGATTATTCTGTCATTGCTAATTTTGGTAACTATACCTAAGTGGCTAAACAGCTGACATAATTCTCAGAAAATTTATTAATTTGTATACTGAGAATTGTTTAAGCACTTGGTTTACGTAATTTGGCTTTAATAATTGCTTAATACTGCCTTAAGTGACAAAGTTTGCCATGGATTTGGAGAAATGGTAAGTGTCTCAGTCAAAAAAGTGCATTATCATTGTGGTTACATCTACCATAGTAGCCATAGTTACCATAGTAGCCATAGTTACCATAGTAGAAATAAGCCTTTTTCTAGGTACTCTAGATACTTTAGATATATTTCACTATTAATTAAAAAAAAAATTTGTAATTTCAATCCACGTTGACATATGGCTTGCCAAACCATAACATTTTTTAGGAATTTCTTCAGATTTATTGTTTTAAAATTAGTGTTCGTCATTTACCTGCAGACCCCTATATATAAATGTCCTGGTATTATTTTGATATTTAAGTCCACTTGAGTTTCATCATCCATATTTATACTTGGTGTCCTTTTACACAATAATTTGTAAAACTTTTTGCTCTTACCCTAAATTTTCATTCTCCTAGAGTTTATTTATATGTTAAAAAAACATTTACTAAAATGCTTCCTCATCCGAGAACACCTCAAAAATGGTATCAAAAAGTCACATGCAACCCTGGATTTCAATCAGAATTAATTAAGGTCTTAAAACTGAAAGTAGGAGAACTAAAAGAAAAAGAAAAATCATATATCTGCTCATTAATGATTGATGAAATGGCAATTCATAAAAAAATAGAATGGGGTGGTGAAAAGTTTTCAGGGTAGGTTGTGTTGACATAATTATATATGTGCACAATATGAGTATAATTATATATGTACGCAATAGTGAAAAGTTTAATCATGGGTTTGTTTAATCAAAATCAATGTGTTTGATTAATAAATAAAAAATTGATTACAATTTTAGGTATGTTGATAATGGTTCTGAACTTCAAAGCGATTCTGAAGATGAAGCAAAAGAAGCAATTGTATTTTTGATTAATAGTTTAAATGATACGCGGAAGCTACCAATTGGCTACTTTTCAATTAATTGAATCTCAGGAGTTCAAAAAATTAACTTAGTAAAAATGTGTTTAAAAACATTAGAAGAAGTTGACATTACTTTAACAAGTTTAACTTTTGAAAGTGCTTCGGCAAATATTATAAATCATCTCGGAGCTGATTAATCAGTTAACCCCACATACATATATATACATACTTTCCACATCCAGTTCAAAAAAACAATTTTTATTTTCATGGATTCTCTGCACATTTTGATACTTATAAGAAATACAAAAAAAGATTTTCAAAAGATAATGTTTGATAGTAATAATGAGCTGATAAAATTTTGTTAAAAAAATAGTAACTATTCAAAAAAAAGAAAGGCCTTAAAATTTTTTAGATTTAGCTACAAAAATTACAAAGAGACATGTAAGTTGGTTTCAAGAAAAAATGAAAGTCAAGCTAGTTGCACAGACATTCAGTCAAAAAGTTGTAAACGCAATCGAATATTTACGAGAAAGTCAGTACTTTAAGGATTTTGAACACAGCAAAGCAACAGAAAGATTTATTATTGTTATTAATAACATTTTTGACATCTTATATAGCAGAAATTTGTTAGCGAAGAGTATCAAACCTAGTTTACAACATTATAATAAAGAACTATTTTCAAAAAAAATTAAAGAGTCAATAGAGTATTTAATAACACTTAAATGTACTAAAAATGGAGAACGTCAGCATTTAAGTCAGAGTAAAACAGGTGCTATAGGGAGCCATGGAGGATATAATAATAATCCCACAGCAAAACAATTTCAAGCTGTCTACAAAAAATTGTTTACGTATACAAGTGTTTCAAGTTCTTCTCAGGCCAATTGTATTGAACAGACACCATCAAAAAATTTAGCAATGAGTTCTTCAAAAATGTTAAAATGAAAACAATTGATCATCAGCTTATTGAAGATTTTGGTAAAGAAAAAAAAATTGTGATGATCATGGGTATGCTATAAATAGTTTAAGTTATTCAAGAAGTTTATCATTATATGTGAATGATGTTAGGGAGCATCCATAAAGTGCGTACGCAGTAAAACCACTGATTTAGGACCTCCCTCCCCCTTGTACGAACCTGTACGCTTTCAAAGCTACCCCCATCTTCGCGTACGTACGCATTATTTTTTTTCAAAATAGAGCCCCTCTTCTTCCCTCTCCTTAACGCGTAAATATTTCAAAACATTGAAAACAAAAAAAAACATTTAGTTTATTTGAATAATTACACTATTATTTGTCGCTCGATTTCATTTTTCTCTGCTTATTATTTATAAAAGAAATTTAAAAAAAATTGTGAATAAAGTCAGAAAAAAAAAATACAATACTGATTTGTTACACACGTGAAATTCAATGTTTTAATATAAATAATAAGTAAAATCAGGTTAGGAGAGATAGTCAAACCACGTACGTTCTCACTGTCTTTAACAACCTCTCCCCCCCTCCCTCCTTGTACGCGTTCATACGCTTTTAGGTAAAACCCCCCCCCCCCTCTATACCTACGTACGTACTTTATGAATGGCCCCTTGTTGAATATATTGCTGGATTTGTTATAAAAAAACTTTTTAAATTTTTAGATTGTGACATTTGCTTAACCTTAATTCAATCACAAACCCCAACAATAAAAAAAAGAATTACAGTGACATTAAACTATGCTTGGTTTAACCCCCCAAAGATGTTATTCACATATGTAAAGTTGCAGAAAGCGAAATCAGAATTTTTATGGAAGAGAAGAGGTTATTTCAAAAAAATTTAATAATAAAGTTAATTATTAATATTCTATTCAGTGTTGGTAGCTCTATTTTTATCGATAACAGGGAACATATGTTTGATAATGATGTTCAATCTTATCATTTGGTTAATTTAGTCAAAATGATTAGCTTTTATTACTGTAACCTTAGATTATACCAAGGAGAGAATTTGAATAAAGATTGGAAAAAACTTCGAGGTAAATTAACTAAAAGTATTTTATTTCATGGTCAATAAATATATATATGAAACTTTTTTAAATTTTTACTGTCTATAAAATCGAGTGTTTTTAATTAATTTAAGTAAAAAAACTTTTAAAAAAATATAGTAATAAATGTTTTTAGTCTTTAACAGAAAGTATTCTAAATATTTTCCAAGTTTTTTTCAATGGAGGAGATTTCCTAAACATTTTAAACTAAAATCCTGCATAAATCAAATTCTACTGGGTGGTGCAGAGGAAACGCGTGTTTTTCAATATTGATTTACTGGGACGCAATGGGTTGAAAATAATAAAAACAAGTATTAAATGATAGGTTTTTTAATGCAGTTTTTGAAATTACATATCATATTTAGGTTCGGAAAATAATTTCTTTGAGATGACGTCCTCTTCTGAAAATTACGGACGGCTCTCTCCAACATTTCATTCGGCACGGCTTCCATTTCCTGACGAATGGAATTCTTAAGGTCATCGAGTGTGCGAGGCTTGTTCATCGACAGGTTGGGTGAGCAAGGGTCCAGTGAACATCACCAAATCTCGAAATCACATGTCCTGGGAACATTTGTTGAACCACTTCCATGGATGCTCTCGCCGTGTGAGCTGTGGCACCATCCTGTTGAAACCAAATGTCTCTCATGTTCACTTGACGCCTTTCAAGTTCTGGATGGAAGAAGTTGTTTAAGATTTCAACCTAGCGAGCTGATGTAACAGTAACTGCAATTCCTTCCTCTTCAAAAAAATAGGGTCCAACAATCCCCAACTTTGAAATGCAGCACTACACTGTTACCTTTAAACTGTGCAGAGGTCTTTGGTGTAATTCTTGTGGGTTCTCCGATGCCCAATACCGACAGTTTTGAACATTGACGTCCAACTCTAAAATACTGACGGAAAAGACATTGCACTGTGACTACAGAATCATTGTTTCTAAAAAACTGTTCGACAACGAACACACGATGTTGTACGCCCCAATGCTCCATAGCGACTGAAACGGCATTGTTTGGGCTGTCTGCCAACATTCGTTCAAGGTCAAGACCCCCTCCCGTCGCCGCGTACTAGCGGTTCGAAAAACATGCGTTTACTCTGCACTTTAAACCAAAATCATCTTACACTATATTCGCTTTTGCCTCAAAGTGACTTCATGCGCAAAATGTTTTGGCGTCAACGATTTTTAAAAAAGCCGCGGTTTTAATGGTCTAATGCA